>NC_081441.1:12393473-12411484 GCF_007210705.1 Tigriopus californicus | reverse complement strand
TACACTAGACTAGAGGGCCCCTACACTAGACCGTCAGAACTCCAGACAAGTGTAAAGCTTTGGGATTTCAAACTAGTGCGCCCTCTGATTCTAACATTAA
Source organism: Tigriopus californicus (assembly GCF_007210705.1). Lineage (NCBI taxonomy): Eukaryota > Metazoa > Arthropoda > Copepoda > Harpacticoida > Harpacticidae > Tigriopus > Tigriopus californicus. The sequence continues at coordinate 12,411,384 of NC_081441.1, read as the reverse complement.
GGAAGTGTCACCACACTTCATGATGATGACAAAAAAGTGGTACCAAATATATTTGTCGGATTTTCAGCATTATCTTGTTATTTGCCATGTAAGGTGTCATCTTTATCAAATGGATGTTGGACTTAAATGGTTCAAAATAAGTGTCAAACGATGTCCAAGGATGGCGAACAATTTTATTAATGGAATTTTAGAAGAACTGAATGTGCTAAAATCATGGTAGTTCTTTCCGCCATTGTGGCGCAGCCTTACAAGCTCATATAACTAAAATCTGATCTGGTACTTCATACGTCTCTGAACATTTTCTTGAACTTTAAGAATGCCTTAATGAAGCCTTTTCTTTTTTTTTTAGGATATTGACACAAAGAAAAATCTGAGGCTAATGTCCACACGGTGTTGAAGGTGATCTTCATGAATGAAGTTTCTCACATTGAGGTCATCGATCAGCCTACCCCATTCAACGGCTCTGATAACGACAAATTGCAGTTCTGCAAAATTTTAGCCGTCCCAGTCAATGTAGGATATGGTGTTAGTTGAAGAAAAATTCCTCAAACTCTAATAAGACCTTTGTTATTGAAAACTTTGCTTTCCGGCCATGGAAATAGAAGTGTGGTTCTGATGGGAAGGATACTGATTATATCAGTAGACGGTTCTTAGCCAATAGTGCAAGCCGTGGTGTGAACACAAAGCAGCCGAGGAAGTGGGCGGGCCAAACCACCTTCTCCGGGAATTCTGACAGCTACGCGAGCCAGCAGCTGGGAAAGAAAAGAGCGGTAGTGTGAAGCACAGAGATACCAGAGCCGTCTTTCTCGGGAAGCCTCGGCCAATTTTTTTGAGTATGATTGACCTCGTCTGCCGTGTTTGTTTCGCTCACCTGACTCTGGTTGAGGAGGAGTTTGTGCCCAAACAACTCAAGTACCCCTGCATAGCAATTAGTTATCACTCATTCATGGTCTCATGTTTGTTTCATCAGCATTTTAATCACTCATGTCCATTCCAGACTAGATGCCGACCAGTTTATCCATTAATGAAATAATTATATAATATATCCCTTCATTAAATATTAAGGGATCATTAATGATATCAAGAATTCTGGATGCGGTGGGTAACAAACAAAGAAAGTTGAGAACGAAATACATAAAGCAGTAGAGAGTGGCCTTTACTTTGGGGCTCAAGCGAACAAATCAACAGCGGATGAGGAGGACAGATTGAGGACATGCTTGTAGAAAAAGGTCCAAGAGCGGACCAAGGGATAGCTTGCAACGTCTGACCTTGGCCACCCTGAGCTGTATTTTCGAAGACTTTGAAACCTTTATTTTGGTCATCCCGAAATCCAGATTTAGCCCATCTATCCAGTTTTGGTGTCCGCTTCACTTTTCAACCCTTATTCCACCCATCCAATCATTGGTCTACCATGCGTAAACGGCCGTCGCCGTCTCACTCCTCCGATGGACCCACCCCAGCCACCTCTCAGTCCGCCCGCCGTTCTTCCAAGTTCCGTCGTATCACTCACAACCAAGAGAACCGACCCGTAGCGTGTACCACCACGCCTCACCAAGGGATCTAGTTGAGTCGCTAGGGGGCACGCGTGGAATCATAACAAATACGAGATGATTATGGACGGTTGAATCTCTTGTTTTTTTATGGAAAGACATTAGTGTAAGCAAAAGCTATTAAAAGGATTGTATGGTGCAGGATGAAATGAAATTAGGGGCCACTGTTTGTGTCGTCCGAAAATCCTTTGCCCGCCCTAAAAGAATTGCTTGATCCAATTTCAACACCATTGTAATTGACTCATGCCACAGCCAAAAACTTGACACATCACTACGTCAGTCAAGAGGGGGCGCTGGGGAGCGATGGGCCAAGCAACAGCCTCTATCCACCAAGGCTGTTACATATATGTNCCCGCCGTTCTTCCAAGTTCCGTCGTATCACTCACAACCAAGAGAACCGACCCGTAGCGTGTACCGCCACGCCTCACCAAGGGATCTAGTTGAGTCGCTAGGGGGCACGCGTGGAAACATAACAAATACGAGATGATTACGGACGATTGCATCTCTTGTTTTTTATGGAAAGACATTAGTGTAAGCAAAAGCTATTAAAAGGATTGTATGGTGCAGGATGAAAAGAAATTAGGGGCCACTGTTTGTGTCGTCCGAAAATCCTTGCCCGCCCTAAAATAAATGCTTGATCCTATGAGGCTCAATTTTTCGTAGGAAGGGTCTATTGAAAAACCTTGCTGTACACCATACTACATGTATGAATGGTCCAATTTTGTTCTAATTGAGTTTCATAACCCTCTGACTTTTAGCCATCTGAACACTGACTCCTGTAATCCCTGATCTTTTTTTCGCTCTTGGTCCGGTCTGTCATAAAGGGGTTTGCCGTTTTTGCATGAAGGCCTCCATTCACCAATGGTTCGAGGATGGACACCGAAAGGCTCAGCCGGTCTATAGCAAGCCCTTAGTTTGGATAACTTGTAATATGCCTCTATGTGCTCAACAGTTCCTCTTAATGAAAGTTTGGGGATCAATGCCAATCAAATACATTGTCACCGAAGGTAAGTCGAAAACTTCCTTCCTCCCTGTATTTTTCAAAAAATCCCCTTAAAAACATGACCAAAGTTCTTCTTCAATTACCCCGAACATCATCATTGTAAGGTTATTTTTTGGTTACAATTGCTGAAAAAGTTGGTTAGCGCAAAAATGACCGAAATATAGAAAAATAATTTTTTTCTATATTATTTTGTTCATCCCGTTTCCATATCTTTTTGACTTGCCTTGACATGACAGCTTCAGCAAAAGAAGTGTCGGGTTTAAATGTTTTGACGTAATTGTTAACAATGTTTTAAGGGTGTGCAGTTTTGTGAATGAAAATTTAAAGAGAAACAGGATGAATTGCAATCATGGTAATTCTTGCGGCCATTGTGGTGCAATTTAACTAGATCTAAATAAATAAAATATTGCTCCGTTCTTGGTTAAGGACTTTTATTTTTCACATATCTTGACTGCGCTTGACAAAAATAGCATTTNTTACATTTTTTTATCAACTGCATATCTATTGAAACTCTAACAAGTGATATGTTTGTTCCACATAATAAATAACAAAAGACGTTGGTTTCGAAAACACGTTGTCAAGTAATGAAAAGGTGAAAAACTATAGGGAAATCTTAACGAAAGCGAAATAAAAGGCATACGAGAGTACTGTTTAGGCAGGGTCCTTTGCTGCTTTTCAAGGGAAAAATGATCTGTCCAAAGGTGGATGAGTTCGCTTTCGACTTTTACGGGGAAAATTTGTAGGGTTTCGAACAGTGGGAATATTATCAATTAGCGACTCGAGAGAATCAATTAAACCCATCTGATAATCTCGATCCACACCCGCCGAAGAAATGACTTGCTTGATTCCATCCATTTTTTCTTTGAGCTGGGTGTCAATTGTGAGGAACCTTTGACTCAGGCGCAATAAACCATATTCCTAAAAAAACGGGCACTTAATTAAACCAGATCTTCCCCAGTCACCAATATTCATTTACCTTAGACATATCCCTTTCATTTTCAATGCTCGAGTTAATCCGACTGATGTCCTCGGGATTACTGGTACAATCCAATCTGCAATCAAGGTCTTCAACATTTTCAACATCTTTATCTGGCTGGCTTTCAAGTTCCGCAGTCTTCATTAAGGCCAATACATGGGAGTGTTTGCAAAAGTTCCTAAAAAACAAGAGAATGGGTTAAACGATCAATCCTTAAAGTTTCGCCCTCCGTTCGAAGTCATTTTGATTAATTAGCTTGCTTGTAGACACACATTTTTGAAAGCATAACAATAATTAAAAATAATAGCTCATATATTTGCAATTTTGGTCATGTCATGGCGTAAGAACAACATTGTTAAATGTATATAAAAAAAAGGAATTATATCATAATGGTAAAAGCAGTAATATACATAGTTGGCCAGAAATTGATATAACAATGAATATCAATAGAATTGTTCAGTGCACTAGAAAAAAATGAAGAGGGTGAGAGCAGACAGTATATACACAGTTAGGTAAAGGTAAGTGATGAAAATCTTAGTTATTGCACAGAAGCGGATGGGCTAGATTGAACAGATTTTTTGTCAGCTCCCGTTGTTGATGGCATTTGGCTTAGAAAATGTGTCCATGCATTGTTGGCATATTGGGGCACGCACAAGTATCGTTTGAGGAACTTGGTGAAGGCGACATCGGCGGATTTGAGGGCGGATTGGGCGGAGTTGGGAAGCCAAAGGTGTAGGCCGTAGAGGAAAATTGGAGGAGTGTAAGGTCCGGAAGAGTTGAAGAATATTGGGAGGGGAAGATTCTTTGGAAAGTCTATTGCATATGTATCCGATCCTGGCCCTGGCCTTGTTACTGGGTGTTCAGGTGATTGGTGAATGAGAGTTGGGTGAAGAAGGTAAACCGACATAGTTTGAAGTACTCACGATTTCAATCGACTATTGTTAATATGGAAGGAGGTGGGAGGCAGACGACCTTTATGGAAAACCATGGCCTTCGTCTTGATGGTATTGATGAACGGCGTTCTCTTGGCAATAACCGTGGAGTGCATTGATGGCATTTTGCAATTCCGCAGCTGATTCAGACTAGAGAACCAGGTCGTCTGCATATGGAGATATTGAACAGAAACATGGATAATGGTGGGGCCTTGGTGTGTGAGGGCTTCGGGCAGGTCAGATACATAGAGATTGAATAGAATTGGCGATAGTGGATCCCCCTGCGGAAGGCCAACGGAAGTGAAGTAGCAGGGGGGATAGGTCCGCACCAGAACGAATGGAGCATCTGAGTCCCGCATAGATGTTGGACAGCGGGACACAGATTGAACGCGGAACTCCCCACCGTTGGAGTTTGAGGAATGACCGCATTCGGTCCAACATGTCGAATGCTTTGGAGAAATCCAGAAATTTCTAATCGATCTTATTTTGCCAATTGCCAATTTGCTCATTTACAGTTCATTCAGATGGTCGTAAAATGATTCAAACGAAGCGCCTAAAGAACCCTGCCTAACTAAATACTTGAAAATGATATTTGAGGCCGTACTCACCCATATACATATTGTCGACAGCTACAGCTGTAATCGTGGACACAAATCAAATTTGTTGGACACTGACAACAATGAACCATGCATAAAGACTTGTTGCATGTGAATGTGTTCTTCAGGAGATCATATTTGATGGAGTCTTTGTTATGTAACACTTTTGTAACACAAAACCCATCGTCGGTTTTTTCCACCCGATAACATTTAATGTTTTTTGGATGGCAACCACGGTAATCTTTCTGAGACTTTGATTGGCCGATGCCTCGAATCCCCTCAGTGGTAAGGATCGTTTTCCGCGAAAAGAATTTGTTGATCTTTTTAAGACCGAGACAAAACGACACTAAGTTCAGATTTGGTTTGAGTACCATCTTAATTGTCCGGTGGTATCTCTCGATGTGTAAGTTGTGCGAGAGAACTCCAAGGGTAGCATATTTGGCCCAGGCTGTTATCGGCGCTTTCCGTCCTGTTGGTCCGTAATTTTCCATGAAGTAATTAAATGCCTTTTTCGTGCTTTCGTCATGAGTTTCCTGAAATTGAAAAGTTTTGAAACAACAATAAAATGGCAAATTATGAATAAAAAAGAAATGCAAATCAATTCAAATGATTATGCAAATAAACTCAAAATATCATGCTTTCGAAATAATAATATCTTACCGTCAATAATTAGTTGTTAGCGTGCCTGTTCTTAAGATTCATCTCCCAACAGCCATGAATGTCACTTGTACAGTACAACATAATAATCATAAAAATGGCCTTTTTTCATCAGTTTGTGAAGGATAAATCTTTGTAACGGATTCAGAGGGTCAAATATATGTCGCGCAGGCCTAGCGTTGGGCGAGTCTTTTACTCGATTTTGGAGAAATTGGCCGGACTCGACTCTTTTAGACAGGACTAGAGTCCGGACTCGCCAAAAAAAAAATACTCAGCTTTTTCTTTCAAATTCGTTAGAAAACGGGCTTTATTCCTTCAGTACTTCAGTAATTAACCAAGTAAGAAAATAGCTCTTGAATAATGATTTCATTAGCCTTTTGTAGTTTTGTAAAAACAGCACAAGTTCTTTTGTTTGACTAAAGTACAGTAGCAGACTCGAGTCCTCTGTCGGACTCGAGTCTTTTTTCGGCAAAAAGTCAGAAAATCGTTAGAGTCAGACTTTTGCCGGACTCGCCCGAACACAAGCGCCCTAACTTTACTGATTTCTTTCATTTAGAGGTTCCAAGTGCAATTAGCATGAGTTACATGTTTAAGTTTCTTGAAAATTTCAATGATTTTCAAATATTATTTAACGTATATTTAGTCAATGCCTTTTTCGTTAAATAATTGCATCTACAAGCACATTTGCTTGTTAATTCCGCTAAAGGATGTTGCATGTATTTAAATCTTGGCTGCAACAATCTTGAATTTGGAACTCCATGAAATTATGCTTTCCATGAAAAAATCAAAAAAGGAAGCGTTTATGGATTACATTTTTGAAAAAAAATGATAGACTTTAAACCCTCCACCTGATGTAGGTTTTAGATAATATTTAGCCAAAATTGAGATAAAACGGAGATTTTGAAAGACTGTTATGAGATCTACCGGTGCCCAGAGATCTTACCTAGATTCGAATTCTCTCCATTTCAGCATGAAATGTTTGTTCCGATGTGATGAACCGCAAATTCTTTATATCCTGGTACATATCAGGATTTTTGACGTGTTTCGCCCAATTTTTTTCCAAGTGCCAATGGCACACGCTCCAGATGACGTTACAATTGATAGTTTCCCTCCAGGCATTGATAAATGTGCAACTTGTGTCGCTTAGAATGCACCTCACGTTGGTACAAGCATTTGGAGCCACAGATTGAAGAGTTTTCAGGGCGACAGAGAAAACGGCCTTATTCTCGGTCTCCATGAGACACTGGAAGACCGGAGTGCCCTCGCCCCGCGCGTCTGTAAAATGAAAACAAAGTGGTTGAATATTCCACAATGATGAATCCCAAAGCACCCTATTGATGCTATTGATGCTCACCAAAAACAAGAACCGTCACCAAGTGGTAGCCTGCACCACAGGTTTTGTGAGTTCCGTCGATGGCAACAATTGTCGGATAATCTTGAAATCTATTGATCATATCGGCGGTCGCATAACAAATCAGGAATTGCCCTTTTGTTTCCACAGTTTTATTTCGCACGGCAAGGGGCATAATGTCCATATTGAAGCGATTTCCCTAATTGACATTGACGAAATCTTGTTGCATCATTAAGGCCGTCAAGTTCTCGACCTCCGAGCATTTAGTATCGTAGCCTGGAATTGGTACATACGCATTCAGAGTATCTGGAATCATGCTAAAATGCACTAGGTAAATTGATTGATGTGGTACACGAAATGCAATGACAAGCGACAATTGCAATTGAACAACAATTACTTCTTTGGTATGGTTTTGATACGATGCGACATGAAATATTCTGTACCTTCTATATTCGATGACCTTCGTATGTTGTGGACATCAGCTTGGGTCATCGGCTTGCTTTTTTCATTCGCATTGGTTGGGCACATGTATTTATCTAGAACCACCTCAGTGGGAATTCCAGAACGAAGAAGGTCGGCAGTTTGTGCTCTCACGATTTTGGACAAGCGAAAATTTCTTCGTTCCATTGGATGGGCGTGTTTGATCGTTCCATGAAGAAGGGCAACTTCTTTGGAAGAGTCACACCTTTCAACATCGGGATTGTCACACTGACACAAATGCCTCTTGCGAATGTCGATGCTAAAATGATTTGTTTTCAAGAAATGCAGCCGATTCAATGAAGTACCAAAATGTATGTTTTTACCAACCTTGAATGACAATCGCAAACATGTTTCGTTCTTTCAAAAGCCTTGCTTTTCGTTGAGATGCTTTGATTGCAGCGATATACTTTGCAGGTCTTGGACGTAGATTTCACAGAAAAATATCGGTCCAACTCCTGAGCTTGAACCCAACATACGGCCTCCTCAATGGTTGAGAATTCCTAGGTTCCTATTATTCCTATTAATTCCTATTAGGTCTGGATAATCGTTGGAAGGTTGAACAAGCTCCTACGATATAAATACTTTGTTTTAGACCGTATTTTGTGTCGTTCAATGTTTTTGTTGAAATACTGTGGATATATGTCGTTATATTTCTATTCATTTCTTCGCGATATTCCCACTCCAAACTAATTGAAGAGTACATTTTCATTTTTGTTCCAGAAACTTCCAGTTAGCAGCCAACAAACAACACATTCCCTTCAACCATTTGCATGCTTGCTTTGAGTTCAATGATTGGTGAGCTGTGTCCATTTTGACGTATTATTTCGAGTTTGGAAACGCACAGAATGAGAGTTGGTTCCAAAGTCATTATATATATCTAATACTGAAAGCAACAACTTCTGCTTTAACAAGAGCATAGCAACAAGCAAAAACTGATTTGAATCGTATTGTCGCAAAACCAGAACCCAGTTTTTAAAGCCAAGAAGCGAATCTTAGGTTGAGGAATGTTCCAACTAATGTAGAATAGTACGACTTTTTCTCCATTTAAGATTCACTCCTTGGCTTTAGAAAACTGGTCTCAGGTACTTCAGCCTTGAACGCTTAAGAAGGCATTTCACATTCAAATTATTGAAGCAATCAAGGGAAGGACGAAAAAAGCCTCAGTTCTGGCAATAATAGCACATATCATGAATATACGCAAGAGGTTCTCCTCTATAAGAATAAGTAAACTTGTGCTTTGAGGCCTTCTATCTTTTATTGCCTTTTTTAAACACCTAGTTTGGGCTAAGACAATTTTGTGGTGCTACGTGAGACAAGAATCAGAAACTCGACTAGCCAATAGGTCTATTGGTTTATCCACTCAAGGTCTCTCAAATCCAACCCAGATCTAGCTCAGCTCAGACCTAGCTCAGCCCAGACCTAGCTCAGCTCAGACCTAGCTCAGCCCAGACCTAGCTCAGCCCAGACATGGGTCAACACGATCATGAGCCACCTCGGATTTGGCCGAACTCAGACTTGGCTCGAAATATTTACCCGATCAATTCAGCTCGGCTCGAAACCTGTTTTTTTTTGCCCAGCCCAGCTCGTGTGCTGGAAACTGTCAATCCAGATCAGCTCGAAATGAGCCACTTTCCTCTTAGCTCAGCTCAGCCCGAAAAGTCCTGGCTCATTACATCTCTAATTTCAATTGCTTTCGATGGGTTCATATCTTCCATTATTATTAATGATCAATTGAACTGCATTTGTCTTTAGATTTGTGGCTTCAGGTTGAAATTCATGTTAGAACGTGTTTTAGGAAGTAGCTGTTTACTTACTCGAACAACCAACGGTGTTGACGCCCCTTCTCCAACCTCTTCCTGCCGTTCCTCCCTTACTCAGAGAAACATAACAAGACTTCAGGAATATCCGTCTGTAATTTAGGTCCGCAATATAAGTCGGTATTCAAACGGAGTCCGTCGTGTTCAGCAGAGCTGTCAAACGCTACCCGCAACTTTTCCCTTGCTCCAATATCCTTGATGTGGTAAGAAAAATTGACCCTTCTCCAACCATGGATCCCCTGTCTCAGGTTCTTGCTCTGGATGGTACTCGTACAGCTTTTAAGCTTAACCTTTCTCCAAATATTGGTTCATAACCTTTTCATAGTCAGCCTTAAACACTGAATCTCGTACAAATCGTCGTAGGAGACCAACCGGCCTTTCCTTAGCAATTTTCCAGTTAATTTTTAGGTTCCCGATCTCAGGTCTCCACGGATGTTTAACTACGTATCCAGGCACATCCGGAATCTTCTTAATGTTCTTACTATAACGTTCATTTGCGACTCTTGGTCATGTCACAGTAAAATGTCTAAAACTATTTGTTTAAACATCGTATACAGAGTTAAACAACGGTATTTAAAAGAATAAAATGGTTTGTATCATAAGATAGTTGACTAGGAAGTGATATCACAGTGAGTGTGACTAGGAATGGTTCAGTGCACATGAAGAAAGTGAAGAGGGAAATTGCAGATTGTACATAACCAAGTGGGTAGAGGTAAATGATGAAATTCTTGGTTATTGCAAAGTAGAAGATGGGCCAGATAGAACAGATCTTTTGTCGGCTCCCAACGTAGATGGTATTGGGTGGGGAGCCGGACAAAGGCGCGTGACCGCCAATACTCCCAAGGGATGTCGGGCGAAGTACAACGAGGTGTTAACAAGTCCTTGACCGGGAAGGACAACTTGCGTCTGGACATCACCTTAGGAAAGGTCAGGTTCCCAACACTGTTGGACACTAACCTTGCCAGCCCGATAGGGAGGGGCTCGGTTTCACATAGAAAATGCGTCCATGAATTGTTGGCATATTGGGGTACACACAGGTATTGTTTGAAGAAACTTTGTGAAGGTGGCATCAGCATATTTGAGGGCAGATTGGGCGGAGTTGGGGAGCCATGGGTGCAGGCCGCAGAGGAAAATCGAAATGATGTATGACCAGAAAACTGAATATCTATTGGAAGGCGAAGATTCTTGATAGACTATGGGTTGTAGGGTTGTGAGGACAGGGGGCAAATGATCTTGCCTTTGAGCTGATACTACAAAAGTAGGCCTTATATGTCTAATATATTCTATGAATTTCCTCTTTCAATGAAAAACAAAAGAAGTTGTATGTCAGTCCGAAAAAGGGCGGAGTAGCTGTTAAAAAAACTTACATAAGCAATCAGACCGGTTCTTGCCATGGTTTCAAGCACAGAAATTGGGCTCCTTCATTGTTCGATTTGCTCCCTTCAAATGTTCGTTGAGGTAAAGCTTATATCCAAATTCAGTTAATGTTGGTCCTTCTACTGGATAGGTTGTTCACACGTGATATAGCAAGTACATAGAACCCAGGAAATATACGATAATTCTTTCCGCCAACAATTTCATCAAAGTTCCTTCAGCAACCGTCTATTGGCATCAAATAGCCAGTATTGATTGGCTCATAAACTATCAGAGTTCAGAGCATTCAACTAGCGCTCTCACGGTCTTATTGGAGGCCAAGTGTACTATTTCTAATTCAGAGGACTCTGCTACTTTGCCTGCCGTCAACCCAATTAACCCGAACTTTGAACCATCTTGTTTTGAGATGGATGTGTCTTTGAGTGCGGATGGTGTTTTGAAACAACATGTTTGGGACGACATTGTTTCTGCTATTGCAGAAGAGAGAGCGATAGACTTGGAATGGCTTCTCATTTTTCATTCGGGCTTGTGAAAGTGATTGATGAAACACAAACCAGTCGATGTTGGTTGACCTCTCCTGCTTTTTTGGTCAACCTCGAACATCCTCTACCAAGAGAAGACTGCCTTATGACGACAAAGGTTGGATCTAATCTTAATTTTGAAGAACCCTCCATCCCCCAAGCCCATCCCAACTCCTATTGCCTTTTCGGCGAGCCTAATGACCTTAAGAATAATTTGGACATCAATCAAACAATTGACGATCTTTTGGCTCAGTGTAATTTCCTTTGCCTCAAGAAGTGCTCAGTCCAGTGAGCAATGACATCTGGGAACCAAAAGCCGTGGAGCGCCAAGTGGAACCACCTCAGCCAATTGTTGCCCTACCATCGGCTCTCAATGTACAAGGTGTAGCAGATCCAGGAGAAAATGTACCATTGTTTGAGATTGTCATTCAGATGCCTCACATGAAAGCCCGCCTCCTCAAACTTCAAGAGTTCAAGCTCGCCATTTGAAGAGGAGAGAGCCTCCTCCAAAGTCCCAATCGATGTCTTCCAAGGTGCAACAGGCCAGTTCGAAGCGGCGAAAGGCGGCCATCATGGCGGAAATCCCGGACGGCATGAGGCGGTCCCGAATGCGAGCTGGATCTGCGCCGGTCAGACCACCCCCAAAGAAGAGAGAAATCTAGGGCAAGAATCAATTAAGAATGTGCTCAAGTTAGTCGAATATATTCATATCTCCTTGTTGACAAGGTAAAATCAAAAAGTTTTGTTCAGATATTATCCGAGATAGTTGATAACAATATTAGCATATTGAGTATGAACCTGCTATTCAAGATATGTGAAAAATAAAAGTCCTTAACCAAGAACGGAGCAATATTTTATTTCTGAATGCCACTTGATAGATGAATAATAACAGATGATTAGAAGGGGTCCGAAAGATAATTTTTAGAGGTTCAATTAAGTTTTCAACTATAGGGATGTGTAAAGTAACAAGCTCGGATTTTATAGTGCAAGAGTTACCATCATAGCAATTCATCTTGTCTCTCTTTAAATTTTCATGCACAAAATTGCACACCCTTAAAAGACATTATTTTACAATTATGTCAAAGCATTTCAACCCGACACTTCTTTTGCTGAAGTTGTCATTTCAAGGCATGTAAAAAAGATATGGAAACAGGATGAAAAAAATACTTTGTACAAAGAAACACTGTATAGTCTAGGCTCTCTCTCCTGTTCTTAGTGTTCATAAACGACCTGCAACCATTATTTGGATCTACGTTGTTGTAATTTTGCTGATGATGCAAAGCTCGTCCGCTCCATTTCTAGCCAATCGGATTCACTCGCCATGCAAAAAGACCTTGATTTGCTTTATTAGTGGATTCTCTACAATCATATCTTTTTCAAAGGCTCCAAGTGTACTATTTGGAGCGCCTCTCGGCAAGCTTTGCACCCATGCACTGACTATCACTTAGGGGGAGAAACTTTCAAGAGGAGGAGTTGTCAAAAACACCGGGGGTCACATTCGACAACCATCTCAATGTCAGTATCCATTGTTTGGAAAAGCATCGAGGGCAAGTAAAGTTTGGGTATGATCAAACGCCATTTAATCACTCGTGATTTGCATAGTCACCTGGCCCTATACACCAAAAAACCTCCCCAGGTTTGGTCACCTCCGAATTTTGGGGACATATTACGATTGGAAAGGGTCCAACGCCGAGCAACAAAGAGTTTTCCTCGTCTTGAAGTGCTCAAGCTTCGCCCCTTTCGCACTCGGAGATTAACAGCAAGACCTCATCCTTGCGTACAAATTGTGCTCTTCTTGTGATGACAATGCCTTGTTTGTGTGCTGAGTTTCCTTCTTCCATTCGACTCATTTTTACTCTTAATTTTTATTTCCCTAAACTCTTTATCATCTCCGTGATGCTTGTTTGAATTTAACCAATAAACCGATATTTTCAAAAATCAAAAGCGTGGAGACACCCACTTGAGTGGGCGTACAAGTTTGATTTGCCGGAGCTTAACCCCTGTCTAGTCGGTAATTTTTGAGCTAACCAACTTTTCAGCAATTGCAACCATAAAACAACCAAACACCGAGGATGTTCGGCGAAATTGAAGAATTTTGGTCATGTTTTAAGGGGACTTTTTGAGAAATACAGGAGAAAGGAAGTTTAAGGCTACCTTGGCTGACAATGTATTTGATTGACATTGATCCCCCAATTTTCATTAAGATGCACTGTTGAGCACATTCGTTGAGGTATATTGGCTGAGGATGTGAATCCAAAGAGTTCAGGAGGTGGCGACCATTATGGAATAACTATTCCGCGCTTGGTCTGTATGGATCAACGTGAGAGATCAATCCAAGTGGGTCTTTTTTGGGAATACTGCAGACCCCGGGTTCATGCAATGATGCACCGCTCCATTGGGATCAAACCCGAGACGGGCCGAACCGTGGACGAGGTTTTGGACCTTGACCAGGATCATCTGCGTAGCTTGCGCAACGTGCACCTGGATATGCGAAATCTTTTCGCTGTTTGTCAGAATATCTGGCGTCGATGGTCGTCCGTTTGATTTTTTTGGAAACTTTCCAGACCGATCTTTGCGTGGAGGAGAATCACCTCGCCCGTGACATAACTGGAAGTGAGCGAGGATTTGGACGATTCATATTTGAGTCTCCAAGCCTGCAAAGCCGATAGTTGGTCCTGACTTCTCTCGTTCCATGGCCTCCTCTATCCAAAAGGATGTTGGTCCAGTGGTTGACCTGTCCTCGTCATCGCCCGTTTGGCCTTTGAACAAGAGAGAAGACTGGATTAAGACTTTGCCCAATGTTCCCTCCAGTTGAAGCTAAGCTCAAATCTATTTACAGAGAAGCTTTTGATGATTCATGCCTCAAGCCAATGCGTGGGCCTACAGTCGGTGATCCTATGGTCATTGCTTTGAAGGATGATGCGAGACCGTTCGCCACCAATACTGCCTATCAAATCCCGATCCCACAGCTCGAGTTAGTCAAGGCTAATCTCAAAGAAATGGTAACCATGATGATGGAAGTCGGATGGTGGAATCAGGTTGTGGGTGGATTGGACCCGCCTGAATACTGAAGTGATCCGTTCCATCCATCCGACCAAAACCCTTGTCCAAGCCATTCGGGTTTCCGACCATCCGATAAGTATTTTGTGAAGTTGGACCTGGTAAAAGGATACTGGTAAATGCCCTTAGAAAAGAAATCGCAAGAGTACAACGACTTTTATTACGCCCTTTGGAAAATTTCGTTTTTTTGCGCTCACCTATGCGATTTATTTCTACTGGTGACTCGTTGCGATGTCCGGTCTTGATGTCATAAAAGTCGTGAATGACATGGCTGTTGGCTGCAAAGAGTACCGTGACCTAGTCCGCACAACTTGTGAGATCTTGGAACGATGTGTCCAATATGGGATGACAGTCAATGGAAAGAAGAGTACGATTGGTGGGGCTGAGACGATCCAATTTGTGGCTATCGGATTTCGCCGAACAGCATCGAAGCTGATCCGGAAAAAGTCGCCGCTATTCGCCGTTTCCCCCGTTCCAGGAGATCGCCGTGATTTGAGGTCCTTCTTAGGTCTCGAAAATCAATTTGGCCAATTCACCAACGCCATTTCCGAGACCGCTGAACCCCTCGAGGTTTGTTACAAACATCAAGCGTTTTTAGATGGCTTTCAGACCACACGGTGAGCATACAACCCATCACGCCCCAAGAAAAGCAACTCCAAAGCCCCAGCCATACCAGATCACCCTCAAACACCAAAGGTCTTTGAGCTATTCTTAGTAACCCAAGAATAGATTATTTCTAGTTCTTTGCAAGGCTAGTAGAATCTTGGCCATTCCTACCAGAAACTAACTTTGTATCGTCATCAGAAAAGGAGAGACTGGCAGTAATACTAAGCTTTTGAAGCGGGGCAACGAATACTATAAAAAAGGAGGGGCCTTAAGATGGAACCCTGGGGAACACCTGACTTGACATCATGTATGTCACTAAGGGATCCCTCGACCTGACAATTTGCTTCCTATCATGCATGAAGCTTCTTATCCAATTGAGAACCTTGCTTTGGATCCCAATGTCATGAAGCCTATTAAACAAAAGGCCATGATCTACTTTATCAAATGCATTGGCAAAATCAAGATAGACAACATCAAGTGACAAATTGTAACCGTGCTAAAATGTGCACGGGACCAATGCTGGCTAGGAAGAAGGACTTCATTGACCTCAAGAAATTCAACAATTTTGGACTTCATGATCTTCTCAAACACCTTCACAATATTCGAAGTAAGAGAAGTAGGCCTATAGTTACTGATCTCTATCTATTACTGATAGCGACTGATCTCCCCTTTAAAACTTGGAACAACGTGAGCTAACTTTAGTGAAGATGGAAACTTGCCCTGATCCAAGATGCAACGCATCAAATACGAGAAAACAGGAGCAAGAACCAATGAGCATCTCATCAGAAACTGAGATGTCACGCCATCAGGACCAGGAGAACGCGAGAGTCTCAAGTCACTTATAGCCTCTAAAGCATCTTGATCTGTGACTACAAGATCATCTAAACGCTCAACTTGACTGACCTTGTCAATCTCAACAGACTCATCTTCAAAGCAATGAGATGTTGCTTCTGAACTCAGTGGGGTTGAAAACACATTGGAGAACTGATCTCCAAGCATGTTAGCCGTAGTTTCTACATTGCTAATGACTTCCCCATCAACCGCAACAAGCCCAACAGAGTGTTTCAGTTTTCTCTGAGAGTTAGCATAAGAGAAAAAAGCCTTTAGATTCGACCTGATCTTACCCCGAACTATGTCCAAATTTTTTTGGAGACTACCCTCAATTACTGGATTCGAAGTGCTTTTCAGCCTTTTTGCCAGTTTACAACACTTTTTTGAACGAATTCTTCCTACATTTTGGAATTTTTGTCCGTGTACCACTTTTCGGCACACATTCAGAGATTGTTAAACTGGAGCAAACTTCCTTAAAAACTGAACTCCGAACTCAGTGGGGTTGAAAACACACTAGAGAACTGATATCCAAGCATATTAGCCATAGTCTCTACATTGTTAATGGCTTCCACATCAACCTCAAAAGGCCCAACAGAGTGTTTCATTTTTCTCTTAGAGTTCGCATAAGAGAAAAATGCCTTCGGATTCGGCCTGACCTCCTGAACCACCTTACTCTCAGTTTGTAACTGGTCATTTTCAAATGGAGGCCTTAATTTGACATTAGCCACAATTACTGGATTCGAAGTGCTCTTCAGCCTTTTTGCTAGTTTGCAACTCATTTTGAACCAAGTCTTCCTATATGTTGGAATTTTTGTCCTTGTAGCACCTTTCGAAACACATTCAGGTATTTGGAGCAAAGTTCCTCAAAAACTGAAACTAGTTCGTCAATGGCTGCATCTATGGACGATTCCTGTTTCTGAATTGAAATCAGGTCCAGTTCTTCAAATCATTCTATAATCAATGGCCAATGTTCATCTTTGAACTTGAACTTAGCCAAACCGACCTTTTTGACCGGCTTTACTCTAGAGCACGCCGGCTTTTGAGTAATGGTCGACCCCATCTCAAGAACATGATGATCTGACAGATTACAAAGTGTCACATGGACATACTGGATCAGACCAGGGTCATTGGAAGAGACCAAATAGATAACGCTATTCTCTCTAGTGGCTACACCAACATGCTGGGAGAAATTACAAATTGGGCAAGATCGCAAACTCCTCCAGCTTTTCGAACGAATGTGTAGAGGTCTGTGCTTTGTGTACCTTAGTGAGCACACTGAATTCATTAATTGTAATTCAATGTAGTGCATTCTGTGAACCCACCCACGTAGAGATGTTGAAGTGAACGCTATCAGGCTCTCTGATGCAGACTAATCTAATTCACCTCCAGTTTCCAGACATGCCCATCCTCGTTTACCCAAAACCGATGCAAAGAAACCATCTATATTGGCTGAGGATGTGAATCACAACGAGTTCAGGAGGTGGCGACCATTATGGAATAACTATTCGCGCTTGGTCTGTATGGATCAACGTGAGAGATCAATCCAAGTGGGTCTCTTTTGGGAATACTGCAGACCCCGGGTTCATGCAATTGATGCACCACTCCATTGGGATCAAACCCGAGACGGGTCGAACCGTGGATGAGATTTTTGACCTTGTCCAGGATCATCTGCGTAGCTTGCGCAACGTGCACCTGGATATGAGAGATCTTCTCGCTGTTCGTCAACGAGAAGGTCAGAGTTATACGTCTTTCTGTAGCTCTTTAAGAGAACTGTCTAAATATGTTGATTCTTCTTTCATCACGGAAGACCATCTCTTGATCGCACTCATATTGCAGGGCATGCGCAGTGAGGTCGATAAGGCCAAAGTTATGGAGCAGAACCCGACAACATTCAACGAGGCTCGAAAGTTGATCATCGAGGTGGAGACCAATCGTTTGGGCGCCCGCGACTTTAGCACCGCCTCCTCCTTTCAAGCCGTCAATGTGATTGGTCAAAACGCTGAGCCCGATCTCAACGAGAGTGTTGCCGCCAAGTCCAATTACAAGAGGAATGGACGAACGTGGGTCAAAAAGCCAGACAAGCCGTCCGGCTCATCCGAGAGGTGTCTTCTGTGTGGGAATTCCAAGAAGCACCCTCGTGGAGATTGTCCAGCTCTT
>NC_081441.1:12392002-12393093 GCF_007210705.1 Tigriopus californicus | reverse complement strand
CGATTCATATTTGAGTCTCCAAGCCTGCAAAGCCCTTGGGATAGTTGGTCCTGACTTCCCTCGTCCCGTGGTCTCCTCTATCCAAGAGGATGCTGGTCCAGTGGTTGATCCGTCATCGTCATCGCCCGTTTGGCCTTCGAACAAGAGAGAAGACTGGATTAAGACTTTGCCCGATGTTCCCTCGAGTATGGATTTTTCTACTGTTGAAGCTAAGCTCAAATCTATTTACAGAGAAGCTTTTGATGATTCATGCCTCAAGCCAATGCGTGGGCCTACAGTCGGTGATCCTATGGTCATTGCTTTGAAGGATGATGCGAGAGCGTTTGCCACCAATACTGCCTATCAATTCCCGATCCCACAGCTCGAGCTAGTCAAGGCTAATCTCAAAGAAATGGTAACCATGATGATCATTGAAGAAGTGGGTGATGTTCCGACCCCAAGGTGTCATTTTCTGGCTGTGGTCCCCAAGTCGGATGGTGGAATCAGGTTGTGGGTGGATTGGACCCGCCTGAAAACTGAAGTGGCCCGTTCCATCCATCCGACCAAAACCCTTGTCCAAGCCATTTCGGGTTCCCGACCATCCGATAAGTATTTTGTGAAGTTGGACCTGGTAAAAGGATACTGGCAAATGCCCTTAGAAAAGAAATCGCAAGAGTTAACGACTTTTAATACGCCCTTTGGAAAATTTCGTTGTTTGCCCTCACCTATGGGATTTATTTCTACTGGTGACTCGTTGCGATGTCCGGTCTTGATGTCCAAAAATTTGTGAATGACATGGCTGTTGGCTGCAAAGAGTACCGTGACCTAGTCCGCACATCGGATTACGCCGAACAGCATCGAAGCTGATCCGGAAAAAAGTCGCCGCTATTCGCCGTTTCCCTGTTCCAGAAGATCGCCGTGATTTGAGGTCCTTCTTAGGTCTCGTAAATCAATTTGGCCAATTCACCAACGCCATTTCCGAGACCGCTGAACCCCTTCGAGGTTTGTTAAAAACATCAAGCGTTTTTAGATGGCTTTCAGAACACACCGTGGCTTTCGAGAAGGTCAAGGCCGCTCTCACGTCTCACGTCTCATTGTGATCTTTCCTCGAT
>NC_081441.1:12375832-12391002 GCF_007210705.1 Tigriopus californicus | reverse complement strand
TTGGGAAATTTCTCGAGTTCAACCTCAATCGGGAAGCTTTCGAAAATTGGCTCCAAGGTCTTGGCATTGCGGAGATACATTCCTCAATGGTCTTCCATAGCATTAAAAGGCATGCTGAGGCAGTTTGAGATCGACACATATTCTTCTTGTCTTTTTTTCGTGCACTTACAATTGTCCCATATTTTTCTTGTTTTCACGACATTGTAGGGTCAACATCTTTTAGTTCTTTGTGTATGATTATTTCAAATATACATATGTATGGCATTGGTTAAGTGTTGTTATTATTGAGTACAATATTGTTCAGTATTTTTACAAAGAAACGTGCAGGAAAATAAAATTTGGCTTCAAAATTCAGGTATGTCTCAACACTTATTTTTTATTGCGCATTGAAATCGTGAACAAAGTGCCCTATGTCTCGTGGAGGGTTTCCCGCTTCGAATCTTATTTGTTTTTGTTGTATGTTTTAGGCACGCAAGTTTTTGATTTGAACTAGAGTTCCATTAGTCAAGAACAAGAATGTTGTTTCTCGTGATCTTGTGGGCTAGAAAAATGGCAAGATGCATATGAATTAGTATGAATGTTTGTTTCCTCTAATAAGAATTCTAATTGCACAATCCTTATACTTTTCACGTACGAAATATGATGTCGAAGTGGCAAACATGATAAAAGGTCAAAGAATTTCCTCAATGACGCATGTGTTGTAATGATTGAGCGTCAATATCTCTTCATTGGGACAGCTATCATCAGATGGCAGGCCAAGCAAGTTCTGAGAGAGTTGCATACTATCTGAACCCTTAACAAACAAACATAAAGAGTCACACACTAGATAAGCAATGAATAAGGGTCGGAAAAATAGTTCGTGATTTTCGACAATTTAGTTTTTAGTTTTGGGCAAAAGAAATTGGATAAGCCGGGAAAAAGGTCTAAAAAATGGTTTTGAGAGTTGTACTTGAATGTCAAACAGTAAAAACAATGGCTAACGACAGTCTTAGACAAACTGTCCCTCGTTAAAGCCATTCTTTTGTCTGAAAAAAATGTATCTGTAACGTAAGAATAAACCTCTCTACATCTACGCTGATCATTCTGGCTCCGTCGTTGGGTGACATATTTCGAGGAAGCTCAGTGGTCTTGTTATTCAACACGTCATCAATTGAGACGACCTTCATTTTCTTGGCTCGTCTTGCTCTTTTTTCCAGCTTCAAAGGATACTCGAGGCTGAGTTTGACACTTACAAGCCACGATCTTTGAACGGCAGCTCTCACCTGAGTCATTTTGAGTACAATCAATGACAGGGAATACCTGAGAGTCCCAAACAATCTCTGGAAAGGCTAGCTGATCATGAGCGCCATTTCCAAGTAGAGACTAGAGGCTAAAGTAATATTTCAGCCTCTTACTTTAGGCTCTAGTCAATTATTAAGTTATTTATGGCTCTAGTAGAGACAAGGCATAATAGAATGCCCTTATCCGCCCTAGCCCTCAGTGCCGGAGTGCCTCCGAACTCTTACGTTATGAAGGGCGCAACCCGACAAATATCAAGGAAAAGTCCGGTATGAACACATGTAGAGTGCTGTAATTAAGATCCAGAAAGCACTGAGCTGATCCACCATGCACGCTCCAAGTTAAAGCCATACTGTTTCCTTGCTGGAATTGAGGGGCCCCAAACAGCCAAAGTTCAGTCAGAAATCCGCCAGAAACTATCCAAAAAACAAACAAGCTACTTTGGTCATCTAGACCTTCAAATTTAACGAATCTAATCGATGAGATCTTTAAAAAAAGCACGCTATTGATCAACAGATTTATTTTTCTTAACCTTGGAAATGAGGCCATATCCAAATTGGGAGGAGAGCTAGGAAGGAATTGTTCTTCTTCAGATTTAAAGTAACATTCAACTTTGGAGACAGGGTTGGTTCATATAGGGTTTATATATAATGTGTTTAATACGATATTTGTCATGGCTTTCGATGGGGGAGAGAGAAATCGATCCAATCGAGGAAAGATCACAATGACGCCTAAGTAGGAGGGTAAATCGAAGATTTTTTCCTCAGTGTCAAACATAGCAGAAAGTAAATTCCGAGGGCATGTCAAACATCTCAATCCTGCTCCAGGTCCGATAGAGCCAATCCCCTCTGACTACTGAGCCAGTTGTCTGCCACAATCGAGGCTTTTCGGTGGGTTTCCTCGTCCCCCGATCTCACACTGCTCTCCTTGAACTCCTTCACAAACGTGTCTCCAATTCTCAAGCAGAACTCGGGAGTGAACAGATCGACCAGTTTAGGCCCGGACTCTTCGTTCATCACGGGTCCACGGTCAGTTTGACGCTCGTCACTAGGACAGAACAAGGTCAATACCAACGTTTGCAGGAGCAGAGCATTGGCATGGCCGAGGAAGAGCGTCTCCAAATGGACGAAACTTAACTTTTGGTCTTGCCAACAGGCCACCAAACGCTCCACAAGTTGCCGACGGATCTCCGAATCCGTGTTACTGTCATCTTGGCTCAGATCGGCCGAGAGCTGGAATCGAGCCTGGGTCTCTTTGAGATAGAATAACAAGGCGTTGAAGATGTGATCGCCCATGACGCTCATTGTGTCACCTTGACTGAGACTCCCCTTTACGATGGCTTGAAGACTGAAATCAAACGCCTGGAGGAGGTTCCCCTTGAGAAGGCTTAGTTTGGACGCGGCGGGTGCGTTATCGTAAATCAGGGCGTTTTTGATGAGTTTCTTGGTATCCAGGTGCTGATGGAAGGTCTCCAAGGTGAGATGGAGCATGGTCTCGACGTCCTTTGAGCTTGGTTGTTCGTCCTCGTGGACTAGGTTTCCCGGGAAGACCTTTTTAAAGCAATTCATGTTTTGGAAGAATGTCCGGACGTCACTCTCGATTTGGTCCTTCGCATCGTGGATGCTAAGAATCTCATTGGAGTAAACGCCCTCCGTGATACCGTTCACCGGTTTTGGAATATCACAAGAGTTCACGAGATTGTTGGGTAGGCGCACAATCCGCGTGGAATTTTTCATCACCACCAATTTGCTGGAGATCTCGGGGTTCTCACTCAGTGGCAATTTGCCCAATTGAGCTCCTCCATTATTGCCCCAAGCAAAAACCGACCCAGAGTCGCTCACAGCCAGGGAGAAATCAATGCCACAAGCCACGTGGACAATGAAGTCGTCATGGAAGGCATCGATCAGGGTGGGCTCTTTGGCTTCTTTCCGGGAATTGATTCCCAATTGACCGTCCATGTTCTTGCCATAGGCGTACACCTTGCCTCTATCCGAGAGAAACAAGGTGTGTTGATTGCCACAAGCAATCTCCTTGACCCTTCCATTAAGGTTGGGCGCGAAGAACTCTCCAGGCACCAGGTGAAGCATCTCATCAGGCTCAGACTTTTTCTTTTCAGGAACTTTAGGCTCTAATAGACTCCCATTGGTTTGTATATTCTTGATTTCGCCCAAGGGCTGGATCAAGGGCCTTTCCTTGTCGGGACATTCGCCTCGTTCCTCTGCCTCGTCTCGGTCCATTTCAGCCAAGGCTTGTTGTTTCTTCCGTTCTTGAATGGCTTGAATCCGCTCCTTCTTCTTCTGTTGAGCCTCTAGTCTCAGAATTTGTGGGTTGCAGCCCCATGTGTAGATTCGGTCCCGTTCAGTCACCGCATAGGAGTGGAAAAATCCCGATGAGATCAAGCGAATTGGTCCAGCGAATCCGTCCACTTTCACTGGCACCATTTGCTTCTTGTTAGCACCATTTCCCAACTGACCAAAAAGGGAGCAACCGAAGACCCAAACCTCACCTTTAGTGGTCAACAACATTGTGTGAGCGTAGCCCGTGGCGATTTGGCACACGGGCTGAGATTTCTTCTTGAAGATTCTGACTGGCACAAACTCGTCCTCGATGCTGCCTGTGCCCAATTGGCCATGGACGCCCCAACCCCACGCCCACACTTGGCCTTTGATGCTCAACGCGACAGAATGGTATTGTCCGGCGGCAATTTGAATCAGAGCCACATCGGCCAAGGCCTTCACTAGAGCGGGCCTTTGCTCGCAAAGTCTTTGAGCGCCCAGACCCAATTGACCTTGCTTGGAAGACCCCCAAACATACAAGCCGCATGAGGTCAAAGCCATGGAATGCGCCCGCCCACAAGCCACAGAGAAGACACTGATTTGGGAGGCCGAGAAGAACACTACTTCCTTGGGAGTGGAGAATCTCGATGCCGACGCTCCATGGCCGAGGACTCCAAAGGCCGTCATACCCCAAGTCATGACTGAGCCTTTTCTTTGCAGAAGGACGTGTTTGGAGCCACCGGCAATGATTTGTCTGTGCCTTGTGCAATGGCTCGTGCGCACTTGCTCGTCCCAATCTTGATCGGGGTCGTTCAACTGGGTCTTCACAGACACATCGTCTAGATATCTTTTTGGAACACTATCACAGTTTTGGTTCCACCCTTGGCCTTTCAGGATGGCCAGGGTGGCATTGGTGAACAAGGTCACAAGACGACACGCCACATCTCGCCTCGTCTTGGCGTGGTTGTCACCCATCGAGGAATCCTCCTGTGCGCCCAAGAGGGCTAAATACAACGGTCTTAATCCACTGTTGGCGGGGCAACATTGTTTGTACAGGTTTTGAATCACTTCTTGCGCCAAGAACGAACTGGCGCTCCAGAGCACGAGAAGCAGTCGCCAGGACAAGTCGTGATTCGACATGACGCTCTCGATGTTGGTGGGAGCAAGGAGACACGTTAGCAATCCGTTCAGTTCAACCAGAGGCATTGTCTCCAAGGCTCGGCTCACTTTGGCTGTGGCCGCCTCGATCTCGTCTCGAGACTCCAAAGCTGTTCCACGTCCCAAGAGAGTGCACACGATCGATTCGATCATCTCGAAATGAACACTCCGGGAGCGGCTGATGTGATTGAGGAGTTCCCATTCTCGGGTTTCTGTGGCCATTCTCACGGCCAAGCATTCGTCAAACCCTTTGTTCTCATCCACGAAATCTCGGATGCGGCTATGGAACTCGGCCCTGGACTCAAATGTGCTCTTGGTGAGCACTTGTTGGAAGCACGACATAAGCGCGAGATTGGACAGATGGATCAACTCGGCCGGGGTTAATTTGGGCTTGGATTGAAGCACATAGTGAAGGCCCAACATCTTCAAGTGTCCAGCGGCCGAAAATTTGAGGGCAACCTTCAGGTACTTGCACTCGGCCTGCTGATAGAGAGCAAAGGCTTGGGAAAAGTCACCCTCAGTCAGTCTTAGGTCAGCCACCAACTCGTACAACTCCTTGTCATCCAAGCCAAACGTTCGAGCCAAGAACTCGGCCTTCCGATCTTCACCCCCTCGAATGGCCAAGTCCATAAACGTAGTAATGGGATCTACGTCCAATGTGAGGACGTACACACCTCGATTGGTCACGATCAAGCACGATTCGAACAAGGATTGGCCTCTGGCAGTCACTTCAGCCACTCGGAGGCGAACTCGTTTACCAAACTGGTCGGCTGCTTGAGACTTAGAATTGGAGCTGGATCCCAGTGTTTCCGGAGAGGACAAGGAGTCGCCCCCGGAATTGGGAGACTGGCCCGATTGACTAGATTCTTCTCCCGACTCGGTCGACCCACTCTCACTGGATTTCGTGGGGAGCAATAATGGCACCATGTCCAACACCATCTCGCCGTACTCAAGTGAGAATGATTGGAGCACGGCATCGGGCTTGGCATTTGAATTGTTGTCTAGATGAAGCTCGGCGTAATGGGATGACACGATGTGCAGATGTCCTCGTTGATTCGGACTGGCCGCATTGTGCCCGTTGGTGAGATTGGAACTGTATGTCGTGGACACGAGAATGATCCCGTTTTGAATCAGGAGTCGCTCCGTGCCTCGGGGTAGCTTGAAAGCGGTTTGTGGCAACACCTCCAGCTCACAATTGTGAAATGTCAAGATCGCAGTGTCCGGGAATACGCCCGCCAGGATCGGATCCGGGCCGTTTTTCGGCGACACTTGCACACTGACCCGAGTGTCGCCGATCTTGGCGGCTAAGGACTCCAAGCGACCGTGAGAGATATTCAAAATGCCACCCAGTTCCGTGGCCTCCTCCGCCACTTCGATTCCACCGCCCGAGCCCGATGAACTCGGGTTCGAGACCCGGCGGTCCAACAACTTCCGTCCCTCGTTGAGCCTTTGCCGCAAACTCGCTAATCCGGCGGCAGACATCTGTTTCAATCCCGACAACCGGGACCGATACTCCAGAACTGACGAGGGCTTGGGCTCTGCTTCAGCTTCGGTGGTGCTACTGCAGCACCAAATGTAGCCCGTGGAGCGCTGCTCCAGCTTCAAACGCCATTGGGTTCCCCCACTCGATGTGACAAAGAGATAGGAGCAATCCAACGCACTGTCCGTCATCACTTCTAGTTGCACCAAGGGTAGCGAACAGACTTTGGTCTCCCGAATCTGAGGGCCAATGAAAGTGGATTAGAGGACAGGTCTTTCATGACGCGCGATTTGATTCGGTTAGCTTACCACTTGCCCGGTGACCAGGTCCAACGAGATCAGATGTCCTTGAGCCGTGCCCAGGATGGCGACGGATTGGAAATCTTGCGTGGTCCACCATAGGATACATCGGGGTTGAGCGCATTGGGCTTCGACGGCCGCGCTTTGTGTCACGCGGGTCAAAGAGCCCTTGTTCCACTCACGATAATTGGCGTCCTTCACTGGAATGGTCAATGAAAGAAGGTTATAGAGGATTTCATTGAAAGCCGGCCTCTTAGCTGGGATTAGTCATTGCTGTCATAAGTAAACGGATCTTGAAGCAATTAGACTTATTTTACGTATGTCAAAAACTATAGTCGAACTTCAACGGAGAAATATTGTTAAATTGAAATTTATCGCTCTATCGAGACTTGGCAAAAAGTAAATACATGCGTACAGTATTTGGTTAGCAGCAAAAATATCGTTAAATCGTAGTTCGGCTGAATATATCTTTATTCATTATAATATTCGAGGCAAATAGTCGACAATTTAAAGATATTGAAACAATGAGTTTCAACTCTATTTACTCATAAACTACGTATACTTGACATATTGAATGGCAAGTTTCCACATGATTATGATTAGTAACGGGGTATTGTAACAATTAGATACACTTGGGATTTGTAATAACTAAATCCTATAGAATGATATGCATTGAAAGACATATTTACTTTAGAAGCAACGGAATATTCCACATTTGGGAGTTTAATCTTTTTTTTCTTTTTACAAAAATATGTCCACACAATTACCCAGTTGCCCCGACCTTAGTCATTCCACAGGGTTGGCGTGAATGACAAGCCCTAAAGAAAAACACTTCAACAGCCCTAACCTTACCTTCATCCTACTTTTGATAAAACAAATGTTTTCCTATGCAGCCCCATATGAGCCATGAATAGGCAATCGCATCACCGATAAATATGTTATATCCGTCCTACCCAGATTGGAAGGCGGTTCCAACCACAAAGCCCGGGTCGGACAGACCAAGATGCGGCCTAATCGTGCGGCCACAACGGCAAAATCCAAGCCCGGACTCAAGGCCACGCACTGCGGACGCAAATCCTCATTGTCAAACCAAGTCACGCCCTGAAGTATCCATTGAATCGGGGCCGTGGTGCGTTCCAACGACCACAGGGCCGGCTCGGACCCCGCCGCCCCTACCAAAAGGGCGTGCGATCCATCGGGCGTGGCCGCCACGCCTCCCAGCTCGGTGCGACCCGCTCGAGCGGGGCATTGAGCCACGGCCGAGAGGGCGAAAACGCGTTGATGTTGCAACATGGCCACTCAGACGCCAATCCGGCTCATCCTGCGGACCCCCCTCTGGCCTAGCACTGGGTCGGAACGGCACGCCCTCAATGGCCAATCCCGGGGCAATCCACGCCCACTTGGTACTGCATGGAACACGGCCAGGAGCAGGACTGATTGACGACGATGACGGGCCAGGCCGTGGTGGTCGTCTGTAAACTCTGTATGTGTGTTTGTAGCTATGTGTTGTACTAGGCTAGGTAGGTTCTTTTGGGTCAGAAAAATGCCAGAGATGTCAATTCTAGTTCCAGGGTGACGCTATGAGAGCTAGCCAGGATAAACGTTATTTTCCACCGATTAGTTGGCGGTGCTCATTTTTAAATTTGTAACAAACTGTTAGAAACGTTTAGATAGAAGCTTTAAGGGCTATTCATATCGTGTCAGGTTAGGTTGGGTTAGGTTAGGTAAGGTTAGGTTCGGTTTGATAAGTTTAGGTTAAGTTTAAAAACGTAGCACCGCCAACTAATCGGTGGAGAATAACGTTTACCGCTAGCCAGTGGCATTGCATGTGTATGTAATCATGGATTGCTAGCAGTATGGACTGGGCATGGGATTCCCGCTCAATCGGCCTGTTCCCTTTTTGCTTGGGTAAAATGTAGACCATAGATGCGTGCAATGTTCAAATCGAGGCAACCATTGACAAGCGTTCATTCATAAAATTATTCTTGGCGTGTCATCTGATTTAAAGCTTATGTAGGTGACTGTGAGGAAGCCAAAAGAGTCTAATATTATGTAGGTATGACACTATGGCTTTGACTACCTAGGGTCGATTTCGGGCCCACATTCGGTCCAATCAATACATGGTGCCAAATATTTTGGTCGTAGAATATGTTAATTTTGCATCAAACGAACGGGGGTTCAGTCCATGAAATGAAAACAATATCTTCCGATTCAATCCATTCCCTTAGAGGTCCATGTTTTATCCATATGAAGTGTCTAGGACTCGAGGCAGGGAAGCTTATGCCATTTTTAGGTTTCTTTTGCGAAAATAAATAGATCTAGTAATATTTTGGTCTGACTTGGAGATGCATTGGAATTGTCAAATCTTACGGCTCATGCGAGTTCAATTTCTTTCAAAGATTAGGCGAAAAAGGTCATTCATGTATTGTTTTGAGCGTGAACCCAGCCATTTTGTTCATTAATTGGGATTATAGCCAACCCTACTCAGATCTAGGAGCGATGTTAAAAGAGATAAAAAGAGTTGAGACTATGTGCTTAGATGAGTATGAACATGGGAACATTTCCAGGCTTTGAAATTGTTTGGAACTAGTGCAGCTCAGCATATTTATCATAGAATTAGAAAGGACCCGGACGGCGTTGATCATTAGACCTATGTTTTTGGAGGGGTACTAGTGAAAATGTGTTTAAAGTGGAAATTGAATGCTCATGAATGCCATTAAATCTTTAATGCGACATAAATCTTTGATGAACATTTTTCACCATTTATTTAAAACCATTGAAAGCAACACTCACTTAAGCAATTTCCTTACCCATTTTCAATTGCAGATAATCCCACTCCAAGCTTCTTGATAGCGTTTGATTAAAATTCAAGATTTGAAGTTATGTTTTATCACCTTAATTGGTTGAAATTGAAGTCATTCATGGGAGTGAAGTAAGAATCAATGACGGATGTTTTAGCCATGTGAAGTACTGATGTGAAGCAAGCTCGGACAGGGCAAGTAGTCGGGTCCTTAAGTTGCCCTAACTTGGGTTTGTGCTTTTGCGGTTTTCCAGAGCTAACTGTATGGCCCCCCTACGTTACCAGCGAATCTCTGCTTGGGTTAAGCTTGCCCAAGTTCTTGTACTTGGCCAAGCTTTGCTTGTAAACAAGTAGAACTTGGGTGCCTGTGATGACTTGCTACTTGCCCTTTTCCCATCAGTAGATGTTAGTAAAATGACAGAAGTACCCCCAAAAATGTCAGTTTTGAGTTTTGTAAGACAAAAAACGTGTTTGTTGAAAATGTGTGACAATGTGAAGTAGTGAACTAGTGATGGGGATCAAATTAATAATCACGGGAGGTTGTGACCAGGGCTGCCAACTTACATCTTTAATGGCCTATGACATTACTGATGGAATCTCCAAAACCCATTAGTCAGCCTCAAAAAGTAATCCTGATTTTTCTTCCGTCAAACCAGGGTTGCCATTGTGCTCAAACCTAAGCGTTTACTTTGCGATGCAATAGGCGCACGCTTTCGCTATCCACGTTTTCTGGCAACCTTGAATTTGAAATTTGATTTGATCCCATCACTAATGTGAAGTAAACGAAA
The DNA here is from genome assembly GCF_007210705.1 of Tigriopus californicus. NCBI lineage: Eukaryota > Metazoa > Arthropoda > Copepoda > Harpacticoida > Harpacticidae > Tigriopus > Tigriopus californicus. Next base: position 12,380,923 of record NC_081441.1, on the reverse strand, counting down.
GTCAAGGAAAATTGTAGTCCGGCACCCTGACTCCGGGCATTTTGTAGAGGGAGAATTAAGACAAGTCTCACAACTAACTTGCACATTGACCCAACTGATTTTTAACTAACACGTTTTCTGTCCTACAAAACTCAAAACTGACATTTTTTGGTGTAGTTCTGTCATTGCACTAACATAGCAGGAATTTGGAACAATAACCTTTCTACTTTTTAAGTTTTTATTTCACCAAACCAAATTTCCGTTAAATAATCTAAAGACCGTAATCTGGACTGCAATGACGCCGAGGACAAATATGTCAGATAGGAAGGATTTGAATTGAAAACTTTTACTTAAATGCAATATTTACCTAATTTAGACAACTGTTAACCGCTCCATTCACGTTCACATGTTACTTCCGTTGTTTTTACCCTGCTTTGCCGTAGTCCAATGTATTTGAGCACTTCATTTCATTACCATCAAATCCATTTGCAAAGTAGGTTTCTCTCTCCTAAGGCCCCAAGAGGCTTACTTGAGGTTCAATCACAAAAAGTGTGCTTGAATGGCTCTGGAAGCCATTGCCACGAAAATGATTGATGTTCTCCATCTGATATAACTTCACTTGCTTCTTTTGTCAAAATTTTGCTCACTTTGGCAAATGCCATACTTGCTACTTGTTGGTCGTGGGATCAGGCTTTTCCCGAGGCGGGACAGGGGTGTGTCTGGATGGAGGCATATCGTGGTAAGCTTGTGACTGAATGAGGCGGGACAGGGGCGTGCCTTGACGGGGTTTGTTAGCGGCCATTTATGGGCAAAAACCAAATATGCTTAAGCAAGAAAAACAAAATGTGCATAAAATTTGCATGAAAACATAAAACATGCAATATATGCGAATAAACCTGTTTTATACCATAAAATAGATGATGCATATTTTGGCCGTCTCTACTAATAACTTAGAATATGCCTGCATTTGACCTTCATTTTCAAATGGTAGTCCAAACAAAAGGGCTACCATTTAACGTTGCCATTTTGGGGGGGATATTGATTTCAATGAAACTAAATGTCAAAAGCAAGTAGGAATGTCAAAAGATGGAAAATTGGGTTTGCTTGAACAATTTTGCTTAACACATTCTTTATGTTTCTTGTAATATTTCCAAAATGGTCGCACAGACATCAGAGCTACAAAAAAGAAAATTACTTGTTATCCTTTGTTATACAATCTAATTTGTTATTTGCCATAAACATGCACATATTCAGATCTTGGCTCAAAATCAAATTCAGCCAAAGCTGTTTATTAAAATGCATGATACAGGTGTGTTTGTTTTTGTACACCCCCATGCAACTTTTTGTTTGCTCGGTTGTCTTCAATTATCATTTTTTTTATTCTAGTTTTTGTTGAAATCTTCCCAAGCAAGACATTATTGTATCTCTAATGAATTGGTTCAAAGGTGAAATTTTGGCAGCGTGTTAGTTAAAGCAATGGCTATTATTAATTCATTTATGTGTTTCAATTGTCATGAACTGTTCAACTGATTCCTCATTAAAGATGAGTTATTTGTACATTATCTGTCTTTTTGAGCTCTCTCTCTCTCAAGCAGAGAGTAGAATAGACAGTAATTTTTTTTAAATACTTATGTCGACCAAAAATTCGAGAGGGTTAACCGGTTTTCTTCCCAATGCCTCGGTTCAGCTCTTTCTCACATCTGAATCATCAACCTTCTGCAATGTCTGCTCATCGTAAAAAAACCCTGTCGGTTTTAATCATTAAGCAACATTTTGCCTTTTTTTCAACCTTGCACTCATCCCCGCATTATTTCGTTCCCAAAAGAAAACATATAACGGCTCCGTGAAAGAACAAATGATCAACTAGAATTTCTAAAATGGACAGACAATTTTACTCTAGTTGACAACTACTTGTGTTATTACGTATTTTTGAGGCTGATGTGAGAATGGCTACCAACTTGGGAGCTTCAATAACTTCATGAATGCCGTTGGTACCTGTCTCTAATGCTCCATCAATGACACATAATCTGAGACCCTCGTGAAAGCGGAAAGCTAAAGCTGTCAAGTTGTACCAAATAGATCGATAGATCAAGGTCTAGAAAATCGTCAATCCAAGGATCAACCAGATGCCAATATTATTTTCAGGAAAATGAGCGGTCAAGAATAGCTTTAGCGTACCTCTTAAACCTCTCGTGCTCGCATAACGTAAAAGAGCTTATAAGCTGCTTGGCTTGTAATCTCAAGAAGAAGAGTAAGGCGATTCCTTTGCAATCTTCTTGAATGTTTCGAGGTTCGCATGATGGAAGTTAATGTTTGTGATGATTAAACTGATGCTTTTTTTATTCATAAGATTAACGCGCGCTAGGTTTTAAGGAGGTGAATGCCTCATTTGCAGCAACAAGGAGGGCAATGAAAACAAGCATGTAACAAATCAACAAATTGAAAAGTCGTTCATACCTTCAAAAGTTTTTTTTTTAAGTTATTCTTCCAACTGTTTGCTAAGGTTCCAACAGATTAATTGCTTTGAAGGACAACGACCTCGAATTATAATTAAATCCTTTAAGACGGAATATGGAAAAGAGCCTTTCCTGAAAAGCCTCTATCCTGGTTTGGCAGCAAAAAACTTTGTCCTTTTGAATATATCAATGAACAGAAATTCCCCTGTCATGGGATCCCTGGTACGGTCTTTTTTGTTCGCTGGCTACGCGTACGGAGGTCAAAAAACACTTTCAAGTGTCCAGGGAAGTACCCAACACATCGAGCAATTTTCTGGTTCTTTTTCACAACAAGGCTCGTGAAAAAAAAATCATTTTGAGGGCCAAACAATGACCAAAACATTTTATTAAAGAAAAAAATATTTTTACTGCAATTCCAATGGATTGGAATGAAGTAAGTTTGGCTGGGTTTGACCTAGATTTGTGTGGTTTGATGAGGTGTTAATTGATTTGATGGAATTCCGAGATTACGGGTCTAAGATGCATCAGGGGCGTAAAATTTTTATAATCACAAGAGAAAAGAGACATGCTGAAGAAATTACCGCAGGAGGTTTCCTAAGGTGGGAGAGAAGTACCCAAGAAAAGACACTTTTGGATGCTAGTTGCACCCACAGACAGAGAACCAATCTGATACGGACACAATGCGGCCTATTAGAAGAATTGGGCAAAGGCTCACCCTTCAAAACCAGTACCCATAAATGAAAAATGTTGGAGTTAGGATAAGTACTTTTAATTACAGCCTTGGTGGCTAATTCCTAATGACGTTGTACCTAAACAATGTTGTTAATTCAAATTGTTATTAATGACTGTTGTGGTCAGAAAACTATTCCAAAGAATAATCTTATTTTAAAAATCTTGCAAACGCTTGCCATTTTTCAAACAATAGCCAAAAGGGAATTTGCGTTACTATTTTTTGTGTGTTTTTTCGTATAGTGTTTTTCATTATATTGTGACAATACAATTCATTGAGCATTTCTATTAGCATGATTTGAATTAAATTTAAAGTATGCACTTATGTAGGGATTGGTGCAAATAGAGTGAAGAAAAGGTGAACAATCTGAGCAAACGCTCGTCGCCAGTGATGTGACAGATGGTCTATTTGACGTGTAATAGTTATTGCGACATTGGCACAATCCAGCATTCATATTCAAATAGAATTAATTTATTCGCACAAGAAAAATGATTAAAAAGAATCACTGTTAGACAAACTTTTTTATTAGGATTCAGCAGCCTTACGTCACAAAATGCGAGCAAAATGTAAACAAGGTTTGTTATTGGTTGAAAGTGCGGGTAAGCAAAGTCGAAAGAGCAATGAGAGCAATCCTAAGGAGCAATCCCTGTCAAAGTAAAAAGGCGGGAAATTCAAACTGATCGAAAATCGTCATTTTCAAGGTCGAAGTTTCATATGTTCCAGTCAATAATTTTGTTCAGAAATGTTACTACAACACGACATTTTTGTAGCCATTTCAGAATCAATCACAATTAGAATCCTTTTTGCATAATACTCTGGGCTAGAAGGAAAAAAAACCTTCAGACCAGTACATAAATCTCAAGCTAATGTCGGCAAATCCCTTATGTACTGTAAACTTGATGATGGTCAGAATGCAAAACAACTCCAAATTGCCCCTAAGCTAGATTTCACAAGAGATTACCTTCATTGAATGATCATTTATCAAACAAAAATTAGTGGCTAAGATTAATACAAAAGAGAATGTTTTACCTAACATGACTTAACTAAAAGAATTGGCCATAAGCGAAGTAGGTCACCCTTGGAAAATGATGAATCTTCGAAGCTGCCGACCACCTATTCAAAGCAAATATTCAGGGTTGCTCCGTGAATTTCGTAACCTACCTCACTTTGTCCTTTTTGTCTCTTACCACAGTTTAGGTCTGGGGGTGAAATAATACCTACTATCATGATTGAGTTCAATAGGCTTGATAATGAAACTTCATACAGCCTTATTCATGGTCCTTTTGCCATCTTTCCCTCTTTCAAAATTTTGCTTTTGACTCTATTTAAAAAAATCGAACAGGGCGAAAAACATCTGCAATTTTCCTTTTTTCGCTTTTAGCAACCTATCGCACTTCACACGTTTTGCCTTTATCTCCAGTTTTGGTGATTATGGTGATTTTACTCATTTAGTTTCAAAAAGGCTTTAGTGAAAGTCTATCCACCCTTTTTCAATGTTTTTGCAATTTGTGGATTTTCGCCTGTTGCCATCTCTTGCACTTTCGTAATTTGCGTTTGCCAATTTCGATTGCAGTTTGGAACAGCTCTAGTGACGAATTATGAACTTGCACAGTAGCCCAATTTAAAACAAATTTAGGCGAAGGCAGTGTTCTTCCCCCACCGGACCGTGCTTGTCTTACAACACGTCTTTACAGTTTTAATTTTAGCATTGAAACCGCGAGACCTCTTGGTAAATAGTTATTGTTTTATTTATCTATCTTCTTAACACACTCTGAGTTCATGAATATTTTCTTGGCCAGACCCCTCGTCCGGGATGCGTCTCACTGTTGAACCGACATGGAATAGCGGGCCCGTTTGTTCTCTTCCGTCTCGCTCGGAAAATTGTGACTGGGCTCCAATCCGGGGCTACCCAAATCCTGAATTAGC
>NC_081441.1:12373186-12374386 GCF_007210705.1 Tigriopus californicus | reverse complement strand
AAAAAAGAAATTGGGTTTAACTGCAATCGCCAAGCTAGACCAACTTGTTTCATGGGCTTCTAACCCGCTACAGTTCCACCCAAGAGTGGGAAAATCGGCCAGACCTGACCAAATGCATGGTACCAATTGTTCCCAATTATCCCCATGCACCAAATATATCCATCACGCCCGCTCATGAAAAGTCCACCCAAGCGGAGAACGAGACATCCCAAATTCAACTTTTAAAGTCTCATGCCAACTGTGGTCCTTCCCTTCTGAGTTAAATTCAAGTCTATGGTTCGAATTTGGCTCTTGGTCGTCCTGATACGTCTCGTAAGTGTGAAGTGAGCGTTCCTGGAGCAGTTCCACAATACACGGTGTGTCTGTCCTTTCTCCTGAGTGTCTCACCGTCTGTCCAGTGAAGGTCCCAGGATCCTGTGGGTGTGGGTGTGTGTCCCTCATTCATTCAGTCCCATCTTGACATCTTGAAGCCCGGACCCAGAACACGCACGAGAAGAAGAGATTCCTCAAAATGTGACGGTGACTTGAGTGGAGCGAAATCAGTGCCGTGCTTTAAAAGCCACTTCTTGGTTGTGCGGCTGGCCCAACCTCGACCCCGAGGACCCCGAGGACCCTGAGGACCCTGTGGGTAGTCAAGGGCATATCTGAATGAGGTGAGAAGACAGCATGGGGAGCGGGTTTCATGTTTCAAGCTGTTGATCACGAGGTTCATAGTAGACCAAGCAATGCCAATCTTGCATATGCAGAATTGATAATGGGCAACTTCATGGGCCCGATTGAAAGCGGAGTATGGGTTAGTTGACAGATTTAATGGGTTTCATTTAGGAGAATGGGGTTGGAAGATAGTTTGAAACTTTAATTGTTTATGGTCATTTGAGGGCAACAATAATTGCCGAGAAAAAGTGACCAGTGTGCTTTATTGCTAGAGGAGATTGTGAAAACCAAGTCTCTAAATGATAAATGACATTGCCTTGCCTTTAATAGATAAATTATCATGCCTTTAACTGGCAAAATTGATCTTCGCCTTTGAACTATACTGTTAGTTATCCGCATATACCAACTAATGAATACCTGATATGGTCTCACCTGGTTGATAATGTTTTATAAACCAATATTGTCCATTTGTCCTCTACCATGATATGAAGTTGTTTCAAAAAGGAGCTGACGATTTAAATTTGGATTTTTTTCGAAACGAAAATT
>NC_081441.1:12313664-12373150 GCF_007210705.1 Tigriopus californicus | reverse complement strand
GGGGTCAGATGAGAGCTAATTTTTCTCGAGGGCCCCGCCAAGACTTTAATCTAATCTTGATTAAGTTTTGCAACGACGTGATGATGTATTGATCTGGGCCACAATAACATTGATAGCAAAGAATGAATCGAATATTATAAATCTGCTTCATGATTTACTCAAAATTCATTGCGTCATTGAGGAATGTCTTGATTCTTGTAGCATGTCATCATGACATAATTCTCGAGCCTTAATGAACAATTTGCTTGTGTCTCTCTCTAGATAGATCATGAATCGAGGACAAGAAAGGGTCCCGCCTTCCCATCAGCAACAACATCATCAACAGCAGCAGCATCAACAACAACAACAACAACGACAACAACAACAACGTCAACAACAGCAGCAACAACAACAGCAGCAGTATCAACAACAGCAACATTTGCAGCCCTTGCCCGCCTATTCCAATTCCAATGCGGCTCAATTGGGCGGGGGTCTGCCCTTGACCCCGGTTCCTGGCACGCCCGTGGGCAACATCCCCCGCTCCATGGCCTCTAGCTCCATGGGCGGGGGAGTGGGCGTGACCATGAGTCATCACATCATGCCTCATCCCGCACCCAGATCCTCTCGGATGCAGCTGAAACACCCTCCTCCCTCCAAATACGCCCAATACGCCAATCTCAGTGGGAGTGAAACCGACGTGTCCACCTCCACCGAGAATCTGACGCAAGAAGAGCGTTACCTGCTCCGCCATATGGAGCGAGAAGAGCCTCAAGGGGAGGAAAATGGCGACCCTATGGCTCTGTTGCACAGCCGAGGGGTGGGCTCGTTCCTCTCCGGCGCCTCAGCCGCCATTGGGCCGGTGTCTGACTCCCAGATGTTGGCCTTGATGCAGCTCAGACACGCCTCCTCCTCACGAGTAGCCACCTCTCGTGGGTTGTTGGACTCGCCCAGTGGGTTCACGCCCACTTCTTATGACTCTAGATCTTCACTCCAAGACGAGATCATGGCGGCCAAAATCGCGGCCTTGACTCATGGCACGCCCGTGGGCAGTGGGAGTGGCCCGAGCACGCCGAATAGCTCCTCGATGAGCATGAATAAACTGAATCCTTCGGTGTACTCCCATCCCAACAATCAGGATCCGCTCTTGGCCAATCCGAAGAACTATTTCCCGGTTCTGGGAGGGCGGAAACCGGCCGTGGAATACACCTCGAGTGGGGCGTTTTTCGATCCCAAGGCTGTGAATAAAGGGAAACCTTCGGATCGACCTTCATCCGACATCATCTCTCAACTCACACGGGAAATGAAACGACAACAACAATTGGACCCATCATCGGCCAATGCGATTTTCTCGGAGAGCTCCGATCTGAGCTCACATGGAGGCTCCAACACTCAACTCCACAAAGTGTCTCACACCACGAATCCCACCTCCATCAATAACAGCAATATCATCCACACTAGCATTAGCAACAGTAGCAATAACCAGTTGGTGGCGACGAGAACAACGAGTGCCTCGTCTTCATCGGGTTACAAATCGGATAACTCCGAGTCCAAAGAACCGGTGATTGAGCATTTCCAGAAGCGAAACAATACACGCTTGGGGGTGAATGCTCCCATGGGTTCGAACACCTCTTCCACCGGATCAGTGGCCTCGATGCTCACCCGAGGGAAACGGGCCCCGGATAAACTCACGATCTTGTCGAGATCTCAACCGGATTTGTACTCTTCCGTGGAGAATTCCGAGCTCAAGCAACAACAGCAAGAGCTGTTGTTGCTGCAACAAGAAGAACAACGATTGATCCAAAAGCACAAGCAATCCCGAGAATTGGCCCGACAGAAGGAAGAAAGTCATGAGTCTCAGGGCGTCTTGCAAGGGCCAATCAATGCACCTCCTACTCCTGCTCCTCCTCAAGGCAATGGAGCCGTCAATTATTTGAAGATGATTGAAGCCCTGCAGAATGAGAACCGTGATTTGAGAGGGGAACTTACAGAGATGGTGAAGAAGGTGTCCAAAGTGAGTCTTTTGGAGCAGGAGGTCACCAAGATTCATGCAGCCTACCAATCATTGTTGAAACACTCGGAAAAACGGGAGGCCTTAGAGAAGGCCGCCAGACAGAAACTTCAGACCGTGATTATCAACCTCTCCGATGTGAACAAGGTAACTTCCAGTGGCTATTTACAATATGAGGAAGTTGGTCTATTTTATTGAATATTTTTAGCCCGTCACTTTAAAAGAGTGACACAATTGAATCTATAAATTTACTTTTTTGTGGGGGGGATCTCGTTTAACTAAAGACTAGTCATAAATGGACGTACCATAAACGAATCCTCTCTTGTCACTGTTGTATCTGTAATCAATTTTCCACACAGGCCGATCCCTGTCTAATGATTTTCCCATAGAATTGATGTGCATCTCTTTTATAAATCAGATCTAAGGGCCTTCTAATGGTCAAAACTTGTCTTTGAACGCGTTCACCAATCTTACAGGATCTCACGGAGAGACATGAGGCCATTATGGGACAGTTAATGTCGGGCGATCCTAAGAATCAAAATATTCCGGGTCTGGACAATATCCTGAGGGGCGAGATCGCTCGAAAGGACGCCCTGATCGCTCAACTCATGGGTCAGAATAAGATGCTCATCACCACCAAAGAAAGGCAAGACATCGAGGTCACGGCTCAACAAGAAACGCTAGAGGTGAGATCCACCACCATTTCAGAAGCAAACGAACTATCGGAAAATAATGGATTGATTTCTCCTTGGCTCGATCTAGGAACAACGATCTCACATTCAGATTCTGGACACGGCTTTGTCCAATGCCCAAGCACAAGTTCTCAGGTTGGAGGAGGATAATCGAGTGAAAGAAGGCTACGCTGAAAGAGTCAAACAGATGACCAGATCCTTAGAGCAACTCCAAGCGGGTAAGAAAATGTTGATCCAAACTTCCCAAGGAACTGAGATTGTTTGTTTGTTTCTTACAAAGTCACATAGCACTAGGGCAGTTCAAAAAAAGTGCAAAAAATGCAAAATAAAAACATAATTTTCGTTGTTTCTTTTTTGACCCGAATTCAAAGCAAAATTATTAAGCTTAGAGAAAAGATTAAAAATCAGTGAAAGAAGTCAAGGTTTTGAGTCAAAACAAAGAAATATATTGATTTAAAAGATTGTGCGCATCATATCGCAAACATCATTCGTTCCTACCCTACCCTCGAGTATGAGCGTAAGATCGCCCAATTTAAGTTGCTACAGGAGGAGCTCATGCTGCAACTTAATCATTATCTTTAAATAAGAAACTTGGGCTTGAACCAAGTACAATAACATTAAGGAACGCAGGAACACTGCGGCTGCTAGCCTCCATGTAATAAGTGATAGAGAAAACAAAAGAACTTTGATGTTCGCATTAATTTTTTGGATTAAAGTTTAACCATTTCTTGTTTGATTCGAAGATTTCGCTTGTTTTCACAATCCTGGACAACATCATTTTTGAAGTCTCTAGTGGGTATGATATACCTTTTCAGGTCAACTTCTCGCCAAAAAGACTAACTCGAAAGACGCTTTTGTTTCATTTTTCATTGGTTGATTTGAAAACTTCTTCTCATTGACGAGCTAGCTCTTCTATGTACCTCTAATGAATTCAGTTCCCTTTTTAACCTGAGCTTTACTTATTTGGATAAAATTTCGATGATATAGTCTTTGCCCCTTAAAAGCCGACAGCAAATACAGGTCGTAAGCCTACTTTATACCTGTCAATCCTTAAATGGATTATCACATTTTCGATGCGATTTAGGATCGCATCCCATTTATTGGCAAAGGATTTAAGCCCCTCTATCAGCTAGAGAAAGAACTGAACGGACTCGCCTTCCGTTTCGTATTAGAACTTTGAATGGTAAAACGACAGGTTTTGGCCAAGGAAAATTGAGTCAAAATCCTTTTCGTGAGTAAAGCAAATCGAATCACTCCGCTTTCTTCCTCTCTTTATGTCAGCATCGGAGAAACGTGAAGCAATGGAAAAAAAGTTGAGGGCCAAATTGGAAGACGAACTGCGAGAATATCGCGAAGCCGAGCGACTCAACGAGCGAAGATTCACGAATCTCGGTGATCAAGACGTGGAGGACCTCAACATTAAACTCAGTCAAGCGGAAGAGAAGGTATTATCATTTGAGCCATTCATGAAGAAGACCAAGAGCCCCCCCAAAAGACCCATCTGACGAATAAACACTCGAACGAACCCTTGTTTTTCCTTCCCAATTCCAGATCATCCGATTGGAATCCGAGCGAACTCAGTGGGAGCAACGCTATTTGGAGGAGTCAGCCATGCGGCAAGTGGCCATTGATGCGGCTTCCATCCCCAAAGATGCCCGTATTGCGGCTTTGGAGAAGAACTCGGCCGAGTCGGAGAAGTTCATCGCGGAAGCTAGATCTGAGAAACTCAAACAGTTCGAGGAGATGCAGAATTCACAAGTGAGTTAGTCAGTTCATGGGCTGGATTTATTTTAGTCCAACGTGGTTGATCTTTCCGTTGGGTTTGACTAATGTGTGTTCGGGACAACTTTGGAATGACTGGATTTGCGTTTGCATTTTTCGAATTTGGTAATATTATCGTATCCGACCCGTCATATTTTTACAAAATATTGACAAGTTGCTTGCATCATGGAATCTTGTGGCTTTGTCGATCAGTAATTTGGAGAGAGACTTGAACTGTCTCAGCGAAAGCAAAATAACGAAACAAAAACTTGTTTGCTACACCAAATAGTGTCTTAAAATAAACTACGTTTTCCATTGTCAAAGGAAAACAAGTTGTTATTTTTGCCGGATTTAGGACCAAGATAATGGCCCATATTTTTTTTAACTTTGCCGATGATGTGATTAAATTTTCAGGTGAAAGGCTTTCAACTTTGTCCTTGCTCTCTTTTGGTGGTTAATCACTGCCAGTTCCTCTTTATAGAACCACTCCAAAACTGGAACATGTTCCACAGATGTTATGCTATGTAGTGCATTATATCTGTTTTCTCATTTTGGGCTGATTTTGAGAACCATCATCATAAACCTGATGCTGGTAGAAACGAAATTGAAACTCTGATTTCGTTACGATTACGATTCGTTACGATATCTTGTGAGATATAACCGTTGTATAGGACTGAGAACCAGCCACCATTTCAAAGTTGTCCTTTGTGTTTGTGCACCACCTTGCTGCTTTTTCGGGCTACTAAGTGATTCTGTGTGTGTTTTCACCCGCTTTCCACTCTCTCTTTTCTCTCGAACTTGTTCTCCTTCCTTGTGCAAACAAATCTGCAGAGGAGATTAGCCGATCTGGAGAATCACATCAAGACCCTGGAGATCACCATCGCCGAACAGAGCGGCCTGCTCAGGATTGCCCAAAGCAATCAAACATTACTGGAGAGCCGAAACCTTCTCAGTAGTGGGCGAAGTGCCACTCCCACAAACCAACATCTGATGGCTCACCAACAACAGCTCTCCTTACCCACGTTGAAAAGTCAATCCTTGTCACTCCACGCCTCGCCCACTCACTTGCTCCATGCTCGCCAGTTGTCCCATCTGACCACGCCCTCGGCGAGCCACGCACACTCGCTTGCCAACAGCCCCGTGGCGAGTCACGGCAAGCAGTTGTCCACGCCGGCTTTGGGCTACAGCTCGGCTCCCATTACTTTGAGTCGGCCCATGGTGGGAGTGAGCCACGCCTCCTCCCGGACATTGGCCGCACTGATAGCCCAGGAGACGGGGTATGGTCAGCACCAGCAGCAACAACAGCAACATGAATTGAGCCGGCATTTGAATGCCACACCCACTCGGTCCCTTTTGCACCAAAGTGAGGAGCAAATGCTTCTGAAGCCCACCGCTCGACACTTGCCTGGACTCCATTTGTCTACTCGTGATTTGTTGAGGTCGGCCACGCCCTCAGCCGAGCTCATGAGGTCAGTCACGCCCCTGCAGGTGGATATCAATACGGGTAGAAGAGACTCGGCTCCGGGAGACGTCCTCGCACATACATTTAATATCCACTCTAGTGTCTCACCAGGTTCCACGTAAGATTGCTTTCTTTGTGTTTCTTGATCACGCCCATTTGAGCCAAATTATTATTTTTTTGTCTGTGTGTGTGTCATTCTACTGCTGGCCGTTGAAACTGTATTTCCAAGTAATCGGGATAGCGTAGCCCAGTACAAACTTTTATCGGTCCCAGCGGACTCTTTTAAGTTGAATTGTATGCTTTCAGTCGGATGAATAGCTCTGAAGTCATTCATTCGGAGTACCACACCCTTTCGAGGCCAATCTCATCATTGGTTGTGTCGGTCGCGGCTTCCTCCGCTCCCAACAATCACCAGAACACGCCTGTTTACTCCAGTGGGATGACTGTCACAGGAGGAGGCACCATGCCCGGCAAAATCTCCATGGCAGCCCTGAGAGAAAGTGCCATGAACAAGTAAGTCGAAGGGCACGACATGATTGCGCTGCTCGCCCCATTTTTTGCTTCGATGTCCCTGTTTCACGCCCTGGATTTGACTAAAGCGCCCTGCATGACCCTGATAAACCACCTCGCACCCTCCTCGCTTTTGTTTCAGGTCGAGTAGCAAATACACGGGTGTACATAATCCTCAACCGCACCACCCACAAAGTCCTCAGACACACGCCAAATCGCCACGGCATCGCCATCAGAACTCGGCCCCTTCCTCCACCCCATTCCCTGTGCCGCCTCCTCGACAAAGTCAAAGTCACACCCACCACCAGCAGCAGCAGCGAAATCATCAACAGCAACAACAGCAGCCACACCATCATAATCATCCTGTGCCTCCAGCCCCAGCCCCTGCCCCTGGATTCGGCGGAGGTAGTGCCCACTATCAGACCGGTCACAGCTTCATTGATGACTCGATTGACTCGATCATGGGACCGCTTACCTCCACCCACATTGACAGTCAGAGTCCCAATCATTCCGTCAGGTAGAGTTCGTCCTCACCCGAAATGGCGCCCCTCTCTTTCTGTTGATTGGTGGATGAGGCCAGGTTTCCATCTGGCATTTTATATTTGATTGAAGCATTGTCGAAGCATTTCCTTGATAGAGGGCTTTAAATGAGGGATAAATTGTCAATCTGAGAAATTACTTCTTGTTCACTTTCACCAAAAGAAAGGCTAGCGAGACATTTGTATCTATCTGAATGACTCTTTCTAGCCCAAGATTAAAGTATGGCGATATCTCATTGCGTTTTGAAATAATGAGATCGAGTGGTTCCCATATCATTTGAATGCGTTTGTAATCCAAGAACCACTCAGATTAGAGAACAAATAATCGTGCCAAATTTTGTGACAGCCATGATTTGCCATTTTTCTTAAAGAAATATGCAATCAAAAAAGTCTAGGTGATAACTATACCTGACATGATTGATTCAGTTCACGCTTAAGACGAAAACATAGAAAATATCCACTGGAATTTGAACCTTCTCCTAAGATCACCGTTAGCCCACGGGATCTCCAAAAAAGCGCTGTAATGAAATGCCAACTAATTCAGAGCCAAGTAAATATCGAATTATTAATTCATTTTGATTCACGTCCCGAAATGAAAAATAAGCCAGGACCTCACGTCCAACATGGTTTGTTACTTTCCTCCTCGTCTCCAATTGGAGAAAACCGATGATTTCCTCTCATGCACCTCCTTTCATTCCGATGCATTTAAGAAAAAGAGACCTAGCCCTTTGCACGATTCCTGATGTATAATCGAGCCCGAAGAAAGGTTTTCCTTATCCATCGGATATTGCTCTTTTCAATGCAACCGTCTAAAAGCTTCTCGTCAAGAAAATGTGAATAATAATTCGTCTTTCTCTCATTGCAGACACGACCATCAACACCACCCACACCAACCCCATCATCACGCACTCGATGGATCCAATACCTATATGGAAGTTTGGGACATTTAAAGCCAATGGAGGGTTGCTCCCACACAAACCCATTTGCATACAATAGTATCAGATGTATCAAAATCTCCACCCTAGTTACCTTCGCTTCTTTGCCTGCACAATTGTACCAAATTGTACCCTCACTTTGCCTTACTACCTAACCATGCTCTTATTCTCTTAAGGTGATTCTACATAGGTCCATGTGAGCGGAAGCTAAAGAGATATCTGAATGATTACCAAAAAGGTTTCGCTGGAGAATGATGAATTAATAGTTAGGGCGACTAAACCCTGGGTTTTTTTTGTTTCTCTAAATTTGGAAAGCTTTATCATGACCTGTGTAGAATAACCTTAATGCAACGAATTGAATCAGTACCACGCACCACTTGCTTCGGAAACACGAAAGTTGCAAAAAATCTGATCTTTCCCGCACTTGTTGAGAAAAAAAACAAATCTGAATTGTTATCTCATATGCCACTAAATAGTTCGTAGAAGAGCAATGCAATCCTGAACGAGCATTCGGATTTGTCACCAGATCTGAATGCTGATGATATCACCCAGATCTGCAATATTTGTGCCTAAATTTCAAGACGCACGCTGTCGCAAAAGAAGCCATAATACCCATGTCAGCCCTAGTCATATGAATCCATAAAATACCACTATTTGAGACCTATCACTATAATTATATCTATCCCATGTTGAACTAGTCAGTTGAAAGGGGTTAGCCCAATCAACCCTGAATATCTTGCGAAAAAAAGTAACTTATATCCTCGCCCTAATATTGCCATATTTGCCACTATGAAGTCATCATCCTCGTTCCATGAAATACAACGGACCTTCATAGCCAAACTTCCTGTTACTTGCTCTCTGTGAGTGTCTTTCACTTTTCCGTCTCAAAGGAGCTAATGGCAAAAACAGAAGAAAAACGTCTATCGATTCTCCAGCCTTTACTCCTGGCAGACAACTAGGATGTCCGAGATAACCTTTTTTTTGTTCTGGTTTTATATGATCTTGAATTTAGTACCAGGGCTTTTATGGATGCCCAAGATCAAATTTTCATGTACTATAAAGATGCCACATGTTTCTCAAGGTCTTGTTCGGATATTGAGTCTCAATAGCTTGTTGATATTCTGAACTTAAGAGTGTGTAATGATATTTAGTTACTAAATGTTGCATAAACAAGAGTCTGTGAACAAAGAGGCTTAATCATTACTTTAGAGAAGAAAGAGCCGTGCTAAGTTGTCAAATAAATACCGACACGGTACATGTGTACTCAAATACATCTTGGTATTTTTCTCACTGACAAAATCATAGGGAACAATTTTCTTATTTTGCTTCATATACTTATAGACCGGATTAAAAACTTGCACATGCTTAAAAGCCAGGGCAGTATATTGTTACTTAATTGCAGGTAACGAAATTACAATAATTCGTTCCGTTTTCGGAAAAGGAACTGTCATGCCAATGAATTTCAACATGGCGTAATTATGACAACCCAAAAATCCAAAAATTACTCGTTCCCTTTTTCAACCTCCAAGGGTGGCTTTTTATTTTTTCGTTTCTGTCTCAACAATTGAGGAAACTTGTGAAGCTTTTAGGCAATTTTAAAGTAAATTGCTATTTTCATATGGGTCCTAAGTAGGGAAGATCAGGTCTAAAACCTTTGCTTGCTCTTTGCAACATTGAAGGTAGTTGGAATTTCAAATTTTGTCATATTTGCTCTACAGTACTTTATTGTTTATTTCTCGATCACATTCCGTTGGACCAAAATCAGGGCATTAGTAAAGAAATTACAAGTAACGAAATTACAGTAATTCGTTCCTTTTTTCGAAAAAGGAACTGTAATTGCATTACATTCTAAATTTGTGTAATCGTAACGACCCAAAAACTAAAGGAATTACTCGTTCCTTTTTAAGCTTCCAGAATGTACATTAAATTTTCGTTCATCTAGTGACTGCTGAGGAACCTTAAGGCTCAACAGAAATTGCCATTTATTGCTAATTCCATCCAACATATTACGATCAAAGAAAGTCAGAGTTGAAAATCTTGCTCTTAACTACTCTCAGGGTGTCCTTGGTTTCGAATCTTGTTGCCTTTGCCACTTTATTGTTTGCATCTTATCTTCTCAATCAAATTCCGTTGGACTGAACAGTTGATTCAGCGCTATTGTCAAGTGACTATGAGACCCTTCCAAATGCCTTTTCGATCTGTAGATATTTGTTTCCCATAATAAGCTCTCTTGTCATTACGGACTAATAGGGTGGCGTCATTCCTTATGCGTTTGTAATTGTGGTGAAGGATAGTCTTTTCTGATTAAGTCAGACAGTTTTTCCACCACTGAAAAGCCGCATCACGTCGTTTCATTGCTGCAATAGTCTCCGGTCGCAGAGCCGAGCAATAAATCTTGGGAAGTATTAATTGTCAAAGAGGGGCAAATTATAGCCTTTTAGCCTTTTTAGCCTTCTTCTGCCGGAGTCATTCTGTGGACATTGAGAAACCACTATAGTGAAAGAGGAATGACAAAATTGAATCAACGAGTGCTTCTTGAAGTCTCGACAGTATCAAACGTTAAAATATATATCATATGATTACTTTTTGATCAAATGTGTTAACTGTTTTTGGCGAGTGGTAACTTTTATGTCCACTCTCCCCATCACCAAAATGGATAAGTCTTTTCTGCCTGTGGTTGGTCCCCCCATAGTCACTGGAAGTACAGTCCGACGTGACCTTCGGCCTCCTGCGCGGGGCAATCATTTTATTACTAATGCTGTCAGACTGTAGAATGCTCTCCCCGCTGAATCTCGAATTGTCCAAAAAATTAGCTCTTTCCAGTTCGCCATCAATCAGTGGCTGCCCATCTATCCCTTGTGCTATGTTATTTCGATTTTCATGCACAAGTCATTGATCCAAGCCTGATATGTGTACCATGTACCAAAGATGAACTCACCTTAAAAAGTACTTGTACGTATAAATACATTTAAATCAAATCAAGAACTCATTCTCAAAACCGGATGCTAAGATATTCTGTCACGGTGTTCAAAAAGCCCTATCAAGTTTCCAGAGAAATTCCCATACACAAATTGGCATTTTTCTACCCCAAAAAGTCATAGGGAACAACTTTAACTTTATTGTTTTATGGCATTCTAGTCCACATAAAAAACTTACATACCTAAAAACATTATAAAAATTATTATTTTCAAAAACCTACTCAATGTAAATTAGGAGCACACTTAGTTAGCTCTTGAATGTAATTTACGATATCATCTATTTCACCGCTACTTAGTTACATCGGATTTAGTGGTCCAAATTTCATCGTTTTAGCCCCAAAATGCCCCGGTTATATGTTAATTCAATGTCCCAAAGATATAATATCGATTTTCATTATCGCAAAAATAAAAGATTATTTTTCCATTTCTTGCATAATTTCAAATTAACTTAAAACCCTGCACAACCAGATCTAAAACCCTCAAAAAAGCAGATTTTTGAAAAATTATTTTGAAAAGCGTCTAAGGTTAATTTAGATGAGTGGTCACTGAAAATTTCACAAATATTAATGAAACATTAAAGAAGCATTTTTGATCAGTTTCAACAAAGTCTTCAAGAAACGACAAAATCTATAACATTGTTTGTTGTATGTATTGTCTTCAAAATTCAAGTGAATGCATAACTAAGTGAACACATGATGATTGTAAAGCACATTTTCAAAGATTACACTTTCAGTGTGTTTTAAGTGTCATTATATAGCATTTTTAGCTATTATGAGACTATGTAAGAAGAGGAAAAATAATCTTTTGTATTTGTGATATTGAAAATCGATATCAATTCTTTGGGAAATTGAATTAACATATAACCGGGGCATTTTGGGGCTAAAAAACGATGAAATTTGGACCACTAAATTCCATGTAACTAAGAAGCGGTGAAATAGATGATTTCATAATTTTTATTCAAGAGCTTACTAAATGTGCTCCCAACTTATATTGGGTGGGTTTTTGAAAATTTTATTTTTTATAATGATTTTAGGTATGTAAGTTTTTTATGTGGGCTAGAATTTCAGAAAGCAATAAAATCAAAATTGTTCCCCATGATTTTCTAAGGGAGAAAAATGCCAAGATGTGCTTGGGAATTTCCATCAAAACTTTAAAGGGTATTTTCACCACTGTGCTGTCTTATCAAAAAGGGCCATTGCACCAATGTCTATTGCTTTCCTTGAAATTGTTTCTGAAATTTTCATTTCATCAGTTGTATAGGGTTTTGGAATAGATGGCTTCAAGGTGAAAAAGAAATTACGATAATCTGACCGCGATAACGCTTTTGTGCTGGAGTTAAATCCGAAGAGGCAAGTAGGGCAGGGCGTCTCCTTCCCTCTTTTCTCTAGGCTAGCTTCCCCTGAGGACCCTCATGTCTGAATTAGTACATAAATCCAAAAAAATCCATTAATTTGATAATGCATCTATGGTAAAGGACTAGTGCTTAAACAAGTGAAAACCTATATTACCTTAACCATTCCTTGATTACGCTGAAGGGAATTGAATGCCAGATTCGTTTGAAATGATGCCAAATTTGTCATTTTTAACAAGCTGCTTTGTCAAGAAACCGGCCAATTGAACGGTAGATGGTCACAGCTTCGGAAATTGATGGCGCAAACTTGAAAACGTCTATTGAATTGACTGTTTCTAGTTGAGTACAATTTGAGGCATCTGAATTGCAACCTAAAGCCTTTGAACAACCTAACCCCTTCGTCATACTGAAAGATAATTAATTAATTGTTTATATAAATGTTGTATTCTTTCAACGCTTAGCAATTCAAAAACCTCAACATAAATCAAATGGAATGGTTTGAAATCGTGGAGCATAGATGTTATTTGCACAAAATTTTATTTTCCGTTGAGATTAAGTGATTAAATTGGAGATGAAATAATGACCACAATCGGCCGTGAGTTCCCAAAATTGTTGCTTCGCATTGCTGGAATCTAATTTTGAAAGTGTTAGCGGTAATTCAATAAAAAACTCGCCCCAAAAAATGCCACTCTACTAATAAGCTGGCACATTTGAACAGAGGGTTGCCACACAGAAAATAAGTTACCATAAAGTTGCTGCTCAAAATCACACTTGCGTAGAAAATCAACCAGTTGCCATTTTGCCTAAAAGTGGCACCCAACGTTGCCATCTAACTTTTCCACATGTTCAACCATTTTAAGAACAGACAAAATGACAGTTTTTGTCCAATCATATGCATTGTGAGTCAAAAACGGACGTCAACTACACAGGATATGAAAAAAAAGGAAACACAACAGTGACCCATTTCTAGGTGGCCTAGCTGACTTGAAAGATGTAACCGGATCAAAAAGGCCTACGTATTCCCTACGAAAATTAGAGGGAAGCAAATTGAACAATGAAGGAGCCTGAGAAAGAAGAGAAGTGAACTTCATTGTTCGAACTAGCCTGGATTCTTGAGGACTTGAAGGTGCTCTCAAAACGCACATTAAGCCTCTACGGTCACTAGAATTGACCCTAAATCCTGGGTTGGGACAAAGCTCATGTATTCTTTTGAAGATGTACAGTATCAGATACCTTTCTTACCTTCTCTGAACACTGTACAGTCCCAACTTTTCTAGTCTCGCCCAATATGAGAGCTCTCTCATTCCTGTGATGTTCCTAGTGAAACATCTTTGGACTTGTTCGACCTTTTGCGAACCTGCTGAACGCATTGGAGCCCAAATGGGTGAAGCATATTCAAGATGTGGCTGGACAATCGACTTGTACAGAGTTAGCATCGTGATGCTGTGTCTGGACTTAAATGTGCGATATATCCAACCACACATTTGAAAAGCTTTACAACTGGATATGCTCATCGACCTTTCCATTATTTTGGAGGACTACACCTAAATCTTTCATAGATGAGACCTGCTCAATATCTTTACCTCCATTATCTAGGGGTGGAGTATTCAAAGGAGTTGACCCAAAGGTCATTGAGCGGAATTTCATTCCGTTCACGGCCATATTACTCTTAGTAACCCAAGAATATATTATTTCTAGGTCCTTTGCAACGCTAGTAGAATTTGGCCATTCCTACCAGAAACTAACTTTGTATCGTCAGCATAAGAAGAGAGACGGACAGTAACATTAAGCTTTTGAAGCGGGGCAACGAATATCATAAAAAGGAGGGGCCTATAGATGGAGCCCTGGGGAACATCTGACTTGACATCATGTATGTCACTAATAGATCCCTCAACCTTAACAATTTGCTTCTTATCATGAATGAGGCTTCTTATCCAATTGAGAACCTTGCCTTGGATCCCAATGTCATGAAGATCTTTAAACATTTTTTTTATTATCCTGAGCATTACTAGTGGCCAAACTAATAGAGAAACACTTCCTTTGGAGTTCAAAATGCCTCAAAACTTCAGACCATGTGGTCTGAAATGAGGTAAAAAAGGAATTATCACATGAGACGCTGAAAAAAGTCCTAATTCAGTTCAACACATCAAATGATATTTTTGGTCCATATCTTCCTCCGGTTGAGCTTCCTCCTGCCTGGATAGTCTTAGCATTTATCTCTGGCGCTTTTCGTCATATACCAATCAATGAGAATGTTGTTCATCTCCGTCAATTTGAACAAGGACATTCCCAAAAGAAGCCCCACATAACCTCCAATTTCAGCCAACATGGACAAAGGCGAATATAGAAAGTATTCTGTAGTGGTCTTGATATCTCTTCGGAAATAAAAAATGGCGCGGCCAATATTAGATTCCTCCTCATTCGCCATCCCTGTTACAGGGGGGCCAAAATACATGTTAGTAAATAAACAGCTGTTAGGGCAAATGTTCTTCTGGTTCCGCCGGTTAGCTTGGTAGATCACGGTCACATTCTTCCGATCCTCTTCCACTATGCAAATTTTGGATTTATCTGGCAACCATGGAACTGTGCAGCCAACTTGTGCCAACATCAAATCCCTCAGAGTTTGGTAAATACACGTGTCATAATCAATCTTCACGTTTACACAAGATCCGTCGTCCCCGAGAAGTTGGACCACCTCATGATTAACAGCAATCTTGACGAAATGTCCTGTATCGACATCCACTCGAGATCTGATAAGAATATTACAATTTAGTTGATTAGGGCTATGGGTTGAACACATAGAGTGGATTGTCCACTGACCTGCTGTAAAAGTTCATCAAGTGGAACAATTGCTTATTAGGGAAGGAAGAAAATGTGTTCTTGGCCCCATGACACGTGCCCATGCATTGAAATGTGCCCGATCCTTTTGAGGCAGGTTCAAACCCCATTAGAAATTGGACCACCAGGGGTCTCATAGCTAGGGTTAAAAACCTCAAAGCAAAAAAGTCATAGTATTAAGAAGAGAGAAACGAAATTTGTTCTACGTCAGCTTCCCCTTTTTGCTTAGGTTACGTTATAGAAAATGAGTTTTGTTCAATCTTAACGGTAAAATAGCAAGAAACGTTTAGTACAGAGGGCGTATTTTCAGTTTGATCGATTATCACGTCAAAGAAATCTTAGTAAAGAACTTTGATTGTCTTATATTGATTTTTTTATATTATTTTGATTTGAGGCTATAGAGGATGTAAATGGCGTTAATTGAAACTGCTGACAGCTAACCGAATCCTTAATGATACAAGAGTAACAATTGGAATTATTAGTTCAATTATTGGTTAGGTAAAAAAACACTTCCATATAACATCACGTCACTCCAATATACGAGTATAATTAGTTCAACATGTTGTACCGCTTTCAAATTCCTAAACCTCGAGCTCTTACAAAGAGTTTTATCATGAAACAGAATGGCTCTTATGTACCGTGCATTGGGACTGAGAAACTGGCCCTTATGATGGATGAAGATATCGGTTTTGGTCCGGAAATCAAAAACAATCTCCAACACCCCCGCTTCAACGAGACAATCCGGCAACTCCAAGGCGTAGCAATCCCCGTTATAATAGTATTGCTCGATCTGGAACAAGCCTTGCCCGCAGAATGTGGAATTCCCATACAACATGAAACTGTTCGTTCCATTAATCGGTACCTCGGCATAAATCAGAATATCTTCCACAATCTCTTCCACCCCCACCACTATATCCTCGTAAAAAGTGACGGGGTCTACCGTGGAGTCATTGGAAGTCCATTGGGAATTGAATTGGATATCGCTCTTAGTCATGATCCCGTGATACTGAAGCCGATCCAGTTTGTACGGATATGAAGGACAGATGGTCATAACTGGGAAACTGGTTCGAGCCACGTGGACATATTTATCCCCGGTTCCGGTGGATGCGTCCAAGTATTTGATTACGCATTGAGAAGCTTGGAATATGAGAATGCCCACGCAAACGAAGAGGATGGTGAAGAATTGGCATTGTTTGACTCTACCCCAAGTAAGGTCAGGACTTGGTTCGCTCTTGGGATTTGGATTCGAAAACGAGCAGAGTTTTTCTGCATCGTTGTATGGAAGGACAAACACTCTCATCCCGGAGGGAGCCCTGACGAAACTAAAAACCGACCCGAGAAAGCATATTCCACGCTTGCCAAGAATACCATATTTCGACCACAGTTGCTCACAATGGCGAATGGTGCAAGAGGACTGATGAATAATTCTAAATCCAATTTAGGATGAAATGAGATATCCGATCCGTCCAATGTTCTTCCAGGTCTGCAGAGGGGCTGCCACTGCAATGTCGCTTAAAAAGAAAGAGCTAGAATTTACTTGCTTTGAGATGCAAGTCTCACTTTGAAATTGGTACACGTTTCAGACTCTCGTGCAGAGAGAGCAAAAGCCACGTATGATTAGTGCTCAAAGCTATGGTTTCATGGTAACAAGGGCCCTTATTTGCAAACGTCAGACAACCTGAACAAAACGGGAAGACACACGGCAGATTGCTAAACAAACCACTTGTGACGTGCCATGAAAGTGATTTCTTTTCCGGACATTACGTGACCCAGGACACTAACTATATATTAAGATTTTGAAAGAGTTAGCCAAAAACAACACAAATGCATTATAATTCATTAAGAGAGAGAACTCTGCCCAATCTGCCCTTCATGTGGTAGAGGCTGACTCACAGAGCGCCCTCTGAAGTGCAAAACCTAAACCATTTTTCTTGCAGCGTAAGAGGGCTATGGCAATGCCATTTCCGAGTAAATTCAATTGCCATTAATTGTATTTGAAAATCAAAGTAATTAACTAATTAATTGCATTTAAGCCGATGTAACTGACATATTTTGAATACAAGTCCTTCGCACCAATATTTCATTGATCCATCAATGGATCTAGATTTGGGTCCCACTACATGACATTGTAACATTACTTTTTATTCTTCCTGTTAATATTGTTCAGACTTTTCAAAAGAATAAAATGATTTCGAAATTGGTTGTTCACTAAAGGAATGTAATTTCAAAACGATTACATAAAACTATATATAAAAACCCAGTAATTGTAGTTAATGATATTTTAAACCTATCAAAATCATCTCAGAGAGAATTGACAAGTCTGTAAGTTTTGGAATTGACATGGACTCAGATGGAAAGGTGTTTTTCTTCACTCCAAAAAACAGTACTTTCAAAGCCTTTCTTTTTTGTGGACTTCCTTACCGCTACTCGGATTGGAGTACCAGCACTTCAAGACGAAAAATGTATTCATGTTACTTAACTTGTAATTTCATACATTATTTGATTGACCAACGAATTACAGTTGGCGGATCTGGCTAACCCTTGAATATAAGTTTCATCGGGAATTTGAGTCAAACTTGTCCAAGTCTGACTTTATTTTTGATTGCACACAGATGCAAGTCGACTTTCAAACAAATTGCTCTACCAAAAATAAGCGTCGTGTACCATTAGTCTTAGCCTAACGTTTGTCGGTTAAAATGCCTCTTTCAACTTCAAAACTCGCTCTATGGTCATCTATTTTGAAGAAATTGAATCCGTTGCAACGATTCTCCTTTTTGCAACAATTGTGAAGCGGCCTGAAGACCAGACATCGGCAGCTTTTTTTAAGGTTCAACAAGCAAAAAGGTGTTTTGATTAGTTCAGTTTGATTGCATATAAACCTTCATTTCAAATAAAATTCATAATTCCAGAGCAAATTAGAAATATTTTCGGACTTACTGAAACCTATCTGATTTAGCAGGGTGGAAGAGCATTTTATGTGCTGGCAAGACAAATCAAGTTGCAGAAAATATCAAATTGACCATTTTGTAACGTTTAAAAGCAATTTCATGCTCACATATTAGGTACTAAAATCAATCTCAGTTCGTTTTTTCAAGCTCTCTCGGCGTGCTATAAAATCTTCAAAAGCCCCGCTGCTCTAGTGGCCTTGCTTAAATACCGTTAATGACCATGGATCTAAACACATATTTACAATCAAATGGTTTTTTTCTTGTTTCACCGATCCCTTACCGTAAAGGATCTAACTTTGGACTCATTGAGCTGTAAGGGGGATATTGACCGGGTTGTTTTGAGGAATGATTTATTTATTTCAGTCCTTCACCACCCTTTCCAGTGGCGCCCCTTGCGGAGAATTTGGACCCTATTTTAAGCCCTTTTATCCATTGGAAGAACGGAATGAAATGTCCAAATTCTATAACTTTTGGAAATCCATTGGGTGGCTTGCAAATTTGTGGCGATCAATTGGAAGAAAATTGGCGACTAAAAGAGCGCCTTTAAAGCAATATATTTTGCAATCCTCGAATGGTGACTATGAACACCAGCAAAAGTAGCCGCTAGAAATTAAATCGAAAAAAATGAAAAATAGACATCTTCTGACTAGTTCTTTTGCATTAGAAAATGTAGAAAAAGTAAATAACTTCGATTGGTGTCTGCGCGAAGGAAAACAATATTACATTCTAAATATAACACCGACTTTGGCAGCTGAAGGTGGCCAATACCAAAGCATTCATTAGATCATGGGAGCCCAAAGAGATGTGAAGCATTCCAAAAGGCGTGTACTACATCTGGAAATGATAGTAAACTGGGGTCATTTGCAAAAATAATGGTAATTTGGAAACAATATTCCACGGGGACGAGCATCGCCCGATACTAAAAATCAAGAACGTTCATCGTTTGTGAGCAGATATGTTTTTTTTTCTGTGCCTGAGGTACATATTTGGTTCATTCCATTATTAACGCATTGTCCAAACCCTAGTACAAACAAGTTCATTATGCATGAAAGCATTCGTAACATGTTGTGAATGGACCTGTCGATGATGGAGACGAATTGAGCCATCGCCAGCTCATCAAAGGTTGCCAACATCGGATTCATCGCTCATTAGTTGTCAATCGATTTGAAATGCCTCAGCAATGTGCGAAGAGGCCTCCATTGTCATTGAGGAATATAAGTATCAATTCAAATGACGAGGACAGTAGCAATTTAGATGATCCAGATTGGGAAAGTGCCAAAAGGCGTACTCGTATGTTTCAATGGCAAGTTCCTTGAAACCATACTTGAAATCGATGGCTCCTATAGATACTTGTCTTCGCTATTTTACATTGTACTTTTACTTATAGTTCGTTAGTGAGGGAGTGAATGGAGGTCCTCGTGGTTGATTGATCAAGATAATATTAGGTTTACATTCCCAAGGGCACTCATTGTGCGGAATATTCGGCTTGAAGTATTTGAAGCGCTTCAATTGTAAAGAATGTGCTTGGAACCTTGGCTTTAGCTCAGCTGTTTAATGAGTTGCATTCGCATGGATTTTCAACGTCAAGTTTCCATTTTACGAATTGCAGACAACCAACACCTAAAAGTGGAGATGAAAGTCCTGACCCTAAAGGAAAATCGAGGCTTTCGGAACCAAAAAGAATGCATCCTCATTTTGATGTCAAGTGGAACACAAAGCCGTTCCTTTCTCCAATCCCGTAATATGTTGTAGGGACCAAGTTATCTTATGCATAAAGAGCGAAGAAGGAAGACAAACGGTCCTCGATCTGATCCGATCCGGCTCAAGAGCAACAGGCATTATAGTATAGTTCCAGAAAGACTAACGAAGCTATACCTGACAAAAAGATTGTTTGTGATACGGAACGCCATTGCGCTTAATTTCGTGCGTTATGGCTCTTGTGTTTGTGGTGGTTGTGGTTTCTTTGCTTTATTATTTTGCCCATTCTCCATGCGTTTACATTGCACTGCGCCAACACCTTTCATTCTTTTTCATAACGCTATTGCCAAACAAAGGTCTGTAAAATAAATCAGTGTCTAAAAGGCCACTACGAGGTGAGATCAGGAGCCTAAATTGACAAAGCTCATGGAGAGCTTGGACGTTAACCGGTATCAAACTTCTCTCACCAAAGTGGGGAGCACATGCTTATTCTGAGTAACGTCCAAGTCTTAACACGGAGATACGAGCATTTAAAAACTCACTTCTGGTCTGGCAGAGCAGAATAGATGAACTGACTAATTCAAAGAGTTTTGGTGAGGGGGAGGGGCAAAATTGGAACCCTGGATGGGAATAGGGTGACGATATTTTGATCTGTGAGCGTAAGGAGCGTGCCACTTTAAGACAGGATGTTGTTAAAGTACAATGGTTACGACAAGCAAAAAGAGAGGTAAATGGGTAGAAAAGAAGACATCATTGGAATGTGTGAGGCTTTTGAATCGCAGACTTCATGATCTTCTTACTTGCTTTGACCCTTGATTTGAGGTTTTCTCAGTTCCGTTCATCTGGGCCTGTTCTAGGGAAGACAACCAATAGATAACTAAATGTATGGATTGCTTAAGGGCGCTGTAATCGCAAGTTTTTTCGTCTCAGCTATCGTTGAGAGTCAAAAAGTTCAATTTGCAGTAGAGATAATCCTGAATACAATGGTAAAGATCTCAATCGTTGACGGTAGGTCATGTCCAAATTCTGAAAAGACATCCCAAATACACCCTTTGCCAAGCATTTGTAATGGTTACCGATCGTTCCTCTACTGATTGAAAAATGTTCAAATGAATTTCAATGTGAAGCAAATATTTTATAGACATCCATGCTAAAAACTCTCTTTGGCCCTCAAAAGGCAAAGCAATTTTGATCCTTTTCCCTGTCACGCTTATTTTCTCTTCCAATTTCAAGACAAAAATTATGTATTCGTGTATCTTTTTGGCATTCCAGAGTCTTGTGTTTGCAAAATCAGTGGCTCGTTTTCAACCCACGACACCGACTGGCGTCTTCACTATGTTCTTTTCGAAACTCTGCGAATTCGCCCTCCCCAAGAATTTGTTTTCCTCACATTCTTTCAGCGAAAAGCACTGAGCCAACCATGACTGGACAATGAGATCCATGAAAGTAGGATGAAATCGAGTTAAGCCTTATGAATTTCTTTCAGTGGCTTCGCCGAAATGCCACTGGCGATTTTGTACCAGTTCTTGAGAGACACAACTAAACAAGGATGTCTTTTGATATGGAGAGTGATCCTTTGGAGGATAACTAATTTTAGATTTTGAGGAAGGTTCTATTTATTTTGTACTAGTACTACATCTAACTCTAGCCATTTTGGAAAGAAATGTCTACGAGCGCCATCTAGTGGTAAGTTTAAAGTTTTGATGGAATATTGACATGTAGCTTGATGAGGGAAGAGATTATTGCCTTACAATCAATCGTAAGTAAAATTGACAGAAATTAGCTACATTGGAGGGCGTTTTACGTTAGTGTTTTCCTCAATTTACGTTTCATTAAATGGAAGAGGAAAAAGGATGTATTAAGATTGTGATTCGACTTTCTAAAAGAACGTAGTCACACAATTTTCTTTTTTTCAATTGATTTTGTTTTTGCTACTTTCAATTTTGTTAACCTTTCACTTACGGTGACATGACAAAAATGTGCTAGCAAGCTCATTTTTGCATATGTTACTATGTTTGATCTAATTAAGAAATATATTGGATAGCTCTTTTTTATTTATGGTGTTATCATCCTTAAATATTATGTTCCTATAATGGGAAAATTAGAACCTTCATAAACCCTAAATCAACAAAGAATGAAGCACAAACCTTTGGCTATATAATGCATATTCTTTATTCTTTTTTCATTACATTGCTCTTGGTAGCAATGTAAAGTTATTAAGAAATATCTGAAGAAGGATTTAAACATTCTTGGTTGCCTTTTGTACCTACCAAGAACAACTTTTGAACATTTTCATTCTCATAATTGTCTTGCATGTTGAGGAAAAAGAGACTATAATTATTCAGCAATACTTTCCCAAACAGGTTTAACCATTATTTTTGCTTTCCCCACGCTCTTATAACAGTTACTGCATCTTTTAATCATTTGGCTTATGAATTTTATGTTATTGATGCCATTTTTCATCAATATCACTATATCAAAAAGGAGGATCTCCCACTTGGGACAGACTACCTATCTCCTTTGGTTGAGCTTTTGCATTTTCCCAGCAAGCGGATCAAGAGATATACAAAAATAGTTTAGATACAAAGTTAGTCACAAAGCATTTTTAAAAGCATTTGTGAGCTTTGTCCCAACCCAGGTTTTAGGGTCAATTCTAGTGACCGTAGAGACTTAACGTGCGTTTTGAGAGCACCTTCAAGCTCTCAAAAATTCAGGCTTGTTAAAACAATAAGTCCTCCTCTCTTCCTTGTTTCTCGGGATCCATCATTGAACAATTTGCTTCCCTCCGATATTTGTAGATGTTTATCCGGTAGCAAGATTTAAGGTAGACTTGGCCAAGTTTTTGACTAAACTTCCTCATTAACAATATAGTGTATATCTTCACTCTCCGAATGCTTAACAATGAATGATGCTGACAAATGCCTTCCTTATTGCCATTCTTTACATGCGTTATCAATATGACACTGTTCAAATGTGGGGAGTGATAAAAAGGATATAGATTAGTCTGTCTGGAGCGTCCGGAGCGAATTGTCAACATCAGAACTTTTCAACAGTTTGACATGGCATCTGAACCAAATACTTCGCGGTCTAGCCACCCCAATAGCCCAAATGACAGTGACGACGAAAGACAACCCAGGTCATTTCACCGCCAGCACTACTGTGACGGCTCGACCTCCATTACCATTAATTATAATTGTGGCATCAATGGAGATCCTCATAATAACTGTGGTTCCAATAGATATCCTCCAATGGCTTTTTCTTGTTGTGCCAGCGCTGAGTGCAGGGGAAGATGGAGGCAAACCAGATCCATTGGGGACAGAAACGTGGGCGATATTCTTGGGATTGACCCAAGCGATGCAACATTCCTAGAAGAAGCTGGCTTTAGAAAAGCCAAGCAAGTTGTGGGAATGCTCATGAGCTTCGAAAGTGATCGAGAAAAATTCGAAAATTGGCTCCAAGGTCTGGGTATATCCCGACGCAATGCAGAAATAATATTTAATAGCATTGTAAGATATCTCGACCATCTATGACCTATGTTTGTTTTGTTTTGCAAATTGAAATCGAGAATAAAGAAAATATCTCGTGCATTGTTGTGTGTGTTCTTTTTGCTCTTTGGCTGTGATGTAGATCTATGGATCTACAAGCCAATTAAAATTATTGGCTGTCTAGATTTCCCTTAACATGGCGTCATCTACTGCATTGATGAAATCTGAATGCGCGAATTTTAAGGATCAAACTAAAATCACGAAAAGTCATGAAAAGCAGAAGTAATGCAAAAAGTCGCCAATCAAAAAAAAAGTATTTAAAGTCATTTATGCCCCTCATGCATTCGTCGTTTTTTTAGCTAACAATTCGCCAGTGTGAGCAGCATTCCTTCGCCAGTTTGAAGGACTCAAAGGACATCAACCGAGCACGCAGTTCATGGTGCTTATTCATTGACCTGTCCTGTGTTGAAAAATGAAAGTTACCAGGTCTTTCAGTCCACCTCCCCTGGTGTGTAAAAGTAGGGTCCATCGCCGTGCAAACTGTTTAAAAACCATTGTTCAAAATAGAATCCCACAAACATTTTTTCCCTCTCATCGGACAGACAAATTGCGCATGGCAACTCTTTTTTGGTTCTACAAATCAGACCTATCGTGTAATTCCCAAGACATATGCGAACTGATGAATAACTCTTTTTGGCAATTTGACGACTGCATGGTGAGATGGGGAAACTTTTGACCGGCCAGCTCACATTCCTTTGAAGATAGTACACTGCCTTCGGTGATTTCGGAAGATCAGGCAATCGGGTAGGCGGTCTCCGTGATGAATCATTTTGAAAGTTGGGTACATACATACACACAAGATGAGCAAAGGGCTCCCAAACAAGTCTTGAGGAGACGGAGCCAAGAATGCCCCCGAGTCCTCTTTCAAGTCAGTTGAAGACGAAAAAGAAGGGAGAGGCGAGAGTTGCAAACTTGCACAGGTGGATGGATGGATGGTTGGTAGGTGGAAAATTATTCCGAGAGCCCTGCGATTGCTACACGGACTGAAAACGTATCCTCAGGTACATAATGATACAATACACATCGGACCAATGGTTGGTAAAGCTGGAGGAAAAAGAGCTTGACGAGAAAAACAAAAATATCTGTTGAAAACAATGAGTGACCTGCACAATCTTCATACTCTTCTGATAGAACTGTATAGTCAAGCAATAATCAAATCAAAATTGAGTTGAAATATCTATCCTCTCAGGCCTTACAATTTTAAAACGTTGCCCAAACATCCTTGGCAATTTAAGATTTAAAGAAACCCAAAGGAGCATGAGATAGATTCGTTATTTTACCTGAATCATAAAAATAAAGCCTAAGGAATATGAGCAAAAGTTACTTGATAACAAGGTTGCTTATCATTTCATTTATTAATTAATTGTTATTTTTGTTAATACTTGTAGCAGACTTTTAAACCGCTACTGGAAAGCAATCAGTGAAAGAGTTATCATTTCATCTTTATTTATCTTTACGATAATGATGTAACTGAGCCAACAATGAATTTGAGTTGTCAGATCTGCTTATTTGTAGAATGTTAATAATGTTCAAATTTGATTTTAAGTATGCGATTTGAAATCACAAATTCAACAATTCAATAAAAACGCGCCAAAGTTTTAATCGAACTCGTTTTAGAAACACTTCTCATAAAGTACCAAACAGTATGTGTAAAATATCTGATCAAACAGAAAGGAAAAAAATTAATGACAAGGTTTCGTGGGTAAAGATGCGTAGTCCTTACGGAACTCAAATTTGTGCTCACTGAAACCTAGCCCTGTAATTTTTTGACCACAAAAATACTTTCAAATTTTAACATCTTGTGAAAAAAAAAATTACTGATAAAATGCCTTAGATGTCTTGAATTGAATCCTAATTGCAATGATAAAATACTGCAAACAGTCCCTGACCCTTAAACGACGAATTCAACTTAGGAGTGCTTTCGGTTTTATGGCGTTCAAGCAAGATCTGGTTTGGCTTGCAAGCCCACCTACATCTGGTCACTTGAACATGAATCCTGGAGATTTGAAGCGATGGTGCGTGGATTCCCGAGGAGGGCAGAGCACTCAACCTGCTTCTACGCACATTCACGACGCAGTACATACGTACCTACGGACCATCTACATACATGGGATACCAAAAAAATCACCAGGCCCACAAACCAGTCGTCATTTTAGGCTCGCCGTGAGCCCACTCTTGTCAAGAAAGAAGTTCAATTATCATCTCAGTGAAGGAAGCAACCGACAAATTCATTCGGATTCACAAGGAACTGAAAACGAGATATTACCGTCGGAAAATTGACATTGATCCCAGTTTTGTCAGTTCGAAACCAAGTGCCCAACCAACCAACCAACCGACCAAGCAATCATTTGAAGGTAAATTTTGCAAATCCAAGTGTTCGTCTTGAAAAACGCTTTAAATAATTATGTGTGATTTGAGCTCAATGATTTTAATTTCATTGATGCCAGATTTTTAAACGATTACCACTTCCATTTTCGAGGAATATGTCGACTCTTTCATACATTCAATGTAGCTCGTGAATTTTTCAATGTACCATAATCCCTAAAGCATAACATATTCAACTTGGAATGATCAATACCCTCACAAAAACAAAGTCTCCACCAAGGTTTCTGTTGATTCTACTCCGTTGAATGTAGCACTCTACTGCAACATTCTTTTAAACCCAAACTCTAACCTACAATGATTCAACTTCTTCAAGAACTCTACAGATGTCACGTTAATGTGCTTGCGGTCGGTTTGAACAGGTAATTACACCAGATTAGAATGAATGAATGTTGTCGAAAAAGTCTGTGAAGTTTCCAATCCTCTTAACGAGTTCTCTGCAACTCCACAACTGATATGAATAGGAAACAGGATGGAGGGTTGTTTTCGGGAGGATTCTAGACTGCTTTTGAAACGTGATTAATTGACGACCACCACAAATTAGATCATATTTTCTCCGAGTAGATTGGCAATCACTTTCACTTGAAAGCAGATGACCAAGGGGGATATTTTCTCGGCTGGAAAAGTCCGTCTTTTTTTCACACACTTGTAGAAAACACGTTTTCTTTTCTTCGTGCCACAACAGACCCTTAATTGCACTCGGTGACAAGACAATCAAGACGAACAACAGCTTTTTGCAAGCCACAGTCATGCACTCACCACAACGAGATAGAATTTATGTCTTCACTTTCTTGATCCTATGACAACTCGAGTAAGGAAGATGGCCAAGATCGTAAATTGAAGTGAAATCTATGGCCTCTTTGGGAGTCTCCAGTACGTTCTTAAATATGCGAAACACCTTCAATCTGTTGTCCTTCTTTACCGATGACTTCGTAAAAAACAACGTTTGGGAAAATGTCTTGAAAATGTTCAAGTAAATACATTAAGCGAGCTACTTGTAGGATACTTATGGTTGACACTGCAATCCACTTAAAACCATTAGACAAAGCATGTTTTCTCATTCAGTAGCTTCCGGCATTTCTATTACTTCTTAAACCTAAGTGAAGTGTCATTGTAGAACAAGGATATAGGAGCAACTGTCATTGAAGCAAGGCAAGTTCATGAATTCAATAAGGCATGAGAAAAATGATAGAGCTATTAAAATGACTAGGCCCGTTAAAACGGAATGGTTTTGATATTCTCAATTAAGCATTGTCCAAAATTCTAACTGATTGTTCATACATTGTTCCATCACAGAGATGTTATCAGGCATGCAATAATGACAAAACATGATAGAAAAAGGCTTTCAAAATAGAGGTCCTAAATATTTTACTCCTCAACCAGATTAATGAAGTTTTTTTTTCATGAAGAGTGGAAAAAAGGCCTTGATCGTAGTCTAACCGGAGGCTTCATAACTTTGAAGAATAACCTTTTTAGTCAACGATTCGTGCCACTTTGTTTCATGCGGCAAAACCCATCTAATATTTAAAAATAAGTTTCAACTTCTCAAGGTTTCACATGACGATCTGAAAACCATAAGAGCTGGGTAAATCCTACACCAATCACTATTAATCCAGTGTGCATCAAATTCCTAATATAATATTATTTTTGTTGAAGTAAAAACTCTGGAACACATTTTTGACATTTCAACAAAACTATGTTTAATTTTTAACTTATCATAAAACTAACCAAATCTATTAGAATAATCATGGTACTACGTTCTTCAATTCTTCATTGAACCATCTCAATCTCCAAAACCGAAACAAAATCATCCCCCTGCAATTAATGTGATTATAGCCAACTTGTGTCCCCGTTTTTGTAGCAGATTTTGGATTGCCTTTGTCGTGTTTGTATTCTTAACTGTCTGATGCACGGAAACCGGATTAAACGAACAACAATGTGTTCAAATGACCTTCCACATTGACATTGAACCGTGTCTTTTCAGGCTCGAGTGGTTTTTCAAAAAATCGCTTGCTTCTAAACCATCTAACAACAATCAAAGAATAGATGAGTCGTCTGTCTCATTATAGAGCTATCGACTGCACTTACCGGTAATAGTACGAACAGCCATTCCCCTCTTCGATCGTCAAACAACGTTGAATAGAGGACAAGAGGAATTCCCAAGATTTTTAAAACCTTTTCCCACTTCCTCCTCAAAGAAGAGCGACAAGAAAAAGCGGACTTGCCCTTCAACTCACTATGTCTAAATATCAAAAGATCATCGCTGTCTTTCTTTTGGTAAGTGTCTTTCTCGCTCGCTGCTTAATTCTTCAATGCATTAATGGCGTGGGTGAACATGGAAGGGGAGGCATGCTTCCATTCATGATAATGCTTCATCAAACTCAGTTTTTAAGCTTGTCATAAATAGCCGTAAGGATACTGAAACATCGATGTCTCTTCTAATAGCCTTAATATATACAGGCGATTATGACAAACTTGAAAGTAGTCGTCTTCTTCATACAAAACCTACCATATTCAAACTTGAATGCGCTTCAGATCAACTTCCAGTTAAAAAGTGGGCTCCTATCGCCAACAGAACTTGACTTAATATCGATGGGAAGGTCGGAGTCCTTTTCTCTGGATGAATCACCATCCATCTTCTGAAGATATTCAATGAAAGGGATGATGATGAGGCCTGCAAATGGGACTGATTTCAAGGACTCGGCGGAAAATCGGAAGATTGTCTTCTTTCAAGTGCATTCCATGAATCCATGCACATTACTACATTACTGCCACCACAATCAAGGTTGCATCCATCCGTCTGGATCTGAATGGCCACTTCATGGTCGTTGAAAGTGGCATTTTGACGAGAAGACGCTAAAATCTTTTGGGCCGGGATTCCGGGATTTCACACTTTGATGCTTCTACATGCTCTTGAAGGCTTAGTAATGGGCAATTTTTAGTTATTTAACGTGCGCATCCTAGATAGTTCAATACTTTCTGCCAGTTTCGTTGCTGTCAATGTCTGTTTCAACTCAGGCACATCAAAAGACCTTTTTGTCATTGTTGGCTGTGGCGATTGAAACGAAACGTTGGATTATTATGTAATGCCATAAGGTACAGGGTGGAAGATCAGGTATCCCAGAGCATTGAAAGCGACGCCAGAGTTTGTTGGTGAACAATGAGCTGCTTTATCGGTGAAGGTGACGTAAGCTCAATAAGGAATCCGAGGAACTTTAAGGGCCTCTTTGGGCATGAAGTGAATTAGAAGAATGAGGCTGCTGCCCTTCGTTTCCTTATCGTTTCTGGGGCTTAATGCCAAGACTTGGGACAATGCTGAGTTAGTAGTACGTTTGTCATCGGACGTGATGGACTAGCTGGGGGTTTTGAAACAGCTACTAGTTTATGATTTTATCGATAGAACCACTCGCGTGTTAGCGAGCAAAAAAGAAATACGAAGGCCTTTTCACCGAGTGAGTTTTAATGAAGTTCTCGTTCAATTATTGTTTTAATTTTTTATGAGAATTATAGGCAAGTCAATGCAAATTGCAAAGTTACTTGGTCAACGTATAAAGTACGTACATGATTGTTTGGCCCTTTGCAGAATACTGAAAGTTGTTGAAATTATACAGGAAATCGTTTTAAAATCAGAATCTGTTGCCAAAGGTTGGTTTTTATACACGCTTCAGTGTGACGGAAACATAGCGCACACTTTTTGTGGTGCGAAAGGACGCAGACGGTGAACTGAAGCCGTCATATCCCATTAAAACCCAGTTTGGTTTTAAAAATGATCAACTAAGCATCTCACATTTTTCTTAGAATTGTGACACTAAGAAATCGTAGCGTTCTTGGAAACCTTGATTATGGAATGTTTTGGTTGCTGTTCTCAAGTCAAAGTAACTTAGGGAGCAGATCTATTTCAATGCTCCATTGTCTAGTGACGTTGTTGGTAAAACGTTAAAAACGTTAACCATGTCAACTTTCACAGAATATAAAAGCTTTAGTTGTCGCCTAGGGGACAGAACTTTAAGCAACATTTCATAACCTGGATTCGAACTCGAAACCTTCCAGGTTATCCAGTTGTAATACAACATACTTCTCTCATACGTCATCCTTGAATTGGTGAACGTGTGACTGAAACCAATACAACATTGCTTTGGCATTCCAGGCACATCTCCATTCACGTTTTATCGTTAGAATTCGTATGGTTCTTCTGACGTCGTTAAAAACCCAAAGGGATTGTATTGTCGGTGGTGTCTGATTCACTAGTAGCTTTTGAGACTGAAATTGCATGAATCATGAATTTATTGCTGCTCAGAGCAAATCCAATATCGCCATTGTGTGGAAAAGAATGGCTAAATCATAAATGTTCAACCCAAAAAGTCAGACCTAATTTTGCACTAAAAACTTACACAAAGACCTTATTGTGGTGTAAGCAAAACCATTTTGATTGTCTCTTGGGTACAATAAAGTTAATGAACAAGGATATTTTCTCTCATAAAGGCTTGGTTGAGGTGGGATCTGAGTTTTATAACAAATCCTGAGGAAGTTGATGACATTTAAAAGTTGATTTAAACATGTTTTCTGACACCAATCAAGTCTAAGGATGGGCAAATACTGCATTCAAAAAGGGCAGGTGTTTAAACATTTAATCGTCATTATTTATCAATTAGCTTGCCAGATCCTTTTAAATTAGATTGCTCGTTGATTTCGATCTGAATGAATCATTACTTGGTTTTGAGTCAGTTTTATCCAAGATTTAATTAGATAAGTTTTGGGTAAGGCTTTAGACATTAAAGAAAGGAGCTACCATGTAAGAGTTGTCAAAAACTGTCATTTCGTGTCTTTTGAAGACAAAGAAATTCAAATTCTTTCAAATCTGCCAATAGATGACGCCACACACTTTAGTGTTTTCCTCTCATTCCTCGTCAAAACTACAGCAAAGAGACATAAAAAACGCGAAATGATATACTTTACCTCAAACATCTAAATATAATATAGCCATATTTCTAAACTCTTGCAGTTGACGTCCAATTTAACAAATTCGCCATGTCATTGCTGGTGTAATACACAAACAATTTGACCATAAATTTCACCCATTTTTAAAAAGTATCACATTACGCTCTCACATGTTCCCCATCTCCTCTTTGGTTCTTTTCTTCGAGGTCTTCTTTTAGTCCTCAACTTTTAGATAACACCATTCTCATCTCAATTGTCTAAAGCCTTTGTCTCCTTATTATTTTTTCTAGTTGGCCGGGATTGTGATCTTCTCGTTGAGCATCGTCGGGATCGTCCACGCCCAATACACCCTTTCCCAACACTTGTTCATCGTGATCCTCGTGTTCACCATCTTCACCGCCATCCTCTTCCTGGCCTCCCATTGCATGACCACGGGCAACGACAACTACAACGTCAATCAAGGTGCGGCCAACAACGTGGTTGTCAAGCCCAGTAAGAAGAAGACCGGGCAAATCAACGCCGGATTCCCAGGAACGGATCCCAAAGAGAACAAGACCGACCGATGGGTCTCCAACTACGTGCCTTATGAGGGTTATCCATCAGGACGGAAAGCGGAAATGAACGTTGTGGATGAGCAGAAGAATGGATCTTCCAATTGGAAGAAGAACTATGTTCCCCATGAGGAGGAGGAGAAGAAAGATTCCACCAAGGATTGAATGCATAGATAATATCACTCTCATTGTACGTTAGATTTACCTATCTACATGAACCATCTCTGAATAAACTGTCAGAAAATAGGCTAGGATGAAAGGTTCTTACAAGTTGAAAGCTGAAAGTTGGAGGACTTGAATCCAAGACCGGAACACGTTCATTTAAACTTGGGAAGACCAGAGAAGATGAAAAACTTCCTGCCACCTTGAAGGTTGCAATTATTTTTCAACAAATCTGCAGATTATATTACTTTTGAGGTATGGAACATGTCTCTCGAGTGGAGAAGGATCATCAACATCCCTCGCTTGAAACTTCGGAGCGAGAATGATGGGGGTAACTTTGTTCGAGTGCCAGTGAATTGTGGCAAACAATGAACTTGAGATCATTTTTAGAGTCCCATGTCCCAAGAAGCGACTACTCGAGTTATGAAAGGACTCGATGGATCTTGAGAGGGAAAGGCAGCACTTAAACTGTGAATGACTTGTACTCAAAAGCTGAGGCGAGATAAGGTTTTTGGTAGAATTGTGTTAGCAAGTAAGATAAGATAAGAGTTGTGTAGTGATCAAGAATGGGGGTAATAATTTGATTTTATTGCATGTACACATTCAACACATTTTTTTAACTCTTAAACATGGCTGAAGTCATGCACGTCTTCAGCGGAATTTCCAAGTCTTTTTCGTGAGCTATTTTTTTTCAAAAAGAAAATGTCTTTGTATATGATTGGACATCTTTTATTTTTAAGACAAGAAAAGTGACATGATTTATGAGTGCATTCTTTGCCTCACTTTTCCCATTTTAAGTAAGATTCTATCGATTTCCCCTCTCCTGAACTTTGGTGATCTAAGGTTAGAAATCATCCAAAACGAGTTTTGATCCAAAAGCCACGGAGATGGGTCGTTCTAGATAGAGGAGGCAGTGGTGGCAAAAAGCGACTCTGAAGGAATTTCTGCCATTTTCTACCATGTCATAGCAGAAAGGGGCGGAAAATGGCAAAAAATGGCAGACAATGGCAGAAAATGGCAGAAAATGGCGGACGTTGGTCCAAAATGGCCACCTGTGCTCTATATGCTTGAACTTAATGAAAAAACAATTGTCAATGATATAAGACAAAATGGCATGATCCCAGCAAACCAAATGGGCCCAATTTCGAAGCGCACATTTCTACACTAAGTTAAATCTGAGCAATTTCCTAAGCATTGTGATAAATGAGATTTTTTTCTACATAGCAACTAAATTATTATCCACGAGCTTCAAATTGCAAGCTTGTCTCTTTTTGACGTCCCCTTCTGAGTCACAAGGTTCAAAATTACGAGAATATAAAAAACTCAACTGCATCAGTTCTTACTTCAAGATTTGTCTTTGGTGTTTTTCAATTTTTTTTCTTAAATATAATTTTCAAAATATTGCCTGTACATAACTTGTCAACGAGTGCCAATTATAATTGAATGGTACAAGTTGAGAGTTATTTTGGCAGTCAAAAGTCGCGCGGGAGGAGAGTACCTAGAAGCCAGGGTGACCCAAAGACCAGCTCCCAAAATCTAAAGATTTGTTAGCAAAACCCACAGACGCGGGGATTGTTTGAAAACAGACCTACAGTTTGAGGTACAAGAAGCTAGATTGTCAAATTAACGCCTCTGGACATAAAACAGGCCCAAAAAGGTAGCTGGTTTGGAAATTGTCTTCCCAAAACTTCTGAAATGGTCTTCCTCTCAATCTGGTCAACCTAAAGAAATTTTTATCAAAGTACTGTAAGTTATTTATGCTTAAGTGAAGCATTTAATCAATATCAGATTCAAGTGGTCTTGGAGAGTAAACTTCAATACATGAGAAAAGGAGAGCAAGACAAGGCTAAATACCTATGCAAGGCGCTTTGTTCAACACATCACTTCAGTGGTGCGCCA
Organism: Tigriopus californicus; assembly: GCF_007210705.1. Taxonomy (NCBI): domain Eukaryota; kingdom Metazoa; phylum Arthropoda; class Copepoda; order Harpacticoida; family Harpacticidae; genus Tigriopus; species Tigriopus californicus. The sequence goes on along the minus strand of NC_081441.1, from coordinate 12,339,974 downwards.
TGCAGCTTTGAGCTTTGTTGCAACATCTAAACCCTAGCTCCCCCTGTTTTTTTTTTTTTTTTTTTTTTTTGGTTTGGTTTTTCACGGGCTTTTCTAACCGCTACAGGGAATGCAATCCCCAGTACTATTAAAATGAAAGATTATAATTCGTCTATTTATTACCTTTCAATTTTTATATGATATTTGGTCTTACCAACGAATTTGAGTTGGCAGACCGAGCTAATCCTTGAATGTAGGGTTGATCTGGAATGCTATCTAAAAAATGTCCAAGTCTGACTTGAAAGATGCTACCGGATCAACAAGGCCTACGTATTCCTACGAATATCAGAGGGAAGCAAATTAAACAATGAAGGAGCCCGAGAAAGAAGAGAGTGGACTTCATTGTTCGAACTAGCCTGGATTCTCGAAGACTTGAAGGTGCTCTCAAAACGCACATTAAGCCTCTACGGTCACTAGAATTGACCCTAAACCCTGGGTTGGGACAAAGCTCATGGATACTTTTGAAAACGTACAATATCAGATACCTTTCGTACCTTCTCTGAGTACTGTACAATCCCAACCGTTCTAACCTTTCCCAATACGAGAGCTCTCTCATTCCTGTGATGTTCCTAGTGAAACATCTTTGGACTTGCTCGACCTTTTGCAAACCTGCTGAACTCATTGGAGCCCAATGGGTGAGGCGTATTCAAGATGTGGCTGGACAATCGACTTGTACAGAGTTAGCATCGTGATGGTATCTCTGGAGCTTAAACGTGCGATATATCCAACCACACATTTAAAAGCCTTACCCACCTTCAGCTGGATATGCTCATCGAACTTTCCATTATTTTGGAGGACTACACCTAGATCTTTCATAGATGAGACCTGCTCAATATTCTTTACCTCCATTATCTATGAGTGGAGTATTTAAAGGAGTTGACCCAAATGTCAATGAGCGGAATTTCATTCCGTTCAGGGCCATATTACTCTCAGTTACCCAAGAGTAGATTCGATTTAAGTCCTTTGCAAGGCTACGGAATCTTGGCCATTCCTACCAGAAACTAACTTTGTATCGTCAGCAATAGAAGAGAGACTGGCAGTGATACTAAGCTTTTGAAGCGGGGCAACGAATATTATAAACAAGAGGGGCCCTAAGATCGAACCCTGGGAACACCTGACTTGACATCATGTATGTCACTAAGGGATCCCTCAACCTTAACCAATTGCTTCCTACCAGAAATGAAACTTTTTAACCAATTGAGAACCCTGGCTTGGATCCCAATTTCATGGAGCCTGTTAACTAAAAGCCCATGATCTACCTTGTCAAAGGCCTTGGCAAAGTCGAGATAAACTACATCAACTGATTCATGACTCTCTAGTCCTCAATAACCCGCTCAATATGTTCAATCAGTTGGGTAACCGTGCTAAAATGTGCTCGGAACCCATGCTGGCTAGGAGGAAGGACTTCATGAATATCAAGAATTCAACAAGTTTGAACTTCATGATCTTCTCAAAACACCTTCGCAATATTCGAAGTGAGAGAAATCGGCCTGTAATTTACTGGGAGCGACTTATCTCCCCTTTAAAAATTGGAACAACATGAGCTAACTTTAGTGAAGATGGAAACTTGCCCTGATCCAAGATGCAGCGCATCAAGTACGAGAAAACAGGAGCGAGAACCAGTGAGCATCTCATCAGAAACTGAGATGTCACACCATCAGGACCAGGAGAGCTCGGAAAGCCTCAAGTCCCTTATGGCCTCTAAAGCATCTTGATCTGTGATTACAAGATCATCTAAACGCTCAGCTTGACTAACCATGTCAATCTCAACAGACTCATCTTCAGAGCAATGAGCTGTTGCTTCCGAACTCAGTGGGGTTGAAAACACACTAGAGAACTGATCTCCAAGCATGTTAGCCATAGTCCTTACATTGCTAATGGCTGCCCCATCAACCTCAAAAGGCCCAACAGAGTGTTTCATTTTTCTCTTAGAGTTCGCATAAGAGAAAAATGCCTTCGGATTCGACCTGACCTCCTGAACCACCTTACTCTCAGTTTGTAACTGGTCATATTCGATGGAGGCCTTAATCTTACCCTGAACTACGTCCAATTTTTTTGGAGACTAGCCACAATTACTGGATTCGAAGTGCTCTTCAGCCTTTTGCTAGTTTGCAACTCTTTTGAAACAAGTCTTCCTATATTTTGGAATTTTGTCCGTGTACCACCTTCGGAACACATTCAGAGATTGCTAAACTGGAGCAAATTCCTTAAAAACTGAAACTAACTTATCAATGGCTGCATCTATGGACGATTCCTGTTTCAGAATTGAAATCAGGTCAAGTTCTTCTAATCTTTCTATAATCAACGGCCAATGTTCATCTTTGAACTTGAACTTAGCCAAACGACCTTTTTGGGCGGTTTTACTCTAGAGCACGCCGGCTTTTGACTAATGGTCGACCCTATCTCAAGAACATGATGATCTGACAGATTAGTAGGTGTCACATGGACATACTGGATCAGATCAGGGTCATTGGAAAAGACCAAGTCGAGAACGCTATTCTCTCTAGTGGCTACACCAACGTGCTGGAGAAATTGCGCAAGATCGCGAATTCTTCCAGCTTTTCGAACGACTGAGATGTCGATTTCGAAATGGGAATATACCCATCAGGACTAACCTCCCACTCTACAACGCTAGCCGGAAAATTAAAGTCCCCTACAAAGAAACCTTCGAGCAAACTGCCAGGTCCAACTCATTCCAGTGAATTGGAGAGCTGACGAAAAAGAGCTTGCTGAACAAGAAGGGGGTCTATACATTGTAACAATAGACAAATCAAGACCTCGAAGATGACAAACTAAGACCTCTACTTCTCCATTCGACATTTGTACATGACTAATGTGCAAATCATTCCTAACATATAGGCATACGCCCCCATGTGGGAATATGGGATTATCAGGGCGTATCCTATCACAACGAACTAAGTTGAAAACAAACAGGTTAGTTCTTCATCTAAGACCCCTGGCGAAGCCAGGTTTCTGTTATAGAGATGAATGCAATCTCTCTCTCAACGGTAGTTCTTCTAAGATCTTAACTTTTGTGCTGTCTTTTTAGAAATCAGACAATGCACGTTCAAATATAGCCCCTTACGGCCTCTCTTTTGACGACACAAGTTCACAAGATCTTGGACCATCCTCTCCAACCGTAAAAAATCCCTCTTATCAACAAAGCTACGTTCTACTGAAGGCAATGCATGAGCTAATGGATGGTGGGTTTGAGGAATGGGTTGGGCAGCTACATTTGAATAGGAAACGTATTTTGGGAATAGGGGTGGGGCAAGAATATTAGGGAGGAGAGTTTTTATAGGAATATGGATTGGGTATTTGAAGGAAGAGGAGGGAATTGGGAGAGAGGGTGGGGGTAGGAGGAGAGGGAGGGAGGAAGCTAAATGGGTTAAGGAAGGGGGTGGGGTGGGATTAGGTTTAGGAATAGGGTCAGCTCTAAAACTACGAAACTGAGCTATCCTATTTCTCGGCTTTCTTTGCGTCCCTTCACATGGACGGAGGTACACCGTACATTAAAGCACGTCTTAAGTCTCATGGACTGACGGCACATGTAGGGTGAAAAAAAGGACAATCTACCTTTGAACATCCCTTCTACTATTGTACTTCTCAAGGCCGAACTTGAGAATTTTGACACCATTTAGGGTGGTCAAACTGACAGCCTTTTCCTTCTTCAGGACAAGACTGCTTTCGATAAACAGGACAGACTATTTTCTCTACAACTGTCTTATCCTGCGCTTTTTCAAGAGGAGCTACTACTTCAACTTCTACGTTGGTCAAATTAGTCGACTTCTCAACTACTGGGTGAGCCTGTTCTTCAAGCAGCACCCTGGTTTCATTGACCCAAGCAACTAAAGCCTCTATAATAAACGGCTTATTGACTATGGAAGGATCCTTTCCAGCTAAGACCAGGTCCAAACATTGTCTAGCCTCTCTTGCTGACTTTTCCTAAAATAGCTTCCATCATGAATGCAGGAGGAACTATCTATTAGTAACAAAATCAACAGGCCAAGAAAAAGAGAAGAAAAGAACTAAAGAAGCTGTGCAATCTTGTCCTGAGATACAGGACAACAGAGCAAAATAGGAATGAAATACTTCACATCAAACTAACATACAAATCAAAGATGGAGATAGTAAACAAGAAGTAAGTGACGAGAAAAAGCAAGGAATCAAGAACATATGTAAACTAGGACATCAACAAGAAAACACAGAAATAAACTCAAACTAACTGGTCGAACACAAAATAAATCAATACAGTAATGAACAATAAATTCTAACTCCAAAGGACCAATACAATCAAACTGAAGAACTACACATAACGATTTGGAACTAGAAAAACTACACTACAAATCAGAAAGAAACTGCTAAAGCTAGACATAAACATAAATGAGGAATAAACTTATTAGGTTTTAAAGTAATTACGTCTTACCAAAGAGCCGTGAAAAACCAAACCTAATTGAGTGAATGAATGGCAATTCCCATTCATTCACCCACACACAAACACCACGAACACTACACGTGCACAGCAACCAAGGAGCAACAGAGGAAGTCACACCTTGGTTCGAAATTTCTGGGAGATAAGAACGAGAGCAAACTAAATGCGTCTGTTCTCAGCGAGCTCCAAAACAGGAATGAAAAATGAATTAAAACATAAAAACGTGATCTCGACTTGTGCCATTGTGAAACCGAAATCCTTTATAAGCACCATGAATTAAATGCTTTTCTTACAAAAGTACCATTGTTCTAGCATTTTCCAATTCCAATTGGGATTTTTTAGCATTGAATTTACCCCTGGCTGAAAAAAAACCTGGTCAGCCTGGTTCTATATTCAGAGAATCACGTAACTAGATGTGTTCAAAACCAATCCCCATTGCACACACCAAGCAGCCGCGAGGGAGCCAAAAAAATCTCTAGTGAAAACGTATGTAATTATGATAAAAAAAGTGAAAGGTTCAATGTGTCAGAAGATTTCTATCTTTTGCCATTTTCTGCCACTTATCTCGGACCAATTTCTGCCATTTTCTGCGAGGTGGTCAAAAATGGTCTGTAATAATTTCCCATCCCTGAAAGGAAGGGTAAGAACAATGGGCCTGAGAACCATTGCCATGGAACGTGAGAATATCCAGCCTTCAAGGCTTAGATCTAATTGAAATGAATGTGTTGCATGTAGAGCCAAGGGATTTTCTTGGCGATGTCTCTGAAATTATTGGGTAAGGTATATCTCCGCTGCACTTTCTTGCCTCAAACAGGAACCCTCGAAAATGGCCTGTCAAGCTTAGGGTGAAAATTACCAGTCGAGTTCAGCTGTCAAACCTCTTTTTATTGGTCTTGGTAGTGTCCTGTTTTCCATAGTCCTTCGATCAGTTTCATATTTTTATGCTTACAAAGGCGGCACAGTAAACAATCATTAGTTAAAGATTGGCTGATGTCGTTAAGACCACCCAAATGTAAGTTCAAGCATACACGAAGGACTTAAGTAACAAAAAACAAGTATCCGCTACAAAAAAGTAATAAGTTACCTTTACCGTTATCCTTACTCTTGGGGGGAAAAATATGGCTCGAAATTGCAAAATGGTTAATACGATTTATGTTTTGCAATTCAACGCTTAGGAAATTTTACATGAAACGAATGTCGACTATACGATGGTGTGAATAGGCAAAATATTCCACCATTGCAGGCCGTGCCCCAACTTAACTTGTTTTTTCTTTTGCCATATTTTTCCAGCGCTCCTTTTTGTTCCTGCGGGTCAAAGCATTTAATTTAAATGAAAAAAAAGATATTTTTGTAACAAAGAGGGCCGCAAGGCCACTCAAGATGTAGTGAGTAGATTGGTTAACATTATACTGGTTTTGTATTTCTCATACGACGGTATATATAGTGAATTTGGGCTAACGCAGTAGCTCAATTAGCATCTCGCTACACTTTTAATATTTTGGCAATTTTCTCCAAAAAAGTGAATATTTAGACGTTTTCAATCCTGTGGGTAATATCTTACACATTTTTATCATATTTTGGCAATTTAAGAGCCAAACACGTGAATTCGTGTTTTTGATCCAACTCTAAAGCGCTATTGAATCTTTATTTAAAACATCATGGCCTCTAGCAGAAATATGGCAAGTTCATCAAGAGGGATGACCATTGAAGAGAAAAGGAAGAAGGGTATAAATGAGCTTTGTGCTTTTTTATTGAAGTCTGGCTATCCAGTAACTAGAGTAGTTATGATGCAGATAAATTTTCTACTATGGCAGATTGATGGTTGCGCTATCTACCGGGTGTTTCATAATGATCTGGATTGGTCCCACATGGTAACCCCCTGGAGGTTAGGCAACAACAGAGAATTGAGCTTTTAGCGTTTCATAGACATTTTCAGAAATTTAAGAATGTTAGGGCGGATACACCCTGGGTCTAGTGCTGGAGCGACTCCAGTTCTTCACTGTACTGAAGTCGAACAAAAAGACTCATATGGCAACGAGCTCCAGGGCTAGCGCTAGACCTACTTCCATCCTCAAACCGGATTCAATCCTGGTTTTCAATCCTAGCGTAAAGCCGCCCTTATTCATTGACATGTCCTGAAATCCACTTCAAGTGACCCTCAAACAAGAAGAAAAGTTGAACTTTGTTTGATTGGTACGGAATGTGATTAACAAGCTGGGCGTTTACTAATTAGCTCCTTCTTAGGTCAAATCAATCCTATCCTGAGGAAGCTAACAACTTGAGTGATATTCTGCTCTCCATCTTGAGTTCTCAAACTTTTAACTTTTTAACTTCATAATTTTACAAATTAGTTGGTAAGTATCCCCGCGTCTCGACTTTTCTTGCTGATTGCTATGCCGTTAGTTTAATGAGGCCATCACTTTTGGTTCAGAAAATTGCTTAGTTTTGAAAAAAAACGCACATGTATCTATGAAATGTCATTTGAAAAAGAATGTTATTGTCGATGCGAATCGACAATGTGTTGACATAAATTCTAGTCCTTTGCCTAGCTTCTCTGTCCATATTACAGAGCTCAATCCCTTAAATAACGTAAGGCTGTATCCTTCTGACTTTTTAACAAACAAACCTACTTGGGGAAAAGATTCTTGCATTGTTCAAGGTGCCTCTCAGACCAATCAGCTTGACCAGCATGTGGTATATATTCAATATTGCATGGTTATAATCCCCTAAACATTAACTGATTCCCCCATGAAACCATTTTAAGAAATGTCTGACTGTTAAAGGAGAAAAATGTTGCACAGGCCAAGTGGGTTCCAACTTTCAATACAATGTATCTCCAAAAACTGCCATGATAATAGAGACTGAGCTATTCAAAATTGATGGACGAAATAGATATGCAGGCAGTTGTCAATATATCTGTTACCTATTTTGTACTTTCATGTCAAACAAATTTCTAGAAAAAATGACAAAAATTCAAAACTCACAATTGTCCCCAAAATTCCCCAAAATTCCCCAAAATTGTCACAAATTTATCTAAAGAGATCCAAAATAGCAGATGTATTAATATTGTTGTGCTGAAGTGGCTGAAATTGCATAATAGATTGGAGAAAAATGTCAAATATTGGTGACAAAATTTGAAGATTTGCAGATGTATCCGGGAAATGCAAGTTTTGGCCGGCCCAAGTAATCATACTAATGTGAGGCGTGAATTGTACGCTATGTCTCTCTTGAACCAACTCACAACATTCGGGGAGTATGACATTCTTGTTTTAAAAAAAATCAAGGCCTTTTCAAAATAGAGGTATTCCTAGATTAGTGTTAATAAATATTCTCAATGTATTTATTTGTTTCCAATATGAAGTACACCGTCAGATTTCTATTTTTGAACTAAAGGAACGGGGGCCAGTTTTTTATTGATTGAAAATGTATGTATTGAGAAAAACGCGCAGAAAATCGAAACAAAGACATGGAATTATTGGCCAGTTATGTGCAGTCAGTTGAAATTTTCATCTATAACGAATTACGAAAACATGATATTCGTTGTATCTTTGTTGATTCATTTAGGTTGTCATTGTTTAGCAAATGCCCTAATCATTTGTACACCATCATCAAAGTGTCATGATAGTATTATAATAAAATCTAGCTCTTGTAACTGTTATCAGTTTGTTCTTAATTTGGGTTCGTTGAAATTGACAGTTTCAACAAATAGTGAAGTACATGTAACACTTTGTCCTTCCGAGCTTAATGCAAGAAAAGCCCAGCTTTGCAAAGTTCCACGGAAATGTGCAGGGAAGGTTTTCGTAACCCTACTTCTTTTTTATTCCTTTTATCGATCCATCTTAAACGCGTTTAGAAGGGGACTTGACAAAATAAAGTCATCAAGATCTCTCTCCCGGCAAAATGGAGGCTTCTGAAAAATAGAACTTGTCTGTCTTTCTGAAATGAGGGCAATAAGGACCAATGACGTGTATACATATTTTATTAGTATGAGAATTAATCGGATGTTCCGAATGCCATTTTTCTCTTCGACAAGATTTTGCAATTCAGATGACATTAAAACAATGACCTGCATAGAATGGTCTTTTAAATTGTGACCACCCTGGATTTGATTTCTCACGACAAATTAAACAGGAAAAGGCATTACAAAATGAGGGTGGAGTATTGAGATTTGCTTCTTTGAAGTAAGTTGGAGGCAATTAATTTCATTTCGGACAGGTTTGATCGACCGTATTACGTTTGATTTCATTTTGATTGATGGCCGCAAACGTTGACAAAGGTTCGGCCTTATTAACAACAGACTTTGAAGTCCCAATCACAATGTTGGCGAATCAACAATTAATCTTACTTGAACTACATTGAGACTTTCCTACTAAAATAAATGTCCTCGGGTTCTTTTGGGCAAGAGCTGGTGCTCGCTCAATGAAATCCATAAAAATTAGTTTCAGCTTCCTGATATTTTAGTTTTAGAAATCCATTGAAATGTGATAACAATCAACTCAAACTAGAAAAAGTGGAACTGAAAAGATACATCAAAAATTAGGAGGATGCAGTTCGTGCGAAGGTTTAATAATATTATCTTTTTCGATTTAAATGCGGATTTGGTTCACAGTAATCAATGGACAATGGCAATGAATGTTTTTCCTCTGTTTTGTGAATACCAAAATATTTTTCAACTTTTTCATTCCTCTTTAGGGTAGAATTAGACGAAGTTGATTCCATATGATTCACCTTAAAAACTCTTGTACACAATGGAAATTCGTCAACTTTCTTCTAAATTATCTTTTGCCTAGTTTGTGGTTGAAAATAGCAACAACGTGTTTTTGCCCCAAAAGTGGCGGAAATAGTTTAAAACTTAAGTTAACATAAAAAACTGTCTTTCCGAACTCTATCCATGACATTCATCAAAAGAAGTCAACAATTCCACATTCATTTCCTTGAACCAATGATTCACTTGTGACATTCCATGTTCAAATTAATTTTCAAAATCTTTAGACAACGCATGTCATATCAAATTCCTTTTGTACGAATGATTTGCAGAGAAAAACAAAATTACACACCAAAATGAAGCCAACAGTCCTCGTCTTTCGAAAAGAAATGGTTACATGGATACGCGACTGAGATATTACTTTGTTAGATATAAATATCCAAATACTTCCCAGAATGAGTGGCGAAACCTTGGAATGAAATCTTGAATGGAGTTGGAACCCCATTTGATCCTCGGGCCCGGCTCTAAAATCGAACCCGAATGGAAAAGCTTAGAGAACAAATAAATCAATTTGTTTCTCAATATTTCGTGCGAAGGAGCAAAGAATGATGACGTAAGTTTCAGAGCTCTGGGAGATGTAATTTGTCACCTCTAATCAAGGGTTCTTCTGAAAGGTGAGGTTTGTGAAAAATGATCTTGATCAGTGAACCTAGTTAACAAGATGAACATGTGTCTCATCAATTGGCGAGTACTGCGGTCTCAGGGCTGAGCCGTGCCCGACCCACTAAAGCAACCATCATATAGAGCAATGATTGAAATATGAACTGTCCCTGTCCGCCATCTGATTATTTTCCCGCCCTAGGGTGAGAATTCAGTGACTAATTGGCTCTTTAGAAAGGTCGAGGTTGAGTATGAAAGCCGGGAGCTCTTACAAGTCATGAGACTGTGCTTTTGGCACATTTACGCGACCCTTGTTTCGGCAACTATTGCCTTCAAATTAGTCTGGGTCGAAACAACGCTTTTTTGGAGGTATTCCATTAGGTAATGCCGCACATATTGCCTTTTACACTAAGAAGAGCATGTAGTCGAATGGTTTTGTCAAAATAAGATGATTTCCATCTGCCCAAATCAATTTGAAGTAGAAGTAGTGACTACTGATGTGATCTAATTTACTCATAATTTGGAAATTTGCCAAATTTTTTAATTTCCCAAACAAATTAGCAAATTTCCAAATTATGAGTCAATTTGATCACATCAGTAGTAGTGACGCAATTTATTCACCTTCATGGCACAGAGCTTCCGAATACGTGGCAAAACGGGCATAAATAAAACACAAATGTAACACAGATGATACTCTCTACAACATTACAATCAAGCGAAAAAATGGTGGCATTTCGTTTACACGGAAGAACTCAAAGAATTCGCGGGTGGAAAATTTGTTTAAGTAGACAGTCGTTTTCACCACCTGAACTCTGAGTAATATGGAAGTGCAGTTAATGGTATAGCTTTGGAAGAATGTGTCCAAGGATTTTGTGTTGCTTGGAAGGCAAGTGGGATGTTCGTAACCACCAAGGTGCATCTCATCTTAGATTGTCTACCTTCTTTTGTCACAGCAAGAGGCGGGAAACATAGGGAACAACTTGTTGAACAGTCCAATGAAAGCTATCACGCCCAATTTGACTAGAACCCTGCCCATTATTCCAGTCTCTTGGCTAATGCCAATGACTTTAACAGTGTCCATGCAACTTTACGTAATCCTCATCTGTGAACTTATCTAATATTTGAATTCACTTTCCTTCATCAGCTGGTACATACATTTTGCTTTTTAGTGACACACATTTCATTGGCAAGCGTGGCCGGACTTATGAGTGAGTTTGTCACTGACTGCGTTCGTTGAAGACCCCGCAGTCATAGATCGTTATTACTGATCAGGCGGTCACCCTTCTCTCTTTTGGTGCACAGATCTGTTGACGCAAAATTCATTTTGCTCTGCACTGAGGTCGGGCCAATGTGAGATCTAGTTATATGATCTGCGATAGACCTCCACTTGACCTGAGCGTAGTAGCGGCACAGATCAATTAAGGACTAGATCTTGCATTTGCCCGACCTCAGAGGGAATCTCGTAGTATTGATTCACGGACACGGCACACTTTCTAAGGCGTTAATATAGTATATTCTTTTTGGACCAAGTATAGGTCTACAATAGCGGTAGCTTTGGCCTATTCCAAAACAGCATAATGGCCCAGATGAAATCGATCTGTGGTTTGACATAGTGATGGGATTGAATCAAATTTCAAATTCAAGGTTGCCAGAAAACAGGTAACGCAAAACTTCAGTTTGAGCAGAAAGCAACTCTGGTTTGACGGAAGAAAAATCAGGTTACTTTTTGAGGCTAACTAACTGGTCTCTGACATTTCACCAGTATTGTCATAGGTAGGGACGGGCACAATGTGCAAAACAGCAAAGCCTTTTTGAGACTAAAGGGTGCAAAAATAAGCCAAAAAGTGTAAAAGGCCATAAAGTGTAACAAAAGGTGCAAATAAAAAAGGAGGGATATCCAAAGCTATTATTCAAAGTAGTACAAACTTCACATCAATTTTGTCTCAGTTTTGGACCAAATTGATAAAATTTTAGGCCAAGGATTGCTCCCCCTTGCGCATTTATCCTCTTTTCCCAGCAACAGATCTGCAACATTGATTTAGTTTCTACATTAATCCAACTGAAACAAAAATTGGGATTTTTCTTCCTCAAAAAGAGAAGATCGTTAGCCTGGAGGAGGTAAGGAAAGCAACTAGTTTTTTTGTGCTGGTTAACCATCTTAGCGCCCTGCTGAGCTTGTCTCTTTTTACTTGAAACTGGCTCTTTTTATTTCAGTTTTCCCTTGTTTCTTAACCAAAAAGAAGTATTTTTGGCCTCCACAATTTAATAATTGACGTCAATTTTTCAAAATTCAGCTTTTCACATCTATATTTTGGCGGTAGCTTTTGATTCCAAACTTTGAAATCAATTCTAACTCCATGAAAGCTCTGATTTCAACCAAAACAACAGTTTTCGGCTAAGTGTGCAAAAGAAAAGAAAAGAGGTGCAAACAAGGGTGGAAAGTGTAAATGTGCAGAAAAGTGGTCTTTAGTGACAAAAATGATTTTTACACAATTTTCCTGTCCCTAGCCATACAAGCCATCGAAATTCAAATTGGTAGCCTTAGTCGCAACCCACGTGATTATCAATTTGATCCCCATTAGTAGTTTGGGGAGGTTCAGTAGGTTCAGTCTGGTTCCAGCATGCAGTATTGGTGTCTTCACTCTATCTACTTTCTTTTCTTTTCGCTGAAATCGGCGGCTCATGTCAGGGTTAAACTGTCCCGTTTTCAATGTGCGATTGAATCCTTCCCGTTTGTCTCTGGTCGGCCAGGAATTCTTCTTTCGGCCCTTCCAGCACCCGCCCACCTCCCCGCCTCTCTGGAGGACAAGTAACAGTTGTCGGATTTGATTGAGGCAGATCCAGCACTTACCCACTCTAAATCTCACTTTTAAAATCAACGAAATTTGCATTCGGAGTCTGCTTGGGTTGTGTTGAGCAAGATATGGCCGGTAAACGTTATTCTCCACCGATTAGTTGGCGGTGCTACTTTTTTAATTTTAACCTAACCTTATCAAACCTAACCTAACCTTACCTAACCTAACCCAACCTAACCTAACACGAAATTAATAGCCCTTAAACTCTTGTACGAGTCTGGGTGAGTGGAAGATCAGGATGCCTCGGATTTACGTATTCTGATTTATTATTCTAGACTTCTTTAGACTTCTTGACATCTTTCAGTGTGACCGATTATCCTACAACTCTCTTTCCAAACCTTTCTAACAGTTTGTCACAAAATTAAAAATGATCACCGCCAGCTAATCGGTGGAGAATAACGTTTATCAGATATGGCCTGGGCTTCCCGTGCTAGATGAATGGTATTTGACCAAATGATTTGAGGTGGTCATTGATATGAAGTCATACTAGTGTTCCATTAGGCCTGGTTGACTTTTTCAGGTCAAAGAGCAGGGCAGAGCTATGCCACAGTGCTTGTAAGAGAATGAAGCGCCAAATTTGAATATGATCTTTGACGAGTTATCCTCACTTAAAAACTTCTGACTCAGATGGGTAGGTCTAAAAGTAATTTAAATGAATTGTTTTGACTACATCTTTTTGCATCCAAACCCAAAGTAATCCACTCTTCTACCTTTCAGAAATTCGACCAAGCCCAAATCATACTTTATTTTTTGTGTTTGGGATGCTAGGGTCGGAGAGGCGAACCTTGCCAAAGCTAGCCATCACATTGTTCTTATATACGGGCATGTGGGAACCCTGAGGAGGCAGCTACCCCGTCTCTAAGCACAACAATGAAAAAGGGGCACGATGTTCTTGGTCGAATAAATGAAAGACAACCTTTTCCGTGACTTCACAGGCACTTATTTTCAACGTCAGACAGGCCAAACAAAGCGAGAAGACGCACGGCAGATTGCAAAATAAAATACTGGTGATGTGCCATGAAAGTGATTTCTTTTCCGGACATTATTTTACTCAGGTCATTGATTATGCATAAGATTTTGAAAGAATTTGCCAAAAACAACGCAAGCACATTATAATTCAATAAAGAGGAATCGGCCCAATCGGCCCTTTATTTGGTAGAGTCTGACTCACAAAGCGCCCTCTGAAGTGCAGAACGTAAACCATATTTCGTGCAGCGTAATGGGGCTATTCAGCTTCAAGTACATTGAGGCTGTCTGTAGAAACTTTCGTCCGATTTGTTAGTCAAAGTATCACGGCTGCCAAGCATACGTTGAAAAATTGCGTTTTCTTGAACTTCAAGAAAGCTATGGACGGGACGAACCTGCATCATGACAAAACTAATGGTGCAGGCCTGATGACTAGTTTTGGTCATCGAGGCATAGAGGAAGCAAGGCCTAGAGATTGGGATGAGAGCTAGCCAGTACTGATGGCATCATATAAAAATAACGGAAGGTTGCAACTAGGGCTACCTATTAACATTTCCAGTGGTATATGGCATCACAAGCAGAACATCGGAAACCCGTTACTTAGTCACAAAAAGTAACCCTGATTTGTCTTCGCTCAAACCGGGGTTGCTTTGACTTTCCTAGCTTTCTGGCAATCCTGAAATTTCGTACGATTGTGACTGGTTTCTTGACCAAGCATTTAGAAACACTAAATGCCGAGTAGAGGAAAATTCCAAATCTTCGATGAATCAATAAAAGAGGCCTGTTGGCATTGACCGAGATTTGTAGATTTTCAAATAGCTTTCCTCTCCAGGCCTGACGGTCTCCTTGTCTCAACAAAAATCCTTGGACAAGGGCCTTTATCATTGTTTGAAGAAGCTAGGTTTTAACAATATCTACCCGACAAGCACGTTGGCCAGACAGAAGATCAACACTCTTTTGAAAAAGGTATTAAGTTTTCAGCAGTAAGACCCATCCAAAATTTTCGGGATCTTACAAATGCCGCTAATCCAATACTCCATTTCAGTGCAATGTTTATTCAATATTAAAATAGTTGACTTTGGAAAACTGCAACTATTTTAAAGTGACAGACAGGAACAAAAGAAAAAGCTTGTTGCCGTACAATAATTTCCTAGTGCTGAGACTTCTTTAGATGTGGACTGCGAACAAAGCAAAAAATTCTTATCCCCTAAACCGTCCACTTTATTTCAAATAAGAAAGTGGCCCCAACGTGAACAAAGGCGATCGGCAAATGATTTCTCAGTGGGAACACAAAGTAAAAGAAAGAATCTGTTCAAAAATTGATTTAAATATAAGGCAAACATTGAATAAAAAGTGATTGGATTCTCGTGATGTAATGTATTCTTGAAAAATCATAACTGACTCTCTTATTGTCCCAAAAGAAATTCCAGATGCATTGGTTGCTCACTTTTCCAAATTAAGAATCAACTCTCCTTGGTGCACCTCTCAAATGAAGGACAGGAATTGATCGATTTACCCCGGATTGCGAGTCAAAGTGGCATTTCTTGGACGACAATGCATTCCAAGAGATCCCCCGGAAAACGACTGCCTTTTGTTCAAGTTCCACCTCATTACAGTTCAAGTGTAAGTGTTGATAGAAGGAACAAAGTGGGATGAAGCCCGAGGATTGAGAATGAGAGAGGGAAAATATTTGTCTTAAGGAGTGGTGGCAAAGTGCCCCAGCTTAACAGAGCCCCCTCAACACCTCAGCATTTGAAGAGGAAACAATAGGTTTGCAGATAACAATAAATTACTCACAAATCGGTTTTTTGAAACATTTCACCAAGAGGGGATGTCAGGTAGGTCAGGTGGGACCTAAGCTGGAGTGATAAAATGACTTATTCCGATATGCTATAAATGAAAAGTGAGTTTTTATCTTATTGTCTCATCGTCGACATTGACTAGAAATAATATTTGAAAATATTATACTTTTGGCTTTTTTAAAAACTATGGATGATTTTTAGCTCCAGAATTCAAGTTCATAACATGACAAGTGACAAGGATTGTTTTTAGAGCAAACATATCCATTTTCTTCAATTTTGGTAAAACTTATTGGATTGAGGGAATGAAAAAAATTGAATAGCTACATTGTTGGGATTGGCTCTATAACCAGGAGTGTCCGAAAAAGAAAATCAATAATTTTTCAGTGATAAAATGTTAAAATGCCATCATGGACTTTGTCTTAATCCAGGTGCCAAACAACTGCCTTAGCGGTAGGGCAAGAATTATTGGACCACAACTCTTACACAGCCTCGTTTCTTCCGTTTTGAAGAGAGACCTTATTCTGTTTTACCTTTTGCCCCTACATCTTCGACGATTCTACGCAGTCGATGAATGCATGATAACTAGGCTCCAACAAAATATGTTGGATTTTTGGCCCAAATATGTCATTTTTATGTTGCTTAAAGCAACCCAAATCCGTTGATTTTATGTTAACCAAAAACGTTTTGGTTTGTTGTTTTTGTCCCGTTTATTTTTCCCTACCATATAAACTTGGGCCGGCCAAAACTTGCATATGAATATGGTCTTTATTGACAGCAAATTTGCATCAAAAATTGCAAATAAGCTTTCCAAGACCTAGGAGATATTGAAGACATAGGCATTCGAGGAGAGAGGCTATTTTTGCCTTCAATATCAAGCAACACAAACATGAAAATGATTATTACATTATAATGTCTTCAAGTACAGGTCATTGAACCTGCCATTCCTAGGGAGCAGATTCTCGCCATGTCCATGCTGGCTCCTGATTAGTAGACCTTGAAAAAAAACAGTTGCCATTTTGCCCGGACATTTTTATAGTTGCATGAAAATGAGGAAAAGTTGGAAAATTTGTAAAAAAGTTGAAAGAATATCAAAAAATTAGCAAGTGTAAAAAATTCGAGAAAATGAAAGTGAGAAATGAAAGAAAAAAGGTGATGAATTGCAAAAACGTTGCTACCATGAAAGGTCATTGTTAGTCCTGTTTGTTGCCTTTTTTCTGATGCCAAATTCTAAGCAAACAATTGCATATACCGCGTGATCTTTTGAATTCCTTTATTTCTTTGACAAGAAATTGAATCTTCTTTATTACAATGCTGGACATTACGACACTTTTTAAATCATTCCAATGTTATGGTACAGGATACAATTGATTCTTTTCGAGGGTCTAGTGCTATTGCTTAGGGCACTTTTGCTCACTGAAAAATTTTTAGTGTTTGGTTGGATCAAACCCATAATGATAATTATGCCAAGCTCAACTTCAGCTCCAATTTTGCTGACTTTCATATGACATCTATAACAGGGAGAAGAGGAATCTGGAAAAGCCTTACACCTCTAACCCTAGGAAATAACGAGTTCTTGATTGGCCATATTTTTGTCCTATTTGATCCAAAATTGAATGAAGTCCTTGTTCTCAGAAGTTATATCATCACGCATCTTCACAGGGAGAAAAGAAAAAAGGGCAAAAAAAATGAAAATGGACAAGAATACTTTTTGGGGATCCAAAACCCCAAAATATGTGAAAAACATGTTTTACCTCGGTCTGACTTTAATCATAACGGGCAAGGATTAAAGGAGATCTTGATTGTTTAACATAGGATAACTTAAGGTGGCCACTTAAAATTCATAAACAAATTTATAGAAAATGACGTGACTTGCCGGAAAGCCATTTCCAAATATATGTAAACAATTCGAAAAAACATTCAAAACTCCAAAAGAGGTAACAGCTGACAAATGATTATGATATACTATACCATACTTTTTCTTTATTAAAGTATCTTCAAAACTTTATCTAGTTCTGAAAGATACATAGTTCATACACATGTTCAGATCACAAATGGTTGATATTTGAAATCCTTCTCTTTTTTACGCCATTGAACGGAATGAAATTCCGTCCAATGACCTTTGGGTCAACGCTTTTGAATACTACACTCGTAGGTAATGGAGGTAAAGATATTGAGCACGTCTTATCCATGAAGGATTTAGGTGTAGTCCTCCAAAATAATGGAGATTTCGGTCAGCATATCCAGTTGAAGGTGGGTAAAGCTTTTCAAATGTGTGGTTGGATATATCGCACGTTTAGTCCAGAGATAGCATCACGATGCTAATTCTGTACAAGTCGATTGTCCAGCCACATCTTGAATATGCTTCACCCATTTGGGCTCCAATGAGTTCAGCAGGTTCGCAAAAGGTCGAACAAGTCCAAAGATGTTTCACTAGGAATATCACAGGAATGAGAGAGCTCTCATATTGGGAGAGACTAAACAAGTTGGGACTGTACAGTGTTCAGAGAAGGTACGAAAGGTATCTTATACTGTGCGTCTTCAAAAGTATCCATGAGCTTTGTCCCAACCCAGGATTTAGGGTCAATTATAGTGACCGTAGAGGCCCTAAATGTGCGCTTTGAGAGCACCTTCAAGCCCTCGAGAATCCAGGCTAGTTCGAACAATGAAGTCCACTTCTCTTTTTCTCGGGCTCCTTTATTGTTTAATTTGTTTCCCGCTAATATTCATAAGGAATACGTAGGTGTTATTGATCCGGTAGCATCTCTCAAGTCAGACTTGGACAAAATTTTAGATAGCATTCCAGATCAACCCTACATTCAAGGACTAGCTCGGTCTGCCAACACAAATTCGTTGGTGTGGCAAATATCTTAAAAAGATTAAAAGGTAATAAATAGGCGAATTATAGGTCTTCATTTTAATAGTACTGGAGATTACATTCTCTGCAGCAGTAAGAAAATCTTTAACTTTGAAAAGATTTGTCCTTGAGCCTTGGGTTCGCAATTGCCAATGTTTGGAGGATACTCCAGCGACCTAGTGGTTTGATTGTACTCTTTCTTATTCACTTTTTCGTAACAATTTCCTGATACTCCCCTAAGATCCTCAGAATCAATTGATTAATTAACCTTCAAAGCCCAAAATTGATTATTGAATGCTTTTTATTTGCTCATCAGAGAGGACAAGGAAGGCCACTTTCATAGTTCAATTCAATATTCTGTAATTTTCGTAGAAAGTACGTAGGCATTGTTGATACGGCAGCATCTTTCCAGTCAGGTTTGAACATTTTTAATAGCTTTTCATATCAACCCTACATTCAAGAACTAGCTTGATTTGCCAACTCAAAACTGTTGGCTGACAAAAAATTTTGAAGAAAAAAACAATAAACGCTAACAATCAGACAAAATTTGATCTTCCATTGTAATAGTATCGGGAATTAAATCTCTTGTGGTTGTTAGTCAGTCCCAAAAAAAAACCGAACCGAAAACATGCATAATAAGAAGACCTCGGAAAAGAAGTTAAAAACCTAAAACCTAAGTTTTTATCTTTTTCGGCCAATTTTTGGCCAAATCATCTCATGTCTATTTCAGACTATATACCAGACCAGTTTCTGCATTGAAAAAGAAATTTGGGTTGGTACTTATAATTAACACGTGAAAACAAAAATGAGAGGCTGCCATTATCTTTGTGAAATTTGAGAAGCATACTTAGGAGGGGGCCTCTTGTTGCTTCTTCTTCCTGTCTGTCAATGTGCTTAGTAACAGGGCATTAGTCGTTCCTCAATAAAAGGAACGAATTACAGTTACATTAGTCAAAAATAGTAATTCGTTACACAACCATTACTCGAAAAAAAATGTAATGGCGTTACTCGTTACAATTACTTTTACAAAAAAAATAGATAACTAATACTTTACGGTTCACCCCATCCAGACCATTCTTCTCAAAGTTTTGACTCAAGCAGTCCTAATGCGTAACATTTGAAGATTTCTTGTCAACCTTTTTCAATAATGAGCCTTGGCATAATTGGTCAAAATGTATTACATCATAATACTTTGAGGAGTCAAGATTGGGACCCTGGGATAATGATTGTTAAAGGTTTGAAACAATGTCGCAAAATTCATGATGGAAAACAGTATTAGACATTGTGAAGTCGGTAAAGCTTCTCTGTAAGAAGTCCATCCCTTAAGTGAAGTGAAGTGAGGAGGTTTGGAAATTTGAAGCATCATATTCAAGCCAAGGAGACATTTTCCGTGCTTGAGTCCAACGGAATTAGATTGAGAAGATGTAAACACTAAAGTAGCAAACGCATCAAGATTCTAAACCAATAACACCTTTAGAGCGGTTAAGAGCAAACACACTTTTTAACCCTGACTTTCTTTGATCAAAATATGTTAGATGGATTTGTTAAAAATGGCAATTTCTGTTGAGCTTTAAGGTTCTTCAGCTGTCACGAGATAAACGAAAAATTAACGGCCATTCTGGAAGCTGAAAAAGGAACGAGTAACGAGTAATTCTTGTAGATTTTGGGTCGTTACAATTACACAATTTTAAAATCTCATGCAATTGCAGTTCCTTTTTCGGGAAAAGGAACGAATTACTGTAATTTCGTTACAAATGCCCTGCTTAGTAATGCTTCATTGTACTTGAACGAGTTTTCTTGGACCATCACATAAGATAAGCTTTGTTATCATATTGAAAAAATGCACTGAAAGCTTAAAATCAACATGAATGTTTTCACGAAACTTCAACAACCTATTCCGATATACACTGAACTCAAGTCAATGTTGAGAGTTCCTTCAAGCATTGTTTGGGCACAACCGTTTTGCTCCCATCAGCTGCAAGTTTTGTCCGGCAAATTGAGCAGTAAGTCGGATCTGCATAAATCTGTGATCCAGAGATGACAGGGTTACCTAGACTCGGGAATCCAGCACTTTGGACTCCGCATGTCAAAAGTGGTATGTGCTGTTGGTTTTGGCGGGAGTTTTGAACCTGTTTTGGCAACACAGTAGTCAAGTTTCACGAAAATCTCCAAAGCCCATTTTCAATTCTCTCACTTACAATAAAGCAATTCCAGTCAACGTATCTGTGTTAGCACAATTTCGATAATTGATTTGAAGTCATTCCTTTCTTTTATTGTCGACCCACCCTTGCATATGTGTAAACAATTTTTCACTTTCCTTTAAACTATCTGACATGACTGTGAACCGCCACGGTAAATTTAATAAAATAGTTGTGATTGATTAATTCATATTTCGCGAGAAAAACGTCCAGTTTTTTAAAGTAAATCAAAGTTCGATATTCAATTCAATTTTGGATACAGTGGAGCAAATCGAATTGGGGATCTAGAAGTCAGAGGTTTGCTTGTGTACTGGTGTACGCATAATTCCAAAGCCAAGGAGCGAAAACAGACATTTTCTTTATTCACGGTTTCAATGTGCAAAACAGAACAAAGATAGTTCATAGATGGGTGACATACCATACAATGTTGTGATAGATATTTTCTGCATTGCCTGGGGATATCTCCTGAACTTGGAGCAAAGTTTTGAATCCATCTCGGCCAAGTTGGATAAGTTTCTCCACAAGTTTGACTTTTCCGTAGCCATTTTCTTTTAGGCGTGCTGCATCGCATGGGTCAATCCCAGGAATATCGCCCACGTTTCTGTCCATAACGGGTCTGGTTTGCCTTCATCTTCCCCTGCACTCAGCGCTGGCACAATAAGAAAAAGCCGTTGGATGATATCCATTGAAACCACAGTTATTATGAGGATCTCCATTGATGCCACAGTTATTATTAATGGTAATGGAGGTCGAGCCGTCGCGGTAGTGCTGGCGGTGAAAGGACCTGGGTTGTCTTTCCTCATCAATGTCATTTGGGCAATCGGGGTGGCTAGACCGCGAAGTATTTGGTTCAGATGCCATGTCAAACTGTTGAAAAGTGCTTATGATGACAACTCGCTCCGGATGCTCCCGACAGACTAATCTATATCCTTTTTATCACTCCCCGCATTTGAACAGTTTCATATTGATAACGCATGAAAAGAATGGCGATAAGGTAGGTATTTGTCAGCATTATTCTTTGTTAATCAATCTTAAAGTGAAGATATAGGTACTATATATTGTGCAATACCTTGAGTACGTCTGGCCAATTTTGTTCAGCTTTTGCAAATACAAACCTATGTATTTAATAGCGATTAGGGGCACACTTACGTAGCTGGCATTTGAATGCAAATCAGGATATGATCTATTTTATTACTAGTGAGTTATTTGGTTTTGAATGGTCCTTGTCATTGGTTTGAACTCCAAAATGTCCCTATCATGTTTTTGGACTCATTTTTGTTACTTTTAAGTCTCATATTGTGACAAAAAACATCGAAACTAACGTTTTCTTGTCTAATATTGTAAAAAAAAATGGTGATGCCTCATCAGACAACTACCACTCAAAGGACCTATTAGAGGCAGCATCAGATCACATTTACCATATGTCCCATATCAGGACTTCAAATCACGGAGTCCAGATGTTCATGACCTATTAAATACTTAACCAGCGTGTACATATAATGTACCTATTTGGGTTGAAAGAGGAATGCAAAAAAGAGCATTAGGAGTGATGAGGAAAATTGTTGCTTGACTGGTCTTTTGGCAATTCTTCTTTGTATCTCATTGGAACAAAGCCCAGAGCTTTGATCATCTACTTTGTTTCAAAGCGCAAGTGTTGAAGATTTCGATAATTAAGAACCCTCCTTAGCCTAATATTGTTGAAAGCAGGTCTGACCTGGTATCATCCTTGAGAATAATTAGTTTGTCAATCATTGGCAAGCGTTCTATTTGAATCGACGGCAACCAAAAGATTTGTACAAAATTGACCTCGAAATGGCGTGAAAAAAAGCAAGCGATGTAACAGCACGGTAAAATGACATAAGAAACATGTGTAAATCTCAAACTGCCTCAGCATGCCTTTTAATGCTATGGAAGATCATTGAGGAATGTATCTCTGCAATGCCAAGACCTTGGAGCCAATTTTCGAAAGCTTCCCGATTGAGGTTGAACTCGAGAAATTTCCCAAGAACTGTCCTGGCTCTTGTGATCCCAATCCCGTTCAGAAGTTCAGCATTATGTTTGCCAATCCCAGGAATGGCCTTCACACTTTTGTCTCCAACGGGCGACGAAGCAAAAGCGATTTGCTTCTTTGTTACAGGGCACTTGTTGTGATTGGCAAAATCGTTGCCAATGTTGTTGCGGGGGATGCCAACGTTGTTGTTGATGGTGATCTTGGGGTGGCTTTGGCAGGCACTTTCGTCTGGTGGACAAGTTGAGCACGGACGCTGTGGAACTCTTGCCCTGCTAGGTCGGGGCATTTTTTGGAAATGTTTACGGGGATGCAAGCGCAAGCCCCCTGTGATTTGCCGTCCGAACTCACATGACCGACTACCTTATCGTTTTTAACTTTCGTATTCAAACACTTTCAGTAAAAAGAGATTAAAATTGATAGCTCACGTAAAGACCTACGATAAGGAAGATATTGCATATTTGACAGCGGCGTTACTCTGTGGTTACTCATAAAAATGAAGGAATTTTGCACCTTAAGGCAATAACTAGAATTTTCGCAAGGTTTTGATCATGAGATAAATAGCCGAGACACAATAAGGAAGCGGAAGAAAATCACGAGAAGAAAGTTGATCTTGAATTAGTAAAGCATATGTCATCATCGTTGACTAAATATTTCTTTTGTTGTCATGAGCTTTGATTTGTTGACTGGCGATCTCTAAGGTTCTCAAAATTATAGATAAGGCAATAAACTCAAGATGCAAAAAGATGCAAAAAACAAGCCCAGGATGCAAATAGGGATGCAACTAAACTTCAAAGATGCTTTTTATTGTAATGGCATACTAAGGTATTTTAAGCAATTTGTTACGTTGCGCACATTTTTTCTTATAACAGTACGCTATGATTCCAGTGGATCAGCATCTGAAGCATAGAAGACTGTTGTCCAGTGTGTTGTACAATCATCTATGTGTCTTAGGAAAGAGATGAGTGGCGTCACCCCACCCTGACTTGTCAAGTGCCGACATGCGTCAGGTGTGCCAATTTCTCATCAAAATAGGGAAAATACAATTTATCGTTCCACACAAAATCAGCCAAAAGAAGCCTAAAATGCTTAAAAATGTGAAAACGGACCAAAAAAAGCAACTGAAGGTCCACGATGCAAATAAGGGTTCAGGATGCAAATCAATTTTATTTACGTAATTTCGAGAACACGAGTGTTCACTCTTCTAATCATTCTTTGAATTATACCATTGGTTGAAAGTTTACAAACCTTGTACAATCTTGTTGGTTGCAAAGTTACTCAGAAAGTTCCATGAATCATGCTGCAATCTCGCAATTTATTTGCTCTTGTGACAGTTTCTGCAAAGAACTGTGTCTTGTTGAATTTGCCGATACTAGGAACGCATACGGTAAACATTGTGGTGATTGATTAAGATATCAAAATTCACCCCTCCTTTTTTCAGGTACCTGATCAGATTGATTAACAAGTTCATGACTGCTCTTCCCATTTTTACATTTAAAAACTGGTCTTCTTTTAAACCTTGGCCATGGGTGCGTTTCATTTCACATGAATGGCCTTCTTGACATCAAGTACTGCTTTTTCAATGAATTATGATAGTATTACAACATGATGGACCAACACGAAGTGTAGACAAGACAGTGTTTCACACTGGACACGGGGATATTTCTTCCA
The DNA here is from genome assembly GCF_007210705.1 of Tigriopus californicus. Lineage (NCBI taxonomy): Eukaryota > Metazoa > Arthropoda > Copepoda > Harpacticoida > Harpacticidae > Tigriopus > Tigriopus californicus. The sequence continues at coordinate 12,315,784 of NC_081441.1, read as the reverse complement.
GTAAAGCTTTTTAAAAAGTTACAGCATGAGAAGTCACAATTCCTTTTCTGTTGGCACAATTCAGTACTGATATCAATTTCTTTGGACTTCCTTACCGCTACTGGAAATGGAATCCCAGTAGTTCAAGACGAATTGCTTTCAAAAAAGACGTTTCCAGAAGCATTAATGGCCATCATGTCAAGTCTATGATCTAATCTTGATCGCACTTCAACATATCTGGCAAATAAAACTGGTATTTCTGCCGAAGTATATCAAATTTAGGCGAAAGAATTGCGGGGCAAAAAATGGAAACAGATTAGTAATGCTATGAAAAATTCGAAAGGAATGGTGCTTTAAGAGAAAATCTAAGAGAGTCCATCTTGCGTTTTTTCATTATTTCAGCACGGGCCTGGAGAACATTTTTGCATGGATACAAGTGCTGGGGTGAGCCTGGCCTCGTACGAGTCCTCTGATTTTTTTACCTTTTGCCTAACTCGCCGAGTCTTTTCTTTCAATCACTTCTAACAAAAAGGTTTGTCTTGGAAAAACCGAATATTTTTTCTTGACGAGTCCGAAATCGATTCCGTTCTAAAAGACTCGAATCCGGGCAATTTCTCCAAAATCGAGTAAAGGACTCGAGTGCACTCGGACTTGAGTCCGGACTCTCCCCAGCATTAATGATGGTTACCCATAGATTTTTAGACACCGGACGTCGGACGACCGACCACTCGGTTGGCTAAACAGAACAATAAACCGGTTCGAGATCAATAAGACATGCTCAGGGAGGTATTTGTTTACCCTGTCCTCCCCTGCAATCCTGTCAGCTATTCTAACCATAGATTAGTACATGTATAGATCGATCGAGGGCGCTGCTATCGCATGCTTTCGTATCAGCTGTCGCAACCTCGCAGGGGGTCAAAAAGTTCCATTCGCAGTCGAGAAACCTTGGACAACTACAGGGTGGAGACCCAAAATTTAGAACTTTTTATAGTTGAATTACGCGCCAATTAGCAGCCGTACTGAAAATCTGTTTACAGAATCGTAATTTACTGACTTTCAGCTTTCATTTGATATCAAAACAACTGTTTTACTACCAAAAATGACCCCGGAAGAGGAGAAAAGGCGTCAGATATCCAACCTTCTGTCTGCCCTGGTCGCATTAAAGGAGATCGGGAAGATTGTCAATGTGTCCCTGGCCACCGGGTACAATGTCAGATGGAACCTGGACGGCGGTAACAGCTGTGCGAGAAGTTTAGGAAGTGGTAGGAGCAACAAAAAAAGGTCAAATGAATTCGTGGCCAATCTGGAAGCCAATGTGAAGAGCGTCCCAACCAGATCGATGAGGAGCCTTGCCAGGGAGATGAATGTGACCCCCCAAGACCATGAGGAAGGCATTAAAGGTGGATTTGGGCCTCAATTCATATATCAGGACCACAAGGCACCTGTTGACTGACAGGATGAGAACCATCAGGTTGGAGAGGTGCAAGAAAGTATGCAGTTGTCTTCGGAAGAATGGCGACACCCTAAAGATCTTCTCAGACAAGAAACTCTTCGTGGTGGACGCCGTGCACAAACGCCGAAACGATCGATTTTTGGCAAAATCATCAGCAGAAGTACAGGGGCTCTATAGGACCAAACATCCAGCCAAGATCATGGTCCTGGGTGTTGTGGCAAGCGATGGCTAGAAGATGCCTCCATACTTCTTTAAGCCAGGTCAGAAGATTGGTACCCAAGAGTACTACAAGGTACTCAGGAACACTGTATTGCCCTGGCTAAAGGCCAGCTACCCTGCCAGTAACTATGTATGGACTCAGGACGGCGCCCCCTCACACAAGGCCAAGAAGATGCAGGATTTCTGTTCCGTCCACAATCGAGTACATCATCCTAAGATGACATGGCAGCCTAATGCTCGTGAAGACGTCGTGATCCATCACAAGTAGCTCCTCCAGCCCTTGATCATCCTATCACCAAGGAATAGCTCCAGTACCCGAGGGGCTGGTCAGCCCAGCTACAACCATGGGTGAAGAATGACGGATACATGTTGAAGGGAGGAGAAAACAGGAAATTCTCGGTCATCGAACGACATTCTCGTGATCATTTTGAGAAGGGGGAAGAGAATCTGAATAAGCAAATCTCATCCC
>NC_081441.1:12295403-12313613 GCF_007210705.1 Tigriopus californicus | reverse complement strand
ACCTAGTGCTTGGGTCAGGAGTTCCATGTTTCCGTTCACCACGGGAATTCAATAAGTCAGGACCTTTCACCCCTGGCTGGTGGACGGAACAATTTCTGCAGGGTCAATATGGCAGACTATTGGCCAAAGGACATGTGGCCCAACTTATCCCCGATCTCACCCCACTCAACTTTGCTGTGTGGGGCATCTTGGAACAGGCCACCAACAAGACCTCTCATCCAAATCTGAACTCCCTCAAGGCCACCATTATCAGGGAGTACGACAACTTGTCCCCGGACTTTTTGATTAAGTCTTGCAAATCCGTGAGGCGTCGGGTCGAGACAGTTGTTGAAAATACTGGTGAACACATTGAATAAAAAATGTCAAAAAATTCTGAACTACAACTTTTATTTCAATGGTATCTGTGCAAAAAGATCGTTTAGAATTTAGGAGTGTTCAAGCCATGTAAGAAATATTTTCTAAATTTTGGGTCCCCACCCTGTAGAGTACAAATCTGAACCGTTGACAGTACGTCCAATTTGTGAGTAGATGCTCCTAATACTTTTACTTGCCTGCTACCTTGCCAAGCAATTGCTCTCCTCTAGCAGACTTAGATGGAAACACTTAACTGAAACGGAAGAAACAAGCCTCTGCAATGGAGCAAAAAGTTAAATTTCTTTTTTTATCAAAGTAGTCAGTTGCTGATCAAAAAACTATAAAATGACACTTTAAGCACATTTAATGGTACATCAAACCAAAAGTGAAGAATATCAAAATCAATGTATACGTAGATTAGTACTTTTACGCCAAATTTCGTGAGCAAACTTAAAGCGGCTAAGCTACTTAGCTACTCCAAGTTGAATGGTCCAGTTTTCACCAAACTGGCTGACGACCAATTGTCACTAATTAATTGACATATTAAGTGCATTTTCGATTTTTGATACTCAGATGAATCATTTTCGGTATTTTGTGTCATGCTGAATTTACTCAAAATGAAATATTCGATAACTTAAAACATATTTAAAATGCATATTGAGATACATTTTTTATGAATGCGCTTCATATAGTTGTGCAGTTCAATGCAATGTCATGAAAACCATTGCCAGATTAAGGAAAAACGCTAATGATCAAATATGCGCTAAGCTTTTAGTCACGATGCAAATTGGACAACCTAACCGCTAAATAGAATGTTGCAAGTTTTTGAGCAAACAATAATATCATACTTTAGGAGGAATCATAAATTTCTTTTCAAAAGCATGTTTTTTTTATTTCGTTTTAAATGACTTAATATACCATTTTTAACTAAATGATTTTGCTTACTTAAACAAAATAAAATGGTTCATATGAAAATGTGAGGTCTTAAATGTGCTTTATAAACATTAATTAGTTATTGTCAAGGTACCATCAGGGCATTTGTTGGTTAGTTTTGACAAAAACTGGAACCTTCAACTTGCAATAGTTAAGTAGGCGCTAAATATACGTGACAGGGACACCTCTGTGTAACACTTTTTAAAAATAACATTAAGCATAATTTAAGATAGTTTTTAAATCTCCAGGTCTTCATTTGTCGAAGCCGACAGGAATAACACGTTCTTTTGACCATGTTCATGACTATTCGAACAAAAATGGATCCTGCTGAGGAAGTTGGAAAATTCAATATCGTAAAGCCCCAAGCTGGTGACCGACCCATCAAAATTTGTTCATGATATTGGAATAACTAAAGTTCGAGTACATCGCCCCAAAAGGCTTTTTCAGGCAACTGGAGGCATCAAATGACGTGCAGGAGGCCGATCATCAAAGCTCAAGAGGACATGGGATGTCATTGAAGCAGTCCCAGCCCGTGTTGGTAGGAATTTCCGTCGTATTGTTGGTGTTCTTGCTTGAGATTTCACTATGAGGCATAGATAGAACAATGAAAAATGAAATTGGACTAAAAAACAGAGCTGCGGTGAGACGACACTTCGCCACTTCAAATGGAGCGCACTCGCAAAATATCAAACTTCTATTAGACCTCGCCCATCCACAGTTGCGGTGTTTAGCGATGAGAAGTTCCCGTTCGTCGATATTGCCTATTGAAAATGAGGGCACTTTCCGTCCAGACCAATCTGTGATGTCCGTTGGGAAGTCATAACCATTCAAAGAACCAAAAATCCAGCCAAAGTAATGGATCTGGTATAATTTTCATCGATGTTGGATTTGATCTCCCAGTCTTTATTGATGTCGATATAAAAATTAATGCCAATGACTTCCGGAACTTTTAAAAAAGTAAATTGTTACGTTGGCACAAGGAACAATATTCTAGAGGCAATCAAAACATCCGACAACATGATGATGCCCCGGCTCGGTTCCATGACAACTCGACCCAGAGGACAACTCGACCCAACGGACAACTCAACCCAGTTCAGAAATTAAGCCCAATATGTTGGCTTACAAATAGTTCATACTGATGGAGCAAAATTGAAACTGTGGTGTGAAATATGACAAAATTTGAAATGTTTTACACAATTCATCATTTGATCTATAAAAGCAAGTTATGCTTATATCAATCAAGGTGTGAAAGATAAGTTTGTTAATGCTTTAATCAAACTTGATTTTTTTATTTGATGCCTTACTGATGCTAACAACTTTACATGCAAATTGAATGTTAACTCATCAAGCTTTCGGTTTGTTTCATAATAATGTTTTTTTTGGTAAATATGTTGTATTTAGGTATTGTACTGGGTCAAGTGGTCCATTGGGTCTAGTTGTCCACTGGGTCGAGTTGTCCTCTGGGTCGAGTTGTCCTCTGGGTCGAGTTGTCCTCTGGGTCGAGTTGTCCTCTGGGTCGAGTTGTCCACTGGGTCGAGTTGTCCACTGGGTCGAGTTATCCTCTGGGTCGAGTTGTCCTCTGGGTCGAATTGTCCTCTGGGTCGAGTTGTCCACTGAGTCGAGCTGTCCTCTGGGTCGAGCTGTCCTCTGGGTCGAGCTGTCCTCTGGGTCGAGTTGTCCACTGGGTCGAGTTGTCCTCTGGGTCGAGTTGTCCACTGGGTCGAGTTGTCCATTGGGTCGAGTTGTCCACTGGGTTGAGTTGTCCATTTGGTCGGGTTGTCCACTGGGTCGAGTTGTCCGGTAACCGCCCTGGCTCATATGGCCAGCACTAGGGGCTGTGTAGTAGAAGAGTACGAGGATTAAAAGCGACCTCTGACGGGCGCAGCCTTCAAGTTCCAAGAAGCCATCGTTTGTAACATTTGTAATTGTAATTTCCACTGGAGATGCAACATATTTATTGATTTTGACAGTCTGCGCTTTTGGTCTGATGTGCCATGAAGTGTCACTTTAGGCATTTTGATCAGCTACTGACTACTTTTTTAGAGCAGAAATTGAACTTCTTGCTTTATTGATATCAAAAAGGGTGTTAAGAAGTCTTGAGAGCATAGTTGAAAGTTACTTAACAACATTCTAACCCTTGTTATTAATTGAAACATATCTTTTTGCCAAGCCATTGAATGCAAATTTGGAGCACCCCAAGTTAGCACTTGCATAGAAATTAGTTAGAGGGCGGATTTGAAAGCTTTTCACATTAAGAATATGCTTTTTGCATGATTTGATATATCAGCAGAAAAAAGCTGTTCAATCAGCAGTGTTCAAATGTCCTTTTTTTCCTCAATTTTGTTTTAAAATCACTATTGCAATTGCATCACACTTTTGTATGAGTTCAAGGAAATTTAATAGTGCTAAATGCTGTTCAAAACTGGACATTGGAACATCAGCAAAATGGGAAATTGAAGACAAGATCTATTCCACATCGTGAGGGCATCTGAAAAACGGGATAAACGTCTCCATCCGTGTGTTTTTCGTTGAGACTTTGGCCAATATGCCAGCAAGGAAGATGTGAGAAGATAATAAATCATATTGCATTTGTGATATTAAGAACGTCCTTTAGCAAGGTAATTATTGTTTCAAAGTGTACAAAAATGAGTTTTGACATTTCAGTTTTCCTGTCAATTCCTCTTGACAAGAACTAAGTATGAAACAGGTTGGAACCATCAAAGATGATTTTTTTTTCCAGGGGGATAAGAAATGAAGGAATTCCCACTTGTACTAATAACTGAATAATGATAAGCAGCAAAAAAAATATTTCATAATTGTCCTTACAAACGTACATAGTTAATAAATCTTACTTTTTGTTGTCAGTGTCTTTTATGAAAACCGTTTCATTTTTTTCAGAACTTTTTGGCGTTTTGTCCCTTTATATCGCTATTTTATTCCCATAAAAATGACATTCTATGACTCAATACATCACGTTCAAATCCGCTCTCTAGCTAGGATCTATTCACCGCGGTCCCCTTATCACAACCACCGTGGCATCCCCGAGCCTGCTGTTTCTCCGATTTCTCTGATTGATATTCCTTTAGTTCCTCATAGTCAAAAAGCTTTTTTTCATTCATGCGCAGAGTTGCCTAGCTGCAGTGCTCACAAGTGTCGTCAGTAGTTTCATACGTGTTAATTTCAAATCCTGAGGTGTCCTCGCGCCTAATGCTTCGATCCGTCTCAACTCACTCATCCATCACTTTTGTCTGCGTGTCACTCCGTCAGTTAATACGCAGACTTGAGTGCCACCCAAGTCGATCCATTCACCAAAGGCTCTTCGGGGCTCCAAATCCGCGTCGGCAAATCCTTCCGAGAATGAAGGCCGCTCGATCCGATCGTCAGGTCTATAAAAGACCTCGTCGAGATGGTTGGGTGCTCATTTCCTTGCGGATACCCCACTGACTTTGAGAGTTGTTGTTTCCAACGGTAGATCAAAGCAGAGAGTCCAATGCAACGCCTCAGGTTAACCCAATCCTTCGTGGTCGTCATTTCGGCCTTGCTTTTTTTGTCACACGTAAGTTACTCCATTTCAACGAACACAGTTAGTCTAGTCGTACTCAGACGTCTGAGTTTTATGCCTTTGCATTAATTTAGATTAGCGCTAATTTGACGAATTTGGTCCTGAAGGGGATGAAGTAACTTTTACTCTGTTACTTATCCTGATGCTACTTTTGAAAGACCTTCACATGAAATCCAAAACTCAAATCTGACTTCAACCCTCTTTAATAGATACTGCTTTTTAACCTTGCCCATTCACTTACTCTTTCGCTCTTACAATGGCAAAGTCAGCTTGAAATAACCCTAACCAAAATGTCCATTTTATGCTCTAGATATCTGAAAGCTATGTGGTGAATTCTGCGGGTTATTGGCCCACATCCAGGGATGATGTGGAGCCGGCCAGTGTATCCTCTCCTGAAGAGTTCTCTCCGCCTTTGGCCGAAGAGGAGCCCGCCTACCCGTTGTGCCCCACCCATCCGTCGTGTTGGCAAAACGTATTCAAGTACCCGGCCATGGCGGCGGTCATCCTCCAGGCCATTCAAAATGGCCAGGTCGTTCAACAACGCCAAAGCCGATCACTGGGATCAGGACAGAGACGATTCCATTCCGCCTTTGACCGATTCTCCAAAAAGTCCCGCTTTGGGACGGTCCGACGTAAGTTCTGAAATATGAGTGTTATGACTTGCTATGATGAGGTCCTTAGTGAGGCAAGGGCTCTTGAGGTTTTCGGAAGAAGCCTTTTGAAGGCTCCATGAATGATAAGTCAAGAGTTTTTATCCTATGGACAGCAAGTTTATGGACGATAATTGGTCTGGTGAATTTTAATCAACGTTCGGCCGTTCTTTCGTGTTGAATTTGGCTGGGCTTTTTTGTTGTTTCACAGGCTTTTCTAACCGCTACAGGGAATATAATTAATCCCCAGTATTATCAAATGAGGGGTTATAATTCGTCTATTTATTACCTTTCAATCTTTATATGATATTTGGTCTACCAATGAATTTGAGTTGGCACACCGAGCTAGTCCTTGAATGTAGCGTTGATCTGGAATGCTAATTAATTTTTTTTTCCAAATCTGACTTGAAAGATGCTACCGCATACAGAAAATACTTCTTACTTTAAGATGAAATTATTTTCAATGGACCTTTTTTATGTGTGCGCAAGTCTCGACCATCAGTTTAAGACAATGGCTTCATAAAATTTGCGAAAAATTTTCTGTGACCAATAACTTCAATAATAAACGGTCGGCTCATGTACTTGATGCAAAGACATCAATTCCGCAAAAAGCGGCCTTTTTTTTCGTTTATTTCGTAGAGATAGAAGGGAACTAGGATTTGTTGTGGGCAGCCTTACCAGAAACTGCCGAATGCTGAAACATTACAATAACTAACAATGACTTTTTTTTAAATTTGAAGACAGGGATATCAGGCCAAAAAATTAAGCTTGCTCTTAGCAGTCTTATGAAGTGTTTGTGGTTTTGAATTGTTTCGTGTGTGCATTGATTCATAACCTAAATCTTCTTTATTGAATAGGGTTGGACTAAAAGAGCCGATTCAAAGCGAGTTTGTCATGTATTTTGTTGGCAGGAAATCATATTAGGTTTGATTATGATTCACCATTTTTTTTTTTTCAATTTTCCGCAGTTCCATCACTTATGGAATATGTTCCCTAGCCAAAAAGATTCATGAGTTTGAAAAATTCCAAAGCTGTTTTTCCCTCAAGATTTCTTGTTGTCGTTGTCGTTGTTGTTGTTTTGTTGTTGTTGCATATCTTCACTTCAGCAGTAATTGACAATCATTTGTCGACAAAAACGTTAAAGCAAAAAGCTCATCTGAGAGTTCTTGTTTTTTTAAGTACCTGATCTAAGGGTTGCATTTCAGTTAGCTGTATTTGACATATTTGGACAAAGAATACCCATTCCATTTGCCAGGCAAGTTGAAGTTTGACTATGATGAGTCAAAGTTTTTGAAATATTGGCCACTGAGATCTTAAGAAAAGCAATTGCACCAGGCAACTCCATTACATTTTTTACGAGAAATAGCTGTGATGTTTATTTCTCACAGATGAGTAAGCATTATAAGGCAACTGTAATCAGTTCTTTTCATTATGAATGACTAAAGCCCTGTCTATTACCTTGCGTGGGCTTTGCTAAAAAGCAATTAACAGGCCAGTATTTCTCTGAATTTGCAAGTTTCTTTCTGCGGTTACAAGGTCAAATCATGTTTCACCAGCAAGGATGGCTTGGTGAAATAGAGATAATTTCGAAATGTCAGCTCTGATTCACTTGCTGACTTAAAAATCGTTTTATATGACTTGTGACTTGATTCTTTAATCTGGCATGTCTAGAGAGTTTCTTTCAGCTGAGGCTAGATTTCCCGTTTTTAAAGCGATTGAATCAAATCTGATCGCATAGCTCCATTTCAGGGTTACCAAAAACCGGTTTAAGAGTGTCTTTCAACTGAACTCAGCTTAATCTTCTCATTGCTGTTTAAGTCATTCAGCGTTAAAACAAAACTTGTTCTTTAAACGAAGCTCTGGAAAGAGAAAGGCCACATTCATGAGCCTGTATATACGGTTTTACAATTGAAATCATACGTATTCTTCTTGCTCCAACTACGACGCGCCTTCATTTTAAAAAAATGTAGGATAACAAAGAAAACACTTTCCCCACATCACCATTGAACTAAGAGCTATCAAAAGACAAAGGTCTTATGACATTTTCAAGTGTCCTCTCTGGCCATTCGAAGTTTCGAGACAGTCAATAGCCATTTTAGTTGTCTGTAGCTTACATCAAGTTATTCTGAATATCTCTGTATATAACTTGTCTGGAGTGTGAGCGGAATTTGTGTAATCTTGCCTCTTGTTTCAGTGACACGAAAGTAAGGGCGAAGAGCCCTTCTCAAGGTTGCCTGAGTGCCAAGATGTTCCTTGTGTGGAACAATGGACCAATTATCCCATTAACACAGTGGCACAATCCATCTCTCCCAATGAGCCGCCCTCCTCTCTGTCCCTTTGCTGAATTATTATGAACAACAACCATCCAAGAACTGACAATGAACAAGACAACAACAACAACATCAACTCTGGAGCAACCTGAACCCATTCTGACGCGCTTAATTGAAGCTGTTCCAAACAGAAATTTAAATATATTCATTGGCCCCCACCCAGGAAGATGGCTTTATTACGTTTCGAATGTGTATACAATTGATGAACTCTGCCAGACTCGGAATCCATTATTAGTTTCATTCCCTCTCACTTCAAGAGAGGTCAGAAATAAACATTAGTACAAGCAATTATTTCATCAATCAAGAGCCTCGGTGGATAAATTGTTCCAAGAAATGCAGTTAATCATTCCTCTGGTTAGAGGTGGAATGAAAACAGTAATTTGAAGGATTGAATGTATAGGTTTAGTTCAACACCAGGGTCGTTTAGAATAATCCAATGTCTTGAGACAAGAATGACTTTTTTCACTCGTTCAGGAACAAGGCGAAAAAGGCTCCTTTTATTTCCCTATGAACGCAAAAATTATCAAGAAAAGAAAAATTGGTCAACAAGGCTTTATTCACTTCACTACTTGAAGCTTGCACAAGGTAACAAAGTGTTCTTTTACACGTACGATTGAACGATTTAAAACAATTTCGAGTTAAAGGGATGTCTCAGGAAAAAGAAAGGAAAATGCAGAGAACAAAGACTTTATCAATTTCACTACTTGGAGCTGGTAGGGTAACAAAGTCTTTTTAACACGTGTAAACGATTGCAAACAATTTGCCCTTAGGGGGAAGTCTCAAACAAAAGGTACGATTGTCAGCAAATAAAGTAATTGAAAGTTACCTGAAGTGCAGGTTCACGAACAGAAATAGCTGTTCAACACCACAAGGTATTTCATTTAATGTGAGAGTTTTTGTTCTATAAAGATAAAAGCTCCAAAATTGTCATATGGAAAGCAGCACCATTGTTCTCTCTTTATAAAAATTGGCCCAAAACCTTTGTTTGGACTCTTCTGCGCAATCGGAATACGCACTAGCCCTATCATAATGATCTTGAGAGACAACTGCAAATAAGCGAGGCCTTAAAGATGCAAATTGTACCCAACAAATCGAGCAGAATAACGACGATGAAGAACGGGCTTGGAACAGGTAGATAGTAGAATACACAGTCTAAGCAACAATCGAATGATCCATACAAGACATTCCTAGCTTTGAAGCGCAAAATTGTCTGCTCTTAAAAGACATCCACGAAACTTGACATTAAATCAAATCAAACATTGCACAAACACAGTGCGGTTACTATACTGATGAAGTAAATAGAACAGGAACAGATTACCGAGGAGCAAGAGAGATACGAGTCAGTTGATGTTGTCTATATTGATTTAGCCAAGGCCTTTGATATAGTTGATCACGGTCTGTTGTTGTACATGATGTCAAGTCAGGTGTTCTCCAGGGCTCCATCTTAGGGCCCTTCCTTTTTATAATATTCCATGCCCCGCTTCAAAAGCTTCGTGATACTGCCAGTCTCTCTTCTTATGCTGACTGACGATACAAATTTAGTTTCTGGAAGGGATGGCCAAGATTCCAGTAGCCTTGCAAAAGACTTAGATCGAACCCACTCTTGGGTAACTGAGAGTAATATGGCCCTGAACGGAATGAAATTCCGCTCAATGACCTTCGGGCCAACTCCTTTGAATACTCCACTCGTAGACAATGGAGGTAAATATATTGAGCAGATCTCATCAATGAAAGGTTTAGGTGTAGTCCTCCAAAATAATGGAAAGTTCAATGAGCATATCCAGTTGAAGGTGGGTAAAGCAACCACACAAATGTGTGGTTGGATTTATCTCATATTTAAGTCCAGATATAGCATCACGATGCTAACTCTGTACAAGTCGATTGTCCGGCCACATCTTGAATATGCTCACCCATTTGGGTTTCAATGAGTTCAGCAGGTTTGCAAAAGGTCGAACAAGTCCAAAGATGTTTCACTAGGAGCATCACAGGAATGAGAGAGCTCTCGTTTTGGGAGAGACTAAAAAAGTTGGGACTGTGCAGTGTTCAGAGAAGGTACGAAAGGTATCTGATACTGTACGTTTTCAAAAGCATCCATGAGGTTTGTCCCAACCCAGGATTTAGGGTCAATTCCAGGGACCGCAGAGGCTTAACGTGCGGTTTGAGAGCACCTTCAAACCCTCGAGAATTCAGGCTAGTTCGAACAATGAAGTCCACATCTCTTCCTTCTCGGGCTCCCTCATTGTTTAATTTGTTTCCCGCTAATATTCATAGAGAATACGTAGTGTTATTCCGGTAGCATCTTTAAGTCAGACTTGGAAATTTTTTTTAGATAGCATTCCAGATCAACCCCACATTCAAGGACTAGGTCGGTCTGCCAACTCAAATTCGTTGGTAGACCAAATATCATATAAGAATTAAAAGGTAAAAAAGAGCGAAAAGTGGCCTTTCATTTTAATATTACTGATACCATTACTTGTAGCGGTTAGAAAAGCCCGTGAAAACAAAACAAAACAAAAAACAAAAAAGAGGCACTTTTGCGTTTGACGTTGACCAATCGTGTGGTCTATGCACACTTCTCTGATACTTGATTTTTCTCAACGTTATTGGCCATGAATTTTTACTGAATGGGATCAAATAAATTATCACGGGAATTGCTACTAAGGCTACTAATTTACATTTTCAATGGAATATGACAATGCCAGTGGAATGTCGGAAATTCATTAGTTTGCTAGTGCTTTCACTGCCCATATTTTCTGGCAACCTTGATCTTAAAAACATTTTTGATCCCCTTTTCTAGGTTTTTGACACAACTCTTGCCAAATCCCACGCACGTATACGGCAGCATCCTGGATGTTGTGTAGACGAACGCGTCCGATCTTGTCCATCTTGTGGATTGCAAAACTGAACTGATCTTAAGTGGTCACTTTCCTATAGGTTTGGGACTTCTTAGTTTAGGGATTCGCAAAAAAAAAATTCCATTTCTAAAAGGGGATATTCTAGAAAAAACATATATAATCATTGTTGAAAGAACAACCCTTGGACGTCTTTTTCACAAATATTTGAGTTTGACTTGCCTAAGGATTTTTCCCATCCTCTCATGGTAAAATTGGCCAGACTTCAAAGTCGGTGGCATGATATCGGGGATTAAAACACCCACTGGATAGTACCCTTCATGGGTGAACAAAGTCATTTTTTTCGGTAAACTTGACAGAGTATTGAACATTTATCAGATAGAGAGATTAGAAAACTGGAGAAATTCTTGGAATAAAATATTTCTACATTAGAAATAGGGACTGCTTCATTCTCGCTTCCCGATAACGAAACTCGTAAAAGATCAATGTCACTCAGTGTCCTGAGATTGCTCAAAAATAAGGAAGCATATACATTCTACCATCTTATTCTTCAGAGACGTCTCAAATGTCTCTTGGACGATCTGCCCCCAACTAAGGCCATAAAAGTGGACATAATAACCCAAGCCACAATTTATGGTTTGGTTGATCCGAGATCATTTTTCCTTATTTTCAAGACTCACTTTATCACTTTGTTGTCTGATGATTTTCTAGTTGACTGAGATCAATAGTCAAGACTTGGTCCTCTACTGTCATTGTTCCTTCATATCCTGAGTAAACCATTTATGAGCGGAAATTATGCGTCCATGCATGAATCTACCACACAAAGCCTAAAATCGTCTAAATCGTCAAACGCCGAGGAACAAGTCGCCTCAAGGGAGATAGAAAGAGACGAGGACGAGAGAAAGTGAAAGACTTTCTTGACGCGTGAAGAATCTAAAACTCAACTTTCGAGGATCCCGTCAAAAGGTTTCATTTCATAAACAGCACTGTACTTGAGCATGTACTTTGGAGAGCGAGCTCACGGCTCTAGATCGAAGGAGTTTCAAAGTGTAAATGAATCAAACGGCCTTGATTTTGAAATTTAGAAAAAACCCCCATTTTGGGTTGTCGAGGTAAAACTCTTGAGATTTTCCATTGCATTTGTTTGTTTGTTTATTCGTGTGAGGCCTCTCTGTCGTAGGGCTGAGACACATTTGAAATGGACAGAGTGATAGGTAATTGGTATGATGTTTGATCCTACCTCACTCTGATTAGATCGTTCTCTCGGATCTCTCGACTCTGATTTGGTTTGGACTTGATTGTCCATTTTGCGCCCGAATATGGTTTTCTTAAAAGTGAGACGATCTCAAGTTGAAATGTCATGGCCTAGTTTTGAAACTTAAGCAAATTATTATTTTTGTACAGTGGAACCCGCTTATACCGTATCCGCTTATAACGTCAATATCATATCAAACGTCATATCGTTGTTTTCTCGAAATCCCAATTCATTCTTACAATTTTTATGTGAATTGACTCCGCTTATAACGTCGCTTCACTCTAGATATATCGTCATTTTGAGGCAAACTTTATGCACTATATTTTTGCGTTAAAAAATTTTTTGATAACACATCACAACAACTGAATAAGCTTGTTGCTTGAACTTTTGAAAAAGACATTAATATGCCTTGGGAATAACTGGAAATATAATTAGGACTTTTTTATCTTTTAAGGTGTACAGCGCAATTTTCAAGTTGTAATAACTAAGCATTTGAAAAAAAAAAGTTTATGAAATTTTAGGCCAATACAAAACTAAAAGTGTGTTTAATACTGATTGACTACGTTTTTGACAATGCTGTATTTTAATATACCTGAAGTGATTTAACACACTTCTCTGAGCTACTTTTTAACATTTGTATTTCATAAAAGTTGTTCCTTTTGTCTCTTTGACAAAGAAAAACATATCAAGAGATCTTGGCATTTGAGCTGAATTTTTTATCGGCTGGATTTGCATCTACCACTTAAGCTCCTAAAACCACCAACACGCATTTTGAGAAAAATGTTATCAAATACAATATGCATTGGAACTTGGGGTATAAAGTAGACGTTAAAAAGATCGTAGAAATAACTTCATTTTTGACTTTAATTACTCTTTAACCGTTTATCATTTTCCTTATGGCATGACTCTGTTTCCAACTACACCCTCACGCACAGAGTGTCGAAAAATGCACAAACGAGCGACAATTTTGTCAAAAGAGTCACATTTTCCCTCCTTATGTCTTTCCAATGTTTAGGCTAGCATTCATTTTTTGTAAGTGAAAAAGTATTTGAGTACGGTATATATAGATAGGCCAAGTAATTGGTATGTTTTTATATATTGGTATATAATTCGATCAGAACTCAATAGCATGGATTGTAGCCAATATATAAAAATAGCACCCTCGCTCATATAGGGCATGTCAAGTGAAAGAAATTCAAGGAAAAATGTGATCCGGCACCCTGATTTTGGGCATTTTGGTGAGGGAGAATTAAGACACAGCATCACAGTCAACTCGCACCATCCACCCATTGAATTTTCAATAATCGAGTGATTTTGAGTGAGCTGTGTTATAAAACCAACAAAATAAACATGTTTTGTGTAATTTGGTGAACGCACTATCAATTTGGCTAAATATCACAGTGATATTTGCTTAGACAAGAAGGCAAAATGACATTATTGTCAATAGTTAATGCATGCGCAGTGCGGTTTGGCAGGGCGTGTTGTCTTTGATTTTACTCCATGGAATAACGTCAGCTGTTCATAAACGCGTTCACTTGACAAGCCCTGTTGAAACTTGTTGACAAGAAGACCAACTAGTTTTGAGGACTGAGAGATCAAGTGCGACAATCTCATCTTGAAAAAAAAATCACTGACTTTACACCACCAAGTCAACGTAATGTGAAGCATTTCAAGGCTAGAGGTTGGCTGCTTGAATGTTAGTACAAAAGCAAAAAGAATTCTATCTCAAAGACCCAACCAAGGCTACAATTGAAAATGTCCTCATCAAGCCCCAATTAACTGTTACTCATACCCTTTTAGTACCTATTAATCATGTGTCTTGGGCTATAGAGTATGACTGCAAGTATGGTCTTAACGCTATGTTTATTGTCGAAGTAACATATAAGAGGAAAAATCGCGTTTATTGCTTTTTTTTACTGCTGCTGAATCGGTAACCAAAGGACAGATCAACTCCCGCCGTTCAAAAAGAGGGATTTATCTTAGCAGCCATGACAGCTATTCTTTTCGCAACCTCCTAGGTTGCGTGATGACCGCATGCTAACCGGATAATATCTAGCTATTCATCCGGTTGGCATTGCGTCTCAGGATCTACCCAAGTCCGGACTTATCTTTTACACCCACCCAACCATGGTCGCAGGCTGCCTGTCTTTCCTGTTTTGCAGTTGCCCTTTCTATGTGGGTTTCACCGGTTTCACCGTCTCGACGCTCCGCTAAATCACTCTTTTCTGTAGCTAGAACAATATTAGTATACTGTTGTACTGTTTTTTGCTTTAAAGCACAATTGATTCCTTTTATAATGTATTAATTAATTATCGGCACCGTTCGCATAACCGATTAAGTCATTCAATATAGCTAGGACTAGCTAATTAGATAAATATCTTTTATTGCATCAGTTATAAAATCAGATAAAATACCCTTGCTGCCTCCCAGCTGCCATCCATCAACTCTGAAAACGAGTCCGCCTGGCTAGCTCGGTTCGCACTCCCTAGGCCTTGCTTCCTCTATGGTTTTCATTGCAACAATGTCAATCGAGCACTCAAATAACTATTGGTTTACTGATTTTGTTTTAATATAGATCAACTTTTTTCATCACTCGGTTGACTAACGAATATTGTGATCATCTTCTTCAAGGAATCCTATTCTTTGGCTATTCAGGTGACATATCAACATGTTAGATCACTTATATTATATTACAATTCAAATAAGAATAACGAGCTTACTACATTCCCTGCCGTAATGGACCCAATATTTGACGGAAGCGATTTCTAGATCTAATGCAACCGAGTGTACCATGATTAACTGTTTCCGAGCTTGGAGATTGAACTGTCAATTTCAGAGTCTTAACTAGTCAAGGTGCCTCGTGAAGACAAACCGATGGTTTATGGGCAACCTATGAATTCACCTACTTTTATTTTTTAACGCTTCTTTAACCACTTTTCTTACGTGATAACTAAGAGACTCCGAAAATTTACTTTTATAGAGAATTTGAAATTATTCAGTAATATTCAATCCTAAAGGGCCAAATTGTTAAAACAACATTTACAAATGGCCAAACTACTTTTAAAAAAGTCAGAGTTTTTTATTTCACATGCAACGAATCATGCAAATTTTGAAATGCCTCAAAAAAGACTTTAAAAAAACAGGCAAATCGAATAATACTTTATTCATCAGATAGTTTTTGTCGTAGCTTTTTAGTCAAGCCAAAATGCTGTCACATTGTAATCTAATTTACAATGCGCTAACCTACTTAATTACTTTGAAACATATATTTAGAACATTAGTCTTTTTTCTCTTCTTTTGGCAAGACGTCTAACCGATGTTGAAGTGCAAATTGCATAAAAAGTTGTCATAAAATGGATCACTTTTGGCACTTCTGAATCAATGCAGAACACACAAGATATTGCTTCACTGAATGCAAATTTGTTGCTTTAAACTTAACGAAATTCTCGAAAGTTGTGATTTCAACTTTTATTATGTTCTTCTTTCTCCTCCTAGGGTCAAAAATTGTAATACTAAAAGCCGTGAGACTTTTGCATTTATTTCTTTGGTAACTTATCGAGAACCATAGTAGAGAATGTTACCCAGAAGTACATTTTCTTTTACCACTTCGCCACTTTTCTCTTTTCCCCAAAGAAAGGTTATCCTACTTCCTATTCCTTTTACTTGCAAAAACGAGGGTGGTTACAGGACAACCGTTATGAAATTTGGCTTTTGAAATCACCAATTACAAATCTGATTCATGAAAGGTGAAAGATCCAACTCTTACATTCTGATGATATAGGTGTGTTTTGGTATATTGTTGGTTCTGAAGAAATTGTATGCAAAGTAAAGTAGTCCGAGCCACGGATTTGTGCAAATTTGCATTACCCGAGGACATATCAAGAAAGGCTCACATCTCTCAGAAAAACCAGGGTTTATTTGCCAAAAGGAAGATCAAGATGTTGCTCCATGGCACCTTTATAGGCCTGATTGGGCACCCTGCAACTTATGACCTCTTTCCACAGCTAAATTGAAGCTTGCTGGACACATAATACCATCAATTTGAGCTTAATATTTTTGTGCAGAGGGTGCTACGGTACCTCTGCAAAGAGGTTCCAACATGTTTTTGAGACAACGTGGATGAGTGACAGGGTGACGATAGGTGATGGGGTGCCAGTAGAGAGGGAGGTGGGATTGAGTATGCAGCTGTGAGTGGATACCCGAAATAGATGATGCGAATCGATTTTTTTATAGTCTCTATAGTTTGCAGAGAAATTTGGCACGGTAATATTTGTTTGGTAAGCCCTTGGTACTAAGCACACGTCAATTTTGATGTTCATCAGTGAGCATGTAAGAAAAATTCAAAATGTTAACTGTTTGAATTAGAAATCGTCAATTTTCTGAAAATTTGTGCCTCAAAATGTCCTCAAAGGGCAAAATATTTAATCATTTGTTTAGATTTTTTCGCAGTCTCTAGTGATGACAATTTATCTTTTTCGAGGTGTGCTCGAGTCGCCAGGTAAAACATCCAAGTCATCATACGAATAGTTCTTAGCTAAGAATCTCTATCGTCCCTAGAATCGGGGAAAAGATACAAAAAATGAGCAAATGACATTAACAATCCATTTTAAATCCACACACACAAATCAATGAATACATTTCTTCGGGACCAATCCGGCCTTTGAATTTCCTTTCAACGAGTGAGAACGAAAGGCCGAGAACAATGGAATCAATCGAGGCCAAATACCGGCTTGATCCAATATTAAATCAAATGCTGTTGTTTGATCATCACGTTGTTGGATTATTTGTACTTTGAAAGCCTCGACGTGATAAGGAATAATCTGAATTTCCTATGCCATTGTTCCACCCACACCTCACGTCCAAGTGGATCTCAAATGCAGCTGAAATGATGACATGCTCGGATAATTCTCAATTAAATGGATCGGATTTTTCTTTGTCCTCGTACAACCTACATAGGTAAAATGTTTTTACATGCTGTTTCAAGTGAGACCCTAAAATTAATTCAAACGGTATTTGATTAGAAGGAATGTCAGCATTGTCAATCGTTTGACCAACGTGAGCATTTTTGGTGGAACTGTGGTATGGTGTGGGATAAAGATAACTGGGACATTCTTGGGATTCCGCAAGAGAGTTGTCGAAAGAATCGAGATCCTTCACAACGTTCAGTTGACCAGGTGGTGTCTCTGGTGTTGGATTCGGGTACGTAAATTGGAAGTTGGTTACTTTTTTGATATTAATGATAGACCTGTCGACACAACGCAATTAGAAAGTTGTTAGCGTCGTAGAAATCTATACATGGGCATCAATCCTTGAAGCGTTGAATTTGCCAATTGTGTCCAGATTATTTGCAACATACATATTTACGTATGGGGGGGGGGAGGGGGTTACATTCAATAATTCATCTTTGATTGTCTTGGATGTGTGGGGTGAGGCTCACCAATAGCCTCGTTACGCTGCACGAAATATGGTTTACGTTCTGCACTTCAGAGGGCGCTTTGTGCTTTGCTCACTTTATCAATGACTGTCTTGAGGTCTCATATTTGATTAATTAATCTTCATTGTGAATTGAAAACCAATTTCTTTTATTGAATTAGGTTTGGGTCATCAAACTTGCAAACCCTACTGCTATTTTAGCCTTCACGTCAGCCAGTCAAGATAGAATCAAATCAAGATCCAAAACACTCTGAGGCTTATATCCTCTTCTAAATACTTTTGAAAACATTAAGAAGCATATGATTGTCAACTATGAATGTTAGAGTTCATCTATTGTAGTTATCATGAAACTTTGATTGATACTCATAACAGGACATTGGCAAGTCAAAAATGTGGTTAGGAAAAGGTTCCCAGTCATGATCTTAGCCCTAATTCATGCATTGAATGTTGATTTTATTTCAAACTTGCTGGGCTCCTCGTAAACACGTTTGAGTATCTCGTATGAAGCCCATCCCTGAATTGACATCCTTTTACATGTTGTCAGTCATACTTCATTTGCTACTTCAGGTTAGCCAATATGATTTTTTGAATTCGTTCAATTCCTCTCCTCACCAACTACTGAAGCCAGGGACGTGATCCATCCTTGCAATGGCCATCGGAGCCATTCTTCCACTCACTTTAGCTCTCATTTTGGTAATCCTTGACGGCTTCGGCTTTGAAATCCCCAATGACATTCTCAACATGAACCTGGAGCTTTGCAGGTGAATCAATGGACGGAAGGCTTTCATTTTACCCCTGCTCAAGCCAACCTTGCCAAATTGGGGTCTTGGAGTCGAAGGAA
>NC_081441.1:12294876-12295366 GCF_007210705.1 Tigriopus californicus | reverse complement strand
CATACTTCATTTGCTACTTCAGGTTAGCCAATATGATTTTTTGAATTCGTTCAATTCCTCTCCTCACCAACTACTGAAGCCAGGGACGTGATCCATCCTTGCAATGGCCATCGGAGCCATTCTTCCACTCACTTTAGCTCTCATTTTGGTAATCCTTGACGGCTTCGGCTTTGAAATCCCCAATGACATTCTCAACATGAACCTGGAGCTTTGCAGGTGAATCAATGGACGGAAGGCTTTCATTTTACCCCTGCTCAAGCCAACCTTGCCAAATTGGGGTCTTGGAGTCGAAGGAACCAATTGGATTCGCGGTTAATCAAGTGTCTCCAGAGAGCCAAGCTCATGGACTGCCAAAACGACATTGTCAAGGTTGGACGGCATCTCTTTCCACATGTGAAACTCAGAAGCAGCCTCGGAGTGGCGGTTCCATTTCAGGTACTCATCTCGAGAAGCAGGAATAGAAAGCGTGAGCCTCCATTTCAGCTCAAGA
>NC_081441.1:12262188-12294840 GCF_007210705.1 Tigriopus californicus | reverse complement strand
ACAAAGAACCAGAACGGCAATGCTGAAAAGTTCATTTCATGGCTCTCTGTTCGCCCAAGGGTGGAAAGTAAGATTCCAGTTCTTTATGAACCAAAAGTAGATTTCTTTCACTTTGTATTAACTAATGTAAAAGTTTTGAGCCAGAGTCAAAAGTATACATTGAAAACCTATTATCATAAAAGAAAACTGTGTATTGAATGGCCATCGCTTTCTTAGCCTGCAGTTTATTCAACAACAGATCTCCACACCTTACACTCATTTGTGTTTTTATGCCCTCTTGCTTTAGTGGAAGTTCAATGCCAGCCCTCACACATTACTTCAAAGATGGTAGCCTGAAAGGTTAACCTCAAAAAAGATTTCTTGATCACTTGTGCATATTGTCATTTTATACACTTCAAGCCAAGAGAGTAACAGCCGTTGAGTAGATAGCAACAGATAAATTATTGGCAATTAAGTGTCCAGGTCACTATTCAGCACAAATTAGAATGCCATCCAGTTCTATTTGAGCTTTTTGAGTAAAAATTGTCCCTTGAAGGCCCACTACCACAAAAAATGTAGGAAAGGAGTACAGAGAGAAAAAAAGGATGTCTCAATAATGTAGAGTGGTCTTTGTTCAGATGGACATTGAAAAGCCATCACTTTCTTGGCATGAAAACGTGACAAATGGTGTTCAAAGGAAGCTAATGTTGTCAACCCCATACACTCATATGCCTTAGTATGCCACCTCATTTTCTAAGCCTTGATGGCATGAAAAGAGCGAACTCGCTCAACTTTTATGAAGGTGCACTTTTCCAAATTCACACAACGAAGTGACGTCCATTGAGTAAATAGATACTTGCCCGCTCTCTTTCTCTGTGCACCCTCATCCTGAACGGATATCAATTTCTTTTTCAGTGACAAAGCGTATGCATCCAACAATGACGAATTATCCAGGATAAAGATCCAACAATCTAGCCAAATGTATCTGAAGTCCCTGGGGAGGATGACTTCACGAGCGACTCTCACAACCACTCTCGGTGAAGCTCGGTTTAGTTCGTAATGATAGTTCCAATAAAAGAATAATGTTTACTTCAACATCATAGTTCTATTCGTCCACCCTAATTTTACATGGTCATCTTATTCATCGTCATTTTAAACTCGACCACTTCCTGAAGTAAAGGCATTTGATAATGTCGAGAAATTCCCAAGAAGGTCCTCAACAACTGTTCCAAGTCCTTGAACGATTGGACCGTCTTGAAGATTCCTGCACATTTGCAATATCGAGGCATGTTCCGGTCCTTGATTCCCTTGCACTTGGTGCATTGAAGATCCTGTAGAATGAAGCCCATGGTCTTCCGCTCGACCGCGTCCAAAAGCTGGGATTCGATCTCAGAGGTCTCGTAGGCGGTTTGACAATTGGCACTAGCACACAACCAAGCGGGCACGCCTCTTATCTCTCCTTGATGCGGATCTTTGCACAAATCAATGTCGCGGCAATGATTACAATGCTTGCAAATGACCTAGGAGTACAGACAGATATAATATTTGTCAGAGAGCAATTCTTCTGAAGTCTTGACTTAAGGGCTCTTGGACGAACACAAAAAAAAGAATTCCAGATAAAGAACGATAATGTGATTTCCCGAGTAGTAATGGACTGAAAGGGTCCTTGACGGAAACCCAAGCCTTTCGGCTCAAAGGGCAATATGATGCAAACAAATTACGAGAAGCTTTATCCTTTTGACTTGTAAGGCAACAACTAATCATGTGTGATATTTAGCATTGCTTCCACTGAAGGGGGAAACAACCAGAAAAATTGTACACAAAAAACTCTGACCCACGCTGTTCAAACTGACATTAGACGAAAGTTTTACATTTTTTGCATGGAACAAAGACAGGATCAAAATCCATCAATGACGAGATAACGTACTTAAAAATCAGCTAGGTCAAAGTAAAATAAGTTTGCTTGATTTGGTGTTAGAATCATTAATCACCCACACCAAAAATAGATTGAGATTTAGCACTTACCTCTGGTAAAATGAAGGAGATACACGGATCCTGCCAATCCGCTTCGTCACTAAATTCCCCTACGCCAATCAATCGCAAGAGATTCTTTCGTAGACGATGTACTTCATCACGAATACACGTGTCCAAACTCAGGACCTTGTACAACGCTTTGACAAATTCCAATGCCGGACTTCTCAGCTTTAGATGGGATCCGGGTAATTGCGGGAAAACGCTCTCTTCGTCATCTCCAACCTTGAATAACACTCAAATTCAGAGTCGATCATTGATTAACTGACGTGCTTGCCTTTTGGTCACCACTTACGTGCGGGGGAAGTTTCTTGTGGATCTTTTGGGTGACGCTGAACAGTCTTTGGGTGAGTTCTCCGTTGATCAGATCCTTGGCATACTCCTCGACTGATAAGGCTTCACCATTCGATTTCCTAGTCTTCCCAGGCGTGGATTGGCTGAATTGAGAGTTCCTTCGTCGTCGCACGGGCGTGGATCCCGGCGCGATTTTGTCGGCCGCCTCGAGTAAATACTGATAATTGGCCGTAATGTATCCTGAGATTTAAAAAATCAATCATATTTCACATCCCATGTGGGGATAAATGAATTGCACTAATGGTGACTATAAGAAAAATCAAAGAAATATGGGTAGAGTTAAATGTACTAGCTATTCCAACCTGCAATGACGGTGTTGAAGTTGTTCTGACAAGCGCCTTCCTCGGGCAGATATGTGGCCATGTTCCAGTTCATTTCAATTTCGGGCTCATCCGAGCTGTCCTCGTCGTTTTCACTGAATTCGGTCCCTTCCTCGGATTTGCCGTCTTCCTCATCGGACTCGTCACCTGTGGGTGGTTTTTTCTTGACTGGAGTGCCGGAGATTTCGGAGGGCTTCAACGAACTGGGCGGCTTGGACTTGATCCCACCGTAGTTGGCCGGATCGCACCAGAGCAAATAGTCCCAAGCCTAAATGACATGTATGTTTCATGGAATCGTCATCGGATTGGACTCACTTGCTTACTTGACTGAATCGCATGTCGATGGAGTGAAAGAGCTCTTTGTTATGAATGGTGTTGGTGACATATTCCACGTAGGCGAGGGCGTCCTCCAAAGAGCGTTTTTTGGTGCAAATGATGATTCGATTGAAGTCTGCATGCACAATCTCCGCCCCAAGGCGTTTGAATTCGGAGATCAATTGCATGAACAACTTCTTCATCAAGTTCAATAACGTCTTTCTCAGGGCAGGATCGTACAACAGGGCATTGGGAGATCGGAGCCATCGGTAGAAATGAATGATTTGGTAATCGGCAAAGATGTTGCGAAACTGCGACACCTCTCTTAACCAAGCATTCACCATGGCTCTCAAGACTCGGAAGGCCGCAGAGACCAAGGCCGTTTCATCATAGGATGCCAACGTTGAGACTGAAACCGATTATCATATGACATTTCCCCTAGATACGAATAGAAGCATCTTGGGTCTGTTTACCTTGACCACCCAACATCTCCTCCAAACTTGCTTGGGGCATTGTATCGAAGGCCACACTCCCAGCCGTGCCTTCAATGTCATTGACATGATGAGCTTGTAGTAGGGTGTTCACAGCCAAGGCATCCAATTCAATCTCGACACAAACCGTGCGATATGAGCCAGGGTTGTTCACAACCACGGACAAAGAGGCATCTTCAGCTTCGGTGAGAAGTCGGCTATCATCCGCTTCTTTCCCTATTTGAAAGCACAAAAGAGAAACACAAGAGGGTTAAATCCGTGCTTCATCTCACTTAGAAGTTTAAACCTCACACCACAATGGAGCAACTAAGCACAGCTTATGGCTCAATCTCGGCGTTTTGATAAGGCGAGAAAGTTTAGAAAATTAAATATCATGAAATGAAACGCCAACCCAACAAAACCTACCACCAAGATCGGGGAGATTCGTGGGTGAGCACCATAGTACGAAGTTTTGCTTGCGCAAATGCCGTGCATAGAAAAGATCCGCCCCAAAAGCCGTGGTGTCCTTGGGCAGGTTACCCACGGGCACGTGGAAATACCGACATTGCTCTATGGTGGCTTGCAAGTAGGTCTCGGACTTGAGAAAGTGCCGGATCATCTGACGAGCACCGACTCGCTGCCAATCCAAGACACTGTAAAGCTTGTCGCTATCTGAGACATGTATGGGAACCATGGGGAAATCCGACAAAACTGGCATGGATGTAGTTAAGTTCTGGAATGAAACGAGGAATCTTGACCATCCAAAAAATGGAGAACTAGCTGTTGGCAGGCTTACTTGGAAGTTGAAGAGCGATTGGACCATGACCACGGTGGGACCACGTTTTTCGTCTTTAAAAGCCGTGAGCAGCTTCTGGATCTGTCGGAACACTTGCCGAATGTCCGTTTCGACTCGAACCTCAAAAGCAAAATCACTTTCGGGGAGGAGATCTTTCTCCACAGCATTGCTCTTGACCAATTGGGCTCGTTCGTTGTTGTACAATGTGACTAAATTGGGCATTTGATTGCTCCGAACCGTGTCCAAGACGAACACACTAGCCTTCTGGCTCATGGGAAAGAACAGTCCGAAAATGGATTTAGCGTTGACCTTGTGCTGGTAGAAGTACACCTTTCGGAATGAATCATCCGCCAAGTAGGGATAGTGTCCGAGGCTCTTGAACTGAAGCCAACTCAAGTCGAAGGTATCGGTTTCACCCACCTTGAGGTCTTTGGCCTTGGCCTTGTCCACCATACAAAGGCAGCCAAGGTCCACCAGAGCCCTAAAGTCTAAAGGCACCTGGGTTTCATAGATCCCCTCAATGTCCGGGGTCGACAAATCCGTGACCAAGTCACTGGCATGTTGTCGATAAATGTCCTCGGGTACTCTGTACTCGTACAAATTCATGACCGGGTGGGCCCTGGGCAAGGTTTTCTGCACCTTTCGCCACAGGCCTCCGGTGTCACCGGCCTCTTTGGGGTTCCTTTGGTTCACATAGAACACTCGAGGAACGACAAGCTTGATCATGTGCAGATCAGAGCCCACCAAAGCCCACACTTTGAATAGGCCGGGTTGGACAGTTTCCACAATTTGGATCACCTGCCATGGAGTATCCAGCAGGGTCCTTTGGGCTTTGCGGAGGAAACCACCCAAAGTGGAGTGGTTTCCGGTACGAATCACGCCCCTTCCGCCAATTCCACACCCGAAGTCCTCTTGGCCTTTGGATCGCTTCTTCTGGGCCTGAGCCTTCTGGAGGGCTTGATGGGCCCATTTCTTCTTTTGGAACTCGATCCACTCTCTCACTTTCGATCTTGGTGGAGGGTCGCCCAAGACCTCCTTCCAGCTTTTGGTCCAGTTCTCTTTGGTTGGTCCAGCGACGTCATCGCGCTTTCGTTTCGAGTTCACAGCCACATTTTTCAAACCCAAGGGTTTTCGTCCGACGTCCTCAATGTCTTCTGACGACTCTTGGGGCGTCTCTTCGAACATATCTTGATCCTCGGAGAGAACAGGAGCCTTTTTGGCTTGAACAGTGAACATTTCACTGATTTTCCTTTGCTTCAGCACGTCATCCTTCTCCATGATCTTCTTGTGGAGCCAATCCGGATGAGCGATCCTGGGCACAGGGTTCGGAATGCCTTGCAAGGCCGCGGGAATGGTGATGATCTTTTGGATGGTCCCACCCAAACGTTCCACGTAATATCCCCAATCCAGCACTTTCCGGATGTCAAAGTCGGTCATCGTGTTGTCTTTGAGCCATTTTCGCAAATAATGGCGCCGCACACTCGGCTCAGACTCAAAAATGGCCAATGGAATGGCTCTCTCGGTGACGGGAGCGCCTTCAGGCTTTTTGGAAATGATAAATCTGCAACTCAGACCCGCATCCTTGACCATTTGATCGCCCAAGAACTCTGCCAGACGTTTGGCCGTGCTAATGGAAGTGGACTTTTGTCCCTCGTACTCGGCCAGGGTTTTCGACATGGACTTGTTCTCCGAGATCAGCTCGAAGAGCTCGGAATCCGGCATGTTGGCACCTTTCGAGTACAGAACGTCCAGCCAATAATCGGCCACTTTGGCTACAGCCTCGTAGCAAGACTCAAGAGAATCGCCCTTGAGGAACGCCTCGAAAACCGTGGATTGAAAGATCTTGATGATCTGCAATTCACCTCGTCGTTTCACTTCGAAACCTTTCAACTCGGCCAAAGAGCCGTCAAAGTTGAACACGGCATAACGTTTCTTGAGCTTCTTGCCCTCTTCTTTGGAGGCGGGCAAGATCATGGACAAGTACGGTCCGTCCACTTCAAAGAAGATGGAGTTCTCCTTCTTCTGCTCGTAGACGAGATTTTCCGGATCCACCAACTCGTGATATTGTTCATTGGTGAAGTTATCTTGGACCATGATGTTCAAAACTGCTCCCGGATAGGATATCGTCACCTGCGAAGATAAATGTCCACCAAAAGAATGAAAATCAAGTATGCCCTTTTTCTTGAGAGTTAAAAAAAATTCAGTAACAAAATATTTCAAAAAATATATATAAACTTATATCAACTCTAATAAGGGTAAAAAATTACTTATCGCAGTAAAAAAAGAGCACTTTACTCAAAAGTATTTGTAACAATATTTTATTATTCAAATCTCCGAGGACAGGAAAAAAAAAACAATCTGACGCCGGATCTGATTTTTTTTTTTTTTTTTGATGTTCCAAATTGTGCGAAAATTGGTCTCAATGAAGTCGAATATTGGACTTCTATGAAACAAAATCAGTAGGTCATGCCTTAAAAAATGACTCTAAATAGCAGAAATATACACCATCCATTTTCCATCTCCCTTTTTCTCCCTCCAAAAATTAAAGTTTCACTGCATAAATGTACCTTGGGTTTTTTGATGTTCCAAATTGTGCGAAAATTGGTCTCAATGAAGTCGAATATTGGACTTCTATGAAACAAAATCAGTAGGTCATGCCTTAAAAAATGACTCTAAATAGCAGAAATATACACCATCCATTTTCCATCTCCCTTTTTCTCCCTCCAAAAATTAAAGTTTCACTGCATAAATGTACCTTGGGTTTCTTGACATTCTTGGTTTTGACCACGTAGTTCTCGGGGAAGGAGGCGGGTAAGACGCACCAGATGCCATCCGTGTCCAATTCCAGAGGTCTACCCACTTGCTCCACCAATTCTCGGGCACATTTGATGATCCCGGCTCCCGTGTAGCACACGATCCCGGCCATCTCCATGGAATACCATCGCGCTCCTTTCCGCATGACGTAGCCGTAGAACGAGTTCAGAATACACTTGTGAGCCAATTGCAACGAGTCGTACAGGACCTCTTTGTTCTTGGCCGATTTGAGCCACGCCGCATCGCCGGAGGAGGCCGCTTCAGACACTTCCTTCTTCGCCACTTTACAAAGACCTTTTTTTCAAGGAATCAAATACTGATTAGAATCACTATTTTTCTTTTTTTTTATTATTTCTTCTTATTGCAAACTATTTCGAACGTTCACAATAACCATCTCCAGGTTTATGATAAATCAAGGACACTACAGTACTTAAAGAGTCCTTGGATGGATATACAGCACATTTTTAAACACGATTTAGAGTAGACGGGTGCCAAATCAATGCGACAACGTTAATTCCGCAACCCAAAATAGGGCGATTGATTTCCTATTTAACTTTTTTTTTACTTGGGGGGTATCGAATAATCGTAAAAATTGAAGCGACAAGACGACAGAATTTGAAGAAAATGATTCAAAAAGCCAAAAAAAGGACCAAAAAAAAGCATTGTCTCTGACAAAATTTGATTCGGAAAGAATTTGGCGTCATTTATCTTTATGCCATGGATCTAACTAACACCAAACAGCATAAAAAGAGTCGCGATTTTCAGGTAAAGCAAGATACCAACATAAAATGTTCTAACTTACTTTCTGAAAAAATGAGTATATCTAAAAATGATTCCCAAAAGAATGACTTGCAACACTTAAAAAAATCAACTAACTCTGAAGCAGAATGTTTACCAAAAATCTCAGTCCATCTTTTTCTTAACATTTTCAGGCGGACTCCCTTAGTGCTACTGGAAATGGAATCCCTGGCAATGGAAAACCCGATAAATCATATGTCCCTTTCAATTCATATAATATCCGATCCATTGAAGAACCCACCCAGAAAGCTGGAGAAAGCATCTCATCTCACCTTTGTAAGTGTATCGCCGGTCTCGGAAAGAGCGGACCGTGTCCACATAGAAACTGTTCTCCTTCTGACAGATCGTAGTGTAGCGCTCCTCCATCTTCGTGGCGTGGGCCTTCTTATAGGCTTTCCGGCAATACTCGCTCAAGCGCTTCTTCTCGTACGTGGCTCGCTCCTCTTTGGTGAGCTCATGAAAAGCGCGGTTTTGCCCGCCAGGGTAGAACGGAGGGAATTTCTCCGTCTCCAATTGTTGTTGAATGCGGTGATACTCGGATCTGGAGGCCGGCATGATCTCGCCTCGCCACATCCACGGCATTCGCCTTTGGCACGTCGCATTGGGCTTGTTGAAATCGCAAGCCGCACAGTCCGTCTCATCAACCTAAATGAGAAGAAAAAAAAAAAAGGTTCCAAATTTCGACTCGATAACCCGTTATTGAATGTTATTGTTATCATTTTTGACCGACGTCCTTACCGTTCGTTACTTAGAATGAAATCCCCGGGGAGTTCAAACAAACTCGCGTCTTAAGTTAGTTTTTTGTTCATTTTAGCGAACACTTTTTCGTGTTTAGGCCTAAGACGATATTTGAATCTTGAAAAAGTATTCCCAAAAACAAATACTAATGGGAACATCTTTTTGCGTTAGTTTGCATAACGTTCAGCTTGATAAATATGAACAAAATATCAATTTTACCTATCAGTTGAACGGAAGTATTCTATCTAACCCAATTCCTTAAAAAAAAATTATCAATTGAGCAAGGCCTACAATTAGAGAAAAGACACTTCCCAAAACGCTGCCTATTAGCAAATTGCTTTTAGAAGGCAATACACATCCATCCATAACTGAGGCTCCTTACCATGGCAGAAGGTTGAAGTCGATTGGTTAATATGATATTCGGGTACATGGCCCCTACGTCCAAATGATAAATAATGGGATTTTCCAGCCTCGCGGGTGTGTCTCGGAGATCCGCGAGCTTCTCTCTGATATCATCGCAGACTTGGTCGAAATTGAGCACCTCAGCCATGGGAATGCCCTCCTCGACTTCAATGGCTCGTCTCATGCATCGATCGACGTCGTCATGGAGCTTCTGGAAGGCCTCCGGAACCATCCGGAAGCGACAAGGGATGTCCGCCCTGAACACGCCCGACTCAATGGCCTCCACGTGTCCGCCCACGTAGGTCTCCGAGTCCATCACGTGGCCGTCCTCGGTCATTTTGTTCAGTACAGTCTCGTGTTTGTTGGGGAAGATGATGTTGGCGTGGAAGGCTTGAACGCATAGAAGCGACTCGCAGAGCGTGCCCGAACCTTTTCGGAGCACCTACAAATTGAAAAATAGAGAAGAATACAGAAGAAATTTGTATATGTAAAAATCATGTTTCATATAGTTGAATACGTGACTTGGTCGGAATCGATGTGTGCGCAGTAAAGTGTAAAAGTAAAGAGGGTTTGGTCACTTGGTCCGTTATTGAATGGAGTCGCAGATTGAGATTTCTATATTGAAGTCTGGTCTGGAGAGATATGCTTATCCAGATGTTATTACGCAAGCTTCCATTTAACATACTTATGGCAACAAAATTGGTCCCCAGAACAGAGCTTGTTATTCATTTATAGTGGTTAGATAGGGCAGTGAAAAAAAACAAAACCAAACCAAAAAATCAGAACACGCGTAGATTTAGCCACAACCAAAACTGCTTTTTCTTCTGAGCTGATCTGAATCTCTAAATTTAACGAGATCTTTTCAAATGCGATTTCCTCCTGAACTTAAATGTCACCTACCCGAATAGAAAGCGTAGAAAGGATGTCTTAACCAGATAGTTTTTGCAAATACAATTATAAACCCGGAACAATTTTCTGTGTCCGGGCGGAAACTCACCTCATCCGGTTCCATGGGAATGATCGTGCACAAAGCGTAGCAGAAAGGATGGACGTACTTCATATAGAGGTAATACGTGGCCACGGCGTCGGACACGGAGTAGTTGGACAGGTCCTGCGGCTCTTCCGTGGCCATGCGACACATGTCTTCCGGGTCTAATTCCACCGGATCATACCTAGAACAATCCCATGAGATTTCTTAAACTCATCCAATAATGACTTTTTTATTTTTTCCATTTTGGCTTGTATCTTCACCTCAATTTCGCTTTGGCCGCCGCTTTCAGGTTCTGGGATCCCACAGGCAAGTAAGAATCCCGCTTGACCCAACAATAGGCGTCCATGTGACTGGCAGGGCGACTGCAATACACGCCCTCGCGATTCTTGGCGAATCCGATCTCTTGGGCCATGTCCATACCGTGAATGGCGGCTCGAGCCTCGATGAACGGCCAGTCGAAGAAGTCGCCGTTGTAGGTGACAAAGATGTGCGGCTTGACGTCCAGGATATGGTCGAAGAACTTCTGGAGCAGCTCCAGTTCGTTAGCCTCGTTGTAGACAATGAAGTGACCCTCGAACTCCGGTTTGGGCGTGTACTCAAAGTCGTCCACGTCCTTGGAGATGATCTCCCGATTGGTGATGAGATATCCCTGGCCATCGATCATGTACGAGATCATCATGATCTGGTCCAGACTTGGATCGGGGAATTTAAGCGGGAGCTTGGTGGTTTCAATATCAAATGCAAGCACTATACAGTCAGGGCGTTCGATGAGATCCTCGCGTTTGATGATCTCGGGCTCCTCGTTCAGTCCCTTGCACTTGACCTGATACCAGGACCCCACGAAGATGGACCGGTCGATGGACACTCGGACATGAAGGGGCAGGTCGTGTTCCCGGATATCCAGGATGTTCTCCAATGGATTGGAGCGGATACTAGCGTGGGATGAGGAATGGGAGGACTCATCCGGATGGGTCATGGCCTCGGCCAAAAGCTCCGTGTAGGCCGTAGAGGCCTTAAGCCGCTCTTTGTTCTTCCGCACCGCCGTCAGCAGATCTTTTCGGACGCGGGTCAAGTCCGCGGTCGTGAGAAAGGTCAGCTTGAGGTAGGTTTGTTTGAGGCCCACCAAATGGTTGGGCAGGTCGAGGTCCTCTTTGTGAACGATCTCCATGGCGGTGATCAACCCGCCGCCGTATTTCTTACTAAGGTAGGCCTGGGTTTCTTGCATGCAGGCCTGAAGAGTAACTAACATTTAGAATATGGGTCCAAGAGTGATGCTCACTGGCCAAAAGGGGTTCGACGTGAATGGTTGATAAACAAGTGTTTTAAAAATCACAAGATCTGGTTGAGAAGAAGAACTTGGCTAAATTTGATTTGAGCCCAAAGAAAAGGTCTAATGGTTGAGTGGTTTATTCCCAGTTTTATCAATTGAGGCTTAGGTTACTCCGGAGATGTGGGCCCAGTTAAAAATACGAATCACAACATAAAAGGCCAATTTTCGGCCTACTCTAGGAGAGCTACCCAAACTTTGGGACCACATTAGACCAGTTCACCCCGGATTTTCCATGAGTGCCCATTCCTCTGAATGGAGACAAGTTCAAATGTGGGTAGACATGGAAGGATAACTCACAGTTGTAATTCTGTGGGTGATAACTCATGGCACTACTTCATATCCCTGAACAAAAAAAATAACATCGGTGGTGGTAATCAAGAGCTCGTATACTTTGGATGATCTGGCCTGAAAAAGGCCCATCCATTTTCCGGTCCAATTACCCATGGATTGATTACCTGTTTGATGCGAATATACAGATAGGGTTGAAAGGGTAAAGTGACTTTGAATCTGGCGCCATCCTCTTGAATGAAGTAGTAATCCACGGCCGCAATCAATCGCTTGTCTTCATCCAGGATTTCGCTCGAATGCATATTCAGCAAGTAACCCACATCTTCACGACAAGTTAAAACCCGATCGAAGCCGTATTTCGCGTCAATCGCCTCATTAGCGCGGGATTCGCGCAACCGCAAATCCGTCTGCGATTCCTCACTGCCCGGCCCACCGCTGGGGGCCGGGCCCGTCCCGCTCCCAAAACGCCCTTTATTCGACCACACCATTCTTCTAAGTGACGGACTGGATTCAATTGAGTTGTGTTATTGTTGGGAGGAGGTCAAACTTGAACCATGCTTCAGGCTGGCCATATTCAACGGGGACATTTGGGTCAGAGGGAGAGTGGACTTTGGTCTCATATGTTGGAGCTATTGTCGGTTGGTTTTTAAGGTAGACGAAGGCGTGATGAATCCTGGAAAAAATCGTTCTTAAGAGGGAAATCCGGATCACCCGACATTATTCCAGCCCTAGTCGAGTGGAGGATTGGTTTCTAGTAAAATGTAGCAGCCCTGATTTCAAAGACCCTGTTTGGCGCCAAACAAACCCGGTACGCTAAAATACAAACGAATAAAGCGCAACCTCGTGTAATGTATGTGAAATATAGGGAAGAACTGTTCATATTCATTCATCACTGGCAAGCTCGGAAAGATAATTTGTTTTGCCGGTGACGAGCAAACCTGGCGGATTGAGTGCTAGTTGGTGTCTCAACATAAGTTAACGTTTAAGAGTGGCTACTTTTGTGTAAGTAAAACTAGTTTTGAAAACTATCTGAAATCTGCCCTCAACGGCAAAACAAGATATTTTCCCACCTTTATAAACTTGGGCTAGCTCTATGCTGAAATGCATCGTACTCAATTCATGCTATGTTGAAAGACGTGGCCTTAAGACGAAATATCACAAGCTTGAGGCCAAAATGGCTTTACGAAGGCCGTGAGTACTTCACCGTACACTATCGCGTTTTGGTCAAACTTCTGTCCATTGGTCACTAAATTAGTGGTTAAACATGGCTGAAGCACCAAAAGGAAACATACTTTCCGAATCAGAGGTAAGTGTTGTAATAAACTATTATTATCACTTTTGTACCATATCCTGGCGAAACGAAATACCTCAATGGTTTTTGTTAAGGCCTGAGTGCTACGACGTAATCTTAGCCATTTCAAAATATAACCATGAAATACTCTTACTCAATTTTGTAGCATGACAAAATGCCAAATTTTTGTGGTAAAGAAACAACTCGAATATATTAAAAATATATTAATCCTTATAACCCTAACTGATTAAACCCACAAAGGCGTAATGAGAGAAAAAACAACACCAACAACTTCAAATTCAAAATCGATGTTGATGAGATCGAACTAGTTTATTCGTCCATAACAATTCGAGAAAATCGAAAAGCAAAGAATGTGACATTATTGGATATCTAAGAGGCAAAGGTCGAACTGTCCGGGCCGTTTGAGACGGATGGAGGCAACAACCAGTGGAGCACGAAGAGCGAGTGTCTCATGTGTTGCATCGTAAGGAACTTCAAAATGGGCCCAAGGGTGTACTGAAAACCAACCAAGAACAAGTGGGATGACATTAACTCGACTGGGCATCTAAACGCATACTCTTTTTAGTCAGCTCGATCGTCATGTTTATCCCATCCAGTGGTTCCTTGTAGCTCACAAGATGTGTGTGAATAAGAAAGGGTATAGTTGGGCATGAAGCATTTAATGGCAAGTTGGTTCATCTGCTTGTGATGAAACCATACAAATGGGCCAAACAGGAGGTTACAATGCTGACAAAAAGTGAGAAATTGATGATTTTATCACAACATGAAGACATAAGATTTGAAGTTAGAGCAAGTCCGGTTGTGATGTCACAAAAAAAATTGTAATTCAGTGTTGCCTTTTGAAGCTTACTATCGTTGTAGAACACCATCCGCTAAGGCCAATATTTTGTTTAATTGTGAGGAATCATTTACATAATGTTACAACAGTTTTTACTCGAGTAAACCAAATCTTAACCCTTCAGCTGAACAAATGAACAGAAACGAGCTCAATCATTCCGTTATAGGCAGGATATTGAGTAAAATCCATGTAATGTTTTAGCCCTCCCTGAAGTTGGACTCACTTGGAAAAGGGCTGAGGGCCGATCGTAGTAGCAGCTGAAACTCAGGGTGCTCTTCCCATTTTTGCTCGTAGACACTTGGGCGGTCATAACGGGTTTGAAGAGGTTTTCAGAGCTGATCACCACTTTTGAACCACGGACTAATTCTTTGACCTCAAAGTCCATGGTGTAAGAGTATCCTGGAAGGAAAAATATCGGTTCTTGTTGATGATGTTTCCTGGAGTTCTATCAATGAAATCATCCCAAATTTTCCAATGTTCTCTAATCATGTATTCATGGGTTAGCCGTCCAGATATACTAATCTTTTGGTGGAATGGACTTGATGGCATAATAAAAGATCAACGATTGTAAATACTCCATTTGATATTGCTGAGGATTATATGAAAAGTTAGATATAGTTCGGTATCAATCAAGGCATACTTATTCAATTCAATGAAAATTCCTAAGAACACAGGCGTTACTTTGAAATTTGGTTTGGTTTTTCACGGGCTTTTTTAACCCTACTATCCCCAGTACTATTAAAATAAAAGGTTATAATTCGTCTATTTATTACCTTTCAATCTATATATGATATTTGGTCTACCAACGAATTTGAGTTGGCAGACCGAGCTAGTCCTTGAATGTAGGGTTGATCTGGAATGCTATCTAAAAACTTGTCCAAGTCTGACTTGAAAGAAGGAACCGGATTTCATAAAATATCAAATATGCCTTTTGATAGATTTGGGCTTGTAAATTGTGTCATACAATGTCAAATAGGGATTTTTACACTTCTGGGTTTTAAGAGGATTGTATGTCAGCTACAATGCTCATTTCCTTCTTTATATCATTTATTATTAACCGTCTCTAGTAAGAGCATTAAGATTGGATAGTTAAAAAAGTAAAAATATGGAAAAAATGATGAATAAAGTTTACGTGGTGAAAATTAGACTAATTATAATATTTCAATTTTGATAGTACCGAGTTCCGGAGACTACATTCCTTGTAGCGGTTAGCAAAGCCAATGAAACCCCAAACGAAAAAATAAAAATAGAAGACATAACATAACACAAAATTAAACAACTCTCACATTGCCTTTTTTGTCAAAGGATTTTATTTCAATTAGGAACTGCATGATCGAAGCATTTCAAAAGGTAGTTAGACAGTAAGAGTGCATTTTTTCAGACGAGGAACGTGATCCTTTTTCATATTTTACAAATCGTCCTAAGGACAATTTATTTAGAAAATAGATATCCAATATTCTCTATTAATAATGGTTCACATTTATCAGGAATTTATCATGATTAAGGATGAACAAGAGCCCTTTTTAACTACTGGATCTGTTTTTCAAAAAAAACTTTTCATGAACACTTGCAAACCAACTCGAAGACCTTCTTTGATTTACCTTGAGCCAGTTTCACCTCGCCTTTGTAGCGTTTTCCCACCCTCAGCACCTTGGAATCCAATTCATAGACATTCCTGAAGACTGGAAACCACTCTGGAATATCTTTGATGTCTGTGATATATTTGAATATATCTCCTTTTCTGCGGGATAAAACGCCGCTTTCCTCATGCGAAAATGACTTTGGATCCACGTTCAAATTGAACAAGCTAGCAAGCACAGCCACTATCGCAACGTAAAAATGTCGCTTTTGGGGCTCGAAGCGCACCATTTTGCGACATTGATAATTCTCGTATGAGCAAAAGAAAGCCCAATAGCGTCGTGATTGCCATCATAAAGACCAAGACATACACGTGGCAAGTGGAAGAATATTTCACCTACAAACAGGGTGAGTCCTTTAAATCGTCCAAATTCTTATTGTGGTCATTAAACAGATTGTGTTTAATAGGGACCTTTATTTCTAATGTCAGACGGCCCAGAGAGAATATTTTCTGCAAACTATTTGATCTTTTGGAAATAACAACAACAATATTTTTACCCTTTCCGAAATTTATGTAATATTTTAGAGTAAATATTTGGAAAATGTTACACATGAACGGACTCTACCCACCAATTCTCACTGTCTCCTCCATGCCAGGCAAAAACAAGAAACCACTGATTCTTCACAAATGCAAAAGGTCGATTTTAGCTCAGATTAACTAGCAATTGTTTATGAAAGGCTTCATAAATAAAGGGTTAGTTCAAACTGTTGAAAACTCAATTCATGTGACATTGAAACATTAAGCAAAGAATTTTTGATATTTTTTTACAATAGTGCAATATAAAACGGACAAAGCTATTTGAATGAAAGTTTGCTATCTTTTTCGACATGTTTAAAAACTTATATTCTAATATGCTTTCCCTCAGCATTGTTAAGTTGTATATTCTAAGTTTAGCTTCAAACCTAGTGGCATGCAAAGTTCCCAGCAGGCCCATTGATGATTTTATAAGGACAAGCAAAACATATCATTGATTTAAAAGTTAATTTGGTCAATTATCTTTACCATCACTTTCACATTCTTATCTTTAATTCGTGACTTCTGACCAATGTTTACTGCCATTTGAACACACATCTGAACTTATTTGACTATAAATGGATAAATAAGAGGTTTGAATGTTTCTATCCGTAAAATATTTGTCTTTTTTGACGAAAATGGATAAAATTTTGAGCCACTTTGAGATAATAAAGATGATATTCTGCCCAAGAGGATCAGCTATTTTCTTGTCCCCTGCCTATTATACAAAAACTTTTGAGATAGTCAGTCAAAAAGGGCTCAAATATTGAGGAGGCTAGCTCACAAGGCACCCTCTGAAGTGCCAAAAATAAACCGTATTTCGTGTAAAGCAGGAACTAACCTTATGATATTTATGGATTGGAAGCAGAAAATCAAAGAAAATTATCATTTGGGTGGTTATAAGGCCAAGCCAAAGAAGGATTATTGAGTAATTTTCAAATTTGTTTTATCATTTCAATCATTTTTGCAAATGTAATACCATTACATAATTCTTTTAACTTTAGATTTAATACAAAAAGTTACGGAATCTAAACTTTCATCTAGAGTTCATTTCCCGATCCGTCCTCAATATTAAATTGCTCATAAAATCAACTGAGCCACTAAACAAACAATCTTAGGCTTCATTGTTGATGTATCAATGCCATATAACGTAGTAAAAAAAATGTTCAAATAGGCTTGTTCAAATCATTTTCAATGGTAGAATTGTTTCGGTCAACCCTGTTATTGACCTGACTTAATGTACTATGATACGGTTCTATCGTTCTATCGAAAGTTTGCTTCCTGGCCCAAGAGTCTGACCATTGGTCGTGAAACTCGCTCAAGTAGAAAGTCTAACCTCAAGCAAGTTAGAAAGGATCCGAAACTTTCCTGAAATCTGTTTATTGTGAAAGCTCACTCGAAACCTTCCCAACATCCCTCATGTGAGCCGGCTTTGTACTCGATATCATTAGGGTTGAGGTCCATTCCCACTGAAATATAAAAGAAGAACACACTCTGTGAACCACTCCTCAAATCTTGAAGATAACCTTGATCTGGACTGGCTGAGCAAGTCACACCCAAGAGCTGTCAATGACAACTCCAGAGCCACTTCTATCATTTCCTGGCATTCAAAGGTCACCTGAGAATGCAATCAGTTGGTCCAGCTTCTCTTGAGACATGGTCGGCGTCTTGGACATAAAGTGCAAGCAATAATCCACTCCCAGACCATTGGGATTGCAATCGTACTCGATGGCCGAGTCCTCGTCCAACCAAATCACGTTGTAATCCACCGAGGGTCCTTCCACGCCAAAGAACTCGAGAGTCTGAACGAAATGACCGGGTGCCTCTTGCTCAACCAGAAATCCTGGGAAAGAACAAAACTTCTTTGTCAAGGAAAGAAAGAGCATCAAATTAAAACGGTAGAATGGTGACGGATGACCTGGAGAGTTAGATGTTGCTCGATGATATTTTGGTTGCTCAAAATAGTTTGGAATTGATGTACTGTATGCAAAAAGGGTGGAATCAATTTATGTATTTGTGCTCTATTAAAGATCATTTGATACCAACGAATGCACAGCATCGTATGCTTTTTTTTTTCTTTGAGATCATGTTCTTGAGAAATGTCAGATGGAGTACATCGTTTATAATACGACGAATGTGGAAGTTACGTAGCCGCACATATTATGATCAAGAAATGCCAAAAACATTTTCTCTGACACAGACGCGGTATGTATTTGTTTTTGTAATTACAATTGCACAATTGCAGGTACCATTTCATGTACTTGTGATTAATCAAACTTGAATAGTGAATAACAATCATTAATTGAATTTGAGCTTGGAGTAGTTGTGATTAATGACGTTTGGGCCGAAGTAATTGAGATATTTCAATAAAACATTAAGCGTGTTCAAAAGGTTTGGTCTCTTTCAGTAATCCTAAATTCAGTTTTCATCTCAAGGCACCTTCAAATATAACTCAATACAGAAATGTTCTTGTATTGGTGTTTTACAGTAAACACTCATAACTCACTTGCGATTTGTGCAAAGACCGCAATAAATGAAATTAATTACATTTACAAGATAATTTACTAAGGTCTGTTGCTACAATCACATCATCAGCCCGATGTTTCAGCTTCTACTTTAGCTTTTATTGCTCCACACGGTGGCTAAAATGACTTCCTTATTTCCTAGGAAAGGCCAGACGCTTTCTTTTGACACTTTTCTTGTTTTACATATCATTTGGATTTTTCCTTCTTTTATTACTTTTTGGAAACATAAAACGTGTAAATGTGAAAATTCTTGACTGTTAATTTTGGAAATGTTAAAAGCTCTCGCAATTAAACAAAGATCAAGATTTCAGAAAAAACTGCAAGGCCTCAAAAATACTATGTGATGTTTTAAATCAGAACTCATCTTGATTACGTTTTTGATCCTTGCCAAACAAATTTTCAAACCTAACTATTTTCAGATTGTCTTAAATAATATAAATAAGCATTTCGTGATATTTTTGAAAGAGCATAAATAACACAAAAAAAACTTTCGTGATACTGAAAATTGACTTTGATTGTCCAGGCATTTGAAGTTTGACATGGCATTTTGAACTAAAAGTTCCTGAAAACAGGACCACTTAATATATCTTTGCTTTTTATGTTTTTGATGTGAACTAAATTCCCATAAGCAATGAATTCCAAGTCGTTTCTCGTAATATTTCAAACTAATAGAATGCCAAAAATGTGAATTTTAAATCAGACGAGTGCCTGTGTTTGTGCATTTCCAACAAAACCTAACAAGGCATTCAAACCACTGTGTCCAGATAACCTCTCAAGCCAGCCTTTTAGCTCGTGCCACCAGGACTTGACAAGTTGTTAATTGGATCTCCAAGCTGAATCCGAATATTTGACGAGGCTCTTGATCCCTTTTTTGTTGGAGAAACCAAGAAACTTTCAAAGATGCTCAGCTATCTAGGAGAAAAAGGCTTCCACTTTTCGGTTTGACTCCATGCTAGCTTTGAATATTTGAATGCGAACCTGTGGCATTGACAAATGTTCCATTAGGCTCTTGGAAACTAGACGAATAACCAATATCGCCACCTCCACTCATGGGGTCGTAGGGACTATACGTGGCAATGGTACAAACGGAGCCCAATTGGAACAGAGATCCACCCAAAGTTTGAATCTAGAAGTGATAAATCCTTGGAGTAGAGTGTGGATAAAGGCTGTCCATGACGGACAGGAAAAGAAGAACATCTTCCAAATTATACACTACGCCAGAGAAAGACACCCTATAACAAAGTTGAGTTTTCACAGGCCAATAATTTTCATTGCATTTGTATTGCTTTTGGGGATTCGGTTTTTCTTCTTCTTCTCTAGATGAAAGTTGAGAGTAATAGTATTCAACACGTGAAAAGTTATTGTGTTATGGAATTTTTCAAACGAGGTTATTGGCCAATTTTCAATTCCATATAGCAGAATATTTTCCAAAATCGGAAAGTAAAATGGTACAACTAGATCAAAACTGTGAGGATAATGCATTGGTGGTTTGAATTTAGGGAGGAGATGTGATGTAGTGGTTAGCGGAGTTTCCTTACATGAGAAAGGTCTTTGGTTCAATTCTCCTCCCCGACCTTTCTCAAGGAAACTTTTAGACCCAAACCACACCCACAGACGGAGAACCAATCTGATACGGACTATGACACTGGCTATCGGAAACAAATTGGACAATGTGATGGCAAGCTTCGTTGGCCGGGCGAGGTTAATCCCCTCCAACCCTAGCACCCCAAATACAAAAAAATAGATTTAAAAAACACTTTTGAGAACAAACAGGTAATATCATTTCAGAGTAAAATCTGGATTGATACCTAACCACTAGATTTGCAATAATTTTGTCCCCTTTTTTTTTGTTAGAGTCTCCAATATTGTGTCTTTGCACTGCAGTGCTCAAAATCAGCGCGCTTCAATGTTCAAAGTGTGGTCATTCCCAATTCCGAGGGAGAAGAAACACTTCTGGCACGAGGAAATAAGCTCTCACCTTTCCAATCTCGTACCAACGTCCAGCATAGCCTTCATTGGTGAAATCTGGACTTGGAGGAGGATGTCGACATTCAGCGCCAAAGACCAAAGGCCACGAAGTGCACTGAAGAACCAAGAAAATGGCAAAGAAACGATCCATTGCTAAAATAGGGCTTAAATGGATCAAGTCTAAACTGAAGAGTCAGAATCACTTGATCGTACTTAGTGGTATGGACGTCAGAGATAAGGGGATTGATTTAAGTCGAAGCATATTTAATCATCTTGAGACTCATTACAATCATTAAAGTCACGAACTAAGGATGAAACAACAATAAAGAGAGATAGAGTGCAAGTAAACAAGGAAAGCAAGGTTAAATTGCCTGAAAGTGAGAAAAAGAAAGACCCATACATTAGTGAGCCAAAAATTTGAATTGGTTCTTGTTTAAAGCACTTCCCTTTTTGTTATCCAAGAAATGCTTTGCACAATTATTTCAAAGATATAAAATGAAAGATAGCAAGTAATTTATTTGCTGACGTAAATATGTAAACTCAATTGAGATCTAATGTATAATCATTCAAATAGCTTTAGCAGAGTACCAATCAATTGATATTGTA
Source organism: Tigriopus californicus (assembly GCF_007210705.1). Lineage (NCBI taxonomy): Eukaryota > Metazoa > Arthropoda > Copepoda > Harpacticoida > Harpacticidae > Tigriopus > Tigriopus californicus. The sequence continues at coordinate 12,273,813 of NC_081441.1, read as the reverse complement.
TCAAAAATAGAAAAAAATGATCGTTATTGCTCATTATTTGCCGCACCATTGGATATAAAGTTTAAAGGTTGTCTTTATACTTTTAGGTTAGATTTTTTAAATGTTAAGCTAAATTGAAAAAAGCGGGACCGTCAACTAAGTATTGGAATATCATGACCAAAAGAGACCCAAAACTGATCTGAAAGGGGTTAGTTCAAACTGTTGAAAACTCTAGCTGAATAAGACATTGTCTTAAGTATTTGAAAAGATGCCTGAAAGTGAAAAGACAGGCATTCCCATGATCAGTATGAACCCACATAACTGCATTACTCATCAAATCCTTGTCAAAACAGTCATACTTTATCTTATCAGTAGCGGGCAAATGGATCCAACATAATATCTCAAACAATCAAGAACTGTCCTGAGACTGTTTCGCATCATCCCTCCCATTTGAGTGTCTTCATATTGAACTAACAATGTCGGGCTTTGTTATGCCCGGCCAAGTCTCGAACTCGCCCGGAGGTTCCGGAGGCTCTTTCTCGACCGGCCAAGGTAGTACACCAACTTTGGAGATCAGCGTGGCATGCCAAAATTTGGCAAACAAAGATTGGACCTCGAAATCCGATCCGTTCTGTGTCCTTTATGAACTATCCGGATCCCATTGGCAGGAGATGGGACGTACTGAAACCATTCAAGATTGCCTGGAACCCGCGTGGCAGACCAAGTTCTTGGTGAATAACTCACAACAACTGCTCAAATTTGAGGTCTACGACCATGACAAGGATTCCTCCAATCTTAAGAGGCAAGACTTCCTTGGTGGTTTGGAGGTTCCTTTGGCCAATTTGGTTACCGCTCCTGGGGGACGTTTCATATCCGTGATGAAGGAGGGTCCGAGTAAGCGTGGTCGCTTCACTTTCGTAACGGAGGCAAGAACTGACAATAGCGATACCATCACCTTACAATTGGCCGCGGAAAAGGTGGATAAGAAAGATATGTTCAGCAAGAGTGATCCCTACTTTGTCTTGAGCAAATCCGCCGTCCAAGGTAACTTCGTCACAGTGCATAAAAGTGAGACGATCAAGAACACACTCAATCCAGTTTGGGCTCCTATTACCATACCCGTGGTTGATGTGTGTAATGGGGATTACGATCGGAAGCTCCAGATTGAGGTCTATGATTGGGACAGTAATGGTTCACATGATATCATCGGTAGCTTCACCACCACGCTCAGAGAGATGGGTTCTGCCATGGTGGCTGGGAAAGACTTCCCGCTCATCAATTCCAAGAAGCTTAGCAAAAAGGGTTACAAGAACTCGGGGATAGTCAAGTTGAAGAGCTTTAAAGTTGGTGGAGAGTACCAATTGGCTTGTTTGCCTTCCATCAAGAGAAACGGCCATTAACCATCCGACTGCCGTCAAAGCCCAACTCTACATGTCCCAAGGGAATCACTACCTCCAATTAAACCAAACCAATATGACGCAGATGCATCTTTCAGTCCAACCTACATGACGTGGGCATTTTTGTTTTGCATGTTTTGAAATAGACATTTATATTTTTTAACGATGGAAAAAACCTGTTTGAAATGAAAAAAAATTCAAGTGTGTTTTAAGTAAGCATGTTTCTCAGGAATCGCACATAATCTGCTTTAGAGGTAGGGCAAAATATAGATTTCTAAAATAAGATTCTTTAACGGTGGAGTGGAAATGGGATCTTGTCAACAACAAGTTGAAGAATGCGTTTATTCTTACCATAAGATTTCTTGAAATTCTAGTCTTAATTATATTTGTCTTAGAAAAGGGTCTGGAAGATTTTAACACTAAACCCAACAAACTATTGAACTGTATTTTGAAGAGAAAGACTAGTTGCTCTTCAAAATTGCATTCTTTCTTGGTGCATGCAGACGTGTTTAAAAACTATGTATATTCACAGAACTTGCCCAAAAATATTGCCCAAAAAAATCAGAAACATTAACCTTACAAACGCTGGATTTTCCTCAATCCCCAGAGCTTGAACCAAATAATGATTCGTAGGTATGTTTATTAACAATATAGTTACTATAACTTTATCATAAATCAGTGAATTCAATTCAAAGTCATTATTTAGTGTTTATTCCTCTTTTTGGTCCGTTTCACATTTGCCAGCATAAGCAACCACCAATCCAGATTTCTCTGCACATGCCGTGGCTTTCAGAGAGCATTCACTGGGATAGGTTTTGTCGTCTGACCCACAAACCGGAGCATCAATAGCTGGGCACACTACTGGACATTCACCTGATGCTCCTTCCACTATATCTTTTAAGCACATGCCAATGTGGGCAATTGTCAATTGCGACACATCAGTGCAAGCCTTGGCCTTCAGTGAACAATCATTAGGATAAGTCTCACCATCCGAACCACAAACCGGGGCTTCTATAGATGGGCATATCAATGGGCATTCTTGTAAAGTAGTCTCAAGAATGTCTTTCAAGCATTTCCCATCATGTGCTACAAAGATCTCAGTGGCAGATTCACACTTCTTAAGCTTCAAGGCGCATGCATTCATATAGGTTTCGCCATCAGAACCACAAACTGGAGCAAAATTATCTGGGCAATCATTTGGGCATGCTATTTCTTCGGTAACCATTTCCTCTGGACAAGCTCCAGAATGCGCAATTGTGACTCCAGACTTCTCTATGCAAGCTTGGGCATCTAAAGAGCACTCATTGGAATAGGTTTTCCCATCTGAACCACACACTGGAGCTATCAAAGTTGGGCATATGATTGGACAATCTTCCTCCAATGCGGCCAGCATGTCTTTGTCACAAAAACCAGGAAAGGCAACTGTCACACCAGTTTTTTCGGCACATGTCTGGACCTTCAGGTTGCATTCATTGGTATAGGTCTTACCATCTGATCCGCATACAGGGGAAAATATGGTAGGACATTTCTGAGGGCATTCCTCAGTGGAAGGTTCTCCCTCGGTAGTCACACATTCACCATTGTATAAAACAGTTATATCTACCTTTTCAGCACACCCCTTTGCCTTCAATGAGCATTCATTGGGATAGCTAGCATTATCAGATCCACAAACTGGCGCGTATATTGCAGGACAAAATATTGGACAATCTTCTTGGCCTTCTTCTGATGTTGAAATTAGACATTCTCCAAAGGAAGCAATTGTCAACTTTGAAGACTCGGCTTGACAGACCTCCTTCCTCAAATGGCATTCATTGGTGTATGTCTTGTTATCTGAACCACAAACCGGAGAGTTTGTTTCAGGACACAACAAGGGGCATCCGTTATTTGCGCCAGTTGCTCCCAGAGCTACGCATGCTCCTGGATATGCTGCAGTCACATTTGTTTTGTCCAAGCATGACTTGGATTTCAATGAACACTCATTGGAGTAGGTATTGTTATCTGTTCCACAAATAGGAGAAAACACTTCTGGACAGAAAGTAGCACAATCTTCACCATTGTCTTCCATGACAGAGTCCTGGCGGCACTCTCCAAATGAAGCAATTGCTAGATTGGATTTATCTTGACAAGCTTGGGCTTTCAAATTACAATCACTTGGATAAGTTTGACCATCAGTGCCACAAACAGGAGCATAAATAGCTGGACAGAAGGTAGGGCAGGCTGGACCAGTCACTTCTTGCTCCAAACTAGGACACTCCCCAATGGAAACAATGGTCAGGTTAGATTTATCCTCACAAGCTTTGGCCATGAAATTGCACTTGCTGGGATAGGTTTGCCCATCTGAACCGCAAACGGGGGCATATATGGCAGGACAAAGAGCAGGGCATATATCAGCCAATGAATCTTCCTCAATCATTGGACATTCTCCAATGAACTCTATGACCACACTAGACTTTTCTTGGCAAGCAGTAGATTTAAGGTTACATTCACTGGGATAGGTTTGACCATCAGAACCACAAACAGGGGCATAAATGGCAGGACACAGGACTGGGCAGGGCTGATCTTCCATGATGCTTGGACATTCTCCAATTGATGCTACAGTTACACCAGATTTGTCTCGACATGCCTTGGCTTTCAAATGGCATTCATTAGGGTAGGACTTCCCATCAGTACCGCACACTGGTGCATAAATTGTAGGGCATATTTGAGCGCACTTCTCCACAACTTCCTCCACAGTCATTTCACACTTTCCGGGGTATGCTACACTCACAGAGATCTTGTCAAAGCATGCCTTGGCTTTCAAGGAGCATTCATTATCATAAGTATTGTTGTCAGATCCACAAACAGGGGCAAAAATGGCAGGGCAAAGTTTGGGACATTCATTTTGATTTGAAAGGCTTTCACTTGGGATGTATTCACACTCTCCTGTGTGAACAATAGTAATAGGTGATTCAGTTTGACAAGCTGCTGCTTTTAGAAAACATCCATTTAAGTATGACCTTTGGTCTGATCCACAAACAGGCGAGTCAATTTCAGAACAGTCATATTGACAGTCTTCATTTGAATTGCCTTTGACCTTGAGTGTCTCACAAAAATCATGAGCCAAGATAGTGATCCCAGTTTTCACATCGCCACAGGTATTGTTATGATGGAAATGGCATTCGTTTTCATATGTTGAGTTGTCAGAGGCACACACTGGTTTGAAATAGTTTGGACACTCTTCAAGAGCGCAGAACACTTCTTCTAATGACGGACATTTGCCAGGAAGCAATTTTCTTAGAGCAGTTTCTTGCAAACAAGCCTGCTTCCTGAGTTTGCACTCATTGGGGTAGGTTTGGCCGTCACTCCCACATACTTCGTCTTTTTCTTCTGGACATTCTTGAGGGCATTCAATTGGTTGCAAAAGATCATCTCTCTTACAAGTTGAGGCATGAGCTACCACTGTGGTTTGATTTTGCAAGCACGCCCATTTTTTCAAAGAACATTCATTGTCATAGGTGAGCCCATCGGTTCCACAAACATGATCAAGGCCAGAACATGTTGCTCGGCAGTTTACTCTAAGTTCCAAGGTGAGAGGAGTTGCACAATCACCAGCAAATTTTACTTTGATATATGTTCCTTGCTGACAGTTATGCATCTTCAACAAACAAGCATTGTCATAAGTTATCCCATCATTGCCACACACGGGCTTCTTGATTTTGGAGCAACCAGTTGGACATTTTTCCAACTTATCACTGGACTTAAACAATGTTCCACAAGGACTGGGGTAAGAAACCCACAAATTGATGCCTTGCTCACAAGCCTTTTTGAGTAAAAAACATTCATTTGTGTAGGTCAGACCGTCAGTACCGCAAACTGGTTCGGGGTCCAAGGGGCAAAACTCTGAGCAAGTGGGCTCGTCAGCCTCTAGAGCTGCAACCGGGGGTAAGGAACAATCTCCTTGGAAAGCAGTTGAAATGTTGGTTCCGTTGAGGCAATTACTCTGATCCAATTGACACTGACTGCCAAAAGTCTCCCCATTATCTCCACAAACTGGTCGATATTCGTTTGTACACCTGAAGTTGCAATCGTTTTCTTGGGGTTCTTCTTGCTCTTCCGTTTCAAGTGCAGCAAAAATAATTTCAGGAACGCTGTTAGAGGCACATGGACCACGATATGACACATAAATGGGTTTGTTTAATTGGCAAGACCAACGCTTTAAGAAGCACTCACTAGAATAGGTTTTTCCATCCGTCCCACAAACTGGATCCACGTCTTCAGCAGAACAACTCAATTCACAGTTGGATATCTCTTCTTGTTCCAAAGCGGCCAGAATTGGAAAATCACAATCACCTTCAAAATCGATACCGACCAAGTTGGTATTTTCACAATTGAACATATCCAAAAGACACCTGTTATTGAAGGTTTGACCATTTGTTCCACACACAGGCCTTAGTTCATTGGTGCATTTTAGATTACAACTATTGGAATACACATCAGTAGATTGTGATGAGGCCAAGAGCGCATCTGACCTTTCCTTTGTTTCACACAATCCATCAAAGGCCTTGAAAAGCTTCTGATCCCTCTCACATTGTGCCATTTCTAAGCGGCATTCATTGTCATAAGATTCGCCGTCTGAACCGCAGACTGGCTTGAACTTAGCAGGGCACATCACGGGACAGATTTTCTTGATGTTTAAGGTATTATTGGCAGGGATTTTGGGTTGATCACATGTACCTTCCGATTGCACAGTCAAGGTAAGATTTAGCAAGCAAGCTTCTTTTTTCATTTCGCACTCACTCCCATAGGTTTCATTATTTGAGCTGCAAACTGGCACAGGTATTGTGGTAACATCTTGGCAGGAAAAATGACAACCCCCATCCTCACTTTCAATTGGTTGAAATTGTGGCAAAGTTTTGCACGAACCTTCATGTTCCACAGTGATGTTGGTTTTAGAGAAGCAAGCCGCAGACCTCAGTTTACATTCATTGTCGTATGTTTGACCATCTGTGCCACAGGTAGGTTTGAAGATCAAGGGGCAGATATCTGGACAATCTTTATTCTCAAGCTCATCTCCATCCGAGTGTCGGGTTATCCTCATTTCACACGATCCAACAAACCCTAGGGTGAGATTGCTTCTTTCCTTGCAAGCAGTCACTTTCAATTCACATTCATTTGCATAGGTTTGATTATCACTTCCACAAACCGGTTCAAATACGGCCATGCATAGTTTGGGACACTCCTCCGTCTGATGGCCACAAACCCCCTCATACAGAACGTTGATGTCCTTGTTCTGCTGACAGGCCTCACTCTCCAAGGTGCAGCGGTTCGAATAGGTTGACCCATCACTTCCACATACGGGTTCAAAATCCTGTCGGCAGCTCCGAGCACATCTGGTGTCCTCGGCACAAACTCCAAGGTACTTGACAACAAGAGTTGGGTCATTCTTGGCGCATGCCTCCTTTTGCAATATACACTCCTCCGGGTAGGTCTGGTTATTGGTACCACAAACTGGGGCGTACTTGAAACTGACCGTGCAATTGCACCCTGTTTCGTCCTCGTAGTGATGAGATGAAGAGTTTCTGGGGCAGGGCCCATCGTGGACCCAAGTTACATTTTGTTCCAACTTACAAGCAAACTCCCGCAGTGAGCATTCACTTGAATAAGTGTTGCCATCTGATCCACATACCAATTTGAACGCACTCTGACAACGATCAGGACAATCGTCTTCTTCCGCGTTCAAAGCGTCAGTATTAGGCTCTCGACAAGGACCCTGACTTATTTCGAATATCTTCTCGCCACTGACACATTCTGCTTCTTTCAAATGGCACCAACTCGAGTAAGTCACATTGTCGCTGCCACAGAGAGGAGCATAAATTGCCGAGCAATTCGACTCGCAATCTGAAATGAAACAAAAAAAGGCCAAGCTTGTAGACATATTTCCCGTTTCCATGCAATTACACTTCACTTCCACTCGCCAAATGGGGGCAGGTTTGCTGATAACTGAGAATTTAGGGAACATGGAAGCCGTAGATAACACGACATGAACATTTTCCTTGGCAACGCCATTTGAATATCTCTCTAGTATTTGAAATGTTAGCCTCCACTATTTTGCCGCACTTGATCTTTAACCTATTTTAGGTTTAGGCTTCATGATGCATTTTTGACGTTACCTCCCTTTGATTAATAGATCCTTTTCCCCCAATAATGAGGATTGCTCGTGGATTACCATATGAAAAGGCGTTTGGCCAATTCGAGATCATAAACAGAGATATAAATTACCCTCATTTCCCGTTTGGTCTTAGGGTATTCATTTGGTCCGACTTAGCCCCCAATAGCAACCTGCTCTAGTATTCTTTAGATATTTATGTAGATTTCCATGGCAGCTATCTACTCAATAATGACTTGGTACCCGGTAGCTTTGGTAACCTTGAAAAATAAGTATAAAATGCATTCCTTGATATGGAAGAAACTGAATTGTTCCATCCATAAATTCAGTCATTAAATTAGACAATTCTATTTTTATTTGGGGTACGTTCAAAATGGTTTACGGCACCTTTCAAGTACAACATCTTTCAAAATCTTATCTTAAGTTCAATTAGTTTCCACTAAGGGTATAATTGCACCTATTTTTATCTCACTTATTTTTTTAGTTTGGGTCACCTAACAGGCGGGATGATGGAAATGAGCCCTATAATTCATCTCATTTACTAACCGGAGGAGTTGTCAACCTCGGGAACTGTTGCTGCCAGTATTTCCTCTTTTTCAGCTGATTCGGTGACACTTGGACAAGCGCCATCTGACGTTTTAGCCAAGAATTCACCTCTCTGACAAGCCACTAAATTCAATTCACAATCATTAGGATAAGTTTCACCATCGGAACCGCAAACGGGTTTCAAGGTTTTCGGACAGTTCTGGTCACATTCGCTCTCTGGGTCCTCGTCTCCTGAAATGGAATGTAAGAAAGATTGACCCGTTTCCAGGATAGATTCTCTGATTGTTCAATAGCGATGTACCATTTTCAAGAAGAGCAGGATTCACAGTCATTTCGGGCGGAGTGTCCGAGACATTGGAAGACTCTGTACAAGGTCCTCTAGCGGTTATCTTAATGTTAGATCCTGTTTTGCATGCTTCGTAGTTCAAAAGACATTCATTGGCGTAAGTGACTCCGTCTGATCCACAGATGGGCTTCATAACTTTGGGGCAATCATTGCTACATTGCTCTGCAAAGGTAAGATAGTCGTTAAAGACCACGTTGGCCATATCATGTCACATGTCATATTTAGAAGTCACTAAGTCTAATGTTGGACCGTTAGGAGCGTTTTTGTCATGTTAGTGATTGAGTGAGTTAAGCCTAGATTATCTAATTTCAGTTCAGAGAAAAATCATACTTCGAATCCATTTTCAAGCCTCTTTCACCGATGTTTTCGTTTAAGAATGATCTTTTTTTTTGTTTTGTAAAAGAATATGATATGATAATTCATTGTAAATACCTCAGTTACTTCTTTCTATGAAGTGATCTCTATATGTACATTGGATTTTTCTTCGGAGTTCCTTAACGCTCCCCAGCCAATGTTCAAGGTGAAAAATGATAATTATTATTTCACTTTTTATTCATACAATATCTGACCCTTCAACGAATCAGAGTTGAGGCATCTGGCTAGGCCTTCATTGTAAGATTGATTTGAAAATTTGATCGATAACTTATCCAAGTCGGACTTAAAACCAGGTACAATAGTGTATGTTTGGGATTCGAGAACTATTTGGGCATTGAAGTTGCAGATGCAAAATGATGGAATCACAAATTTTGGCTGGTCACTGGGATACCTTTCAACACAGAGGACGTACTAAAACCAAGATACAAGTTTCAATATTGGACAAAATACTATTCTAAGGTTTCAAAATACCTATTGTAAAATAGAGAAAATTATAAAATACGAAAAATATATCCAAACCTAGCTTTTTAACTTAAAAAGTAGTTTTTATGCACGTTAATAAGTGATACCGAAACAGTTTATTAAGATACAATGCTACATGAACCATTCCTTCAATGGATAAAAGAACAGACATTATTAGTTAAATCCTTTAACAAAGAGTTATTAAGCCTCGAAAGTACGAGCGAGCTCTCAAAATTTTAAGATGTCGTCATCTTCCCTTCCTGCTTCAATGTCCCAATAACAAAGATAGCAACAATAACAGATTCTGTAACGTGTTTTTTAAAGGAACTGAGAGGGGAAGATCTTTCTGAGATTAGTGATAAGGCGGAAGCATTTTAAAATTCTAGTTTCAAGACATTGGCATTAAAGTTTTCTGTGCTACATCATATGATTTGAAGAAAAAGTGCAAATTGAATCACAAGTATTATTGCAAAAATATAGCAAAGTGTCGGGTTCACTTAGAATTCAAAACTTTTATCTTGATGAAATTGTAAGAAGACGGATAACTTCATTCAACTTCATTTCGAAGCGATAATGTTCAAAACCGACTTAAGAAAGTTCCTGAACACAAGATATTACAATGCCAAATCAATCGCACTTGACCACCTACTAGTACGTTGAGACCGAAACTCAAAGCTCGGAGACAATTTACGCGATTCATTGACATTTCCATAAAATACTTATGGAAAAATAAGATTTTTTTTTCAATACTTTCAAATGTGTCTTTTTTTTAATTTTGAAGGTGCTGATTTCCCTTCCCATTTAAGATCTGTGTGTTAGATTGGTTTTTAACTAGTTCGCACATTCACGTAAAAAGAAAGAAATGATTAATTTTTTATTCTAAACTTAAAACGACATGAATCAGAGTATTACTGTATTGGTAGTAGAGGTTTGCATGATGACCAGGGTGGCAATTTTTAAAGCGCTTTCGATGCCTCAAAACGATAAAAAAACTAAGCACTTTTGTGGGCAAGGAAAACTTTTCCTGACTCGCCACGTTTCAAAAGCGGGAACTGAGTTGAGTCTGACGAGTCGAATTCAATGACTCCTTACAGCTCTAGTTCAGGCTATGTGACAAAAGCGGCCTCCAGCCAAAGTAGATGCACAGCTCTAATAGCCTCGATTGCATGAGCAATATTCAGCGCAATTCTGCCTCAAATAGGCCTTAAGAGTGTGTTTTATAGTCAATAAAGTAGTCTAGCCGGTTTTCTCCTCAAGGCAAGTTCATTGAACTCTGGATCAAAATGGGCGTTCAAATGTCTATAGCTCAAGTCAAATCATTACCTGAGTCTTCCAAAGGAAACGATGCACTCCAATGAAGACAACAAGTCAAAACCAAGAGAAAGACATCCCTCATTTTTGCACTGTTCACCAGGTGATTTTCAGATTTTCACACACTATTCTGTATTGTAACTCTTGGGTGACGGGTGTAGTGGTTGCTGTTGGACTTTCAGCTCATCATCTTCACTGTCACGTTTTGTGGGGTATAATGCCTCCAAGAACTGAACTGGCTTTTTGGTGCCTGGTAACCTGATGGTCGTTCTCGTCCGTCTTCCACCGTCTATTTATTCATTTTTTGGCTGAGAGGTGGTTGGAAAACTTTGTGGTCGGAGGGCCTCTCGCCCTCTTTGGTGAAGATTTCAGTTCTGAAAACTCAAGCCACGAACCATAGAGAAGAAAGGACAAAGAAACTTTGGCCATTGTAAGAACACTCTATGTAGGTAGAAGGACGACAAACGTTTTATTATTCAATAATGTCACGGATAATTTGTACAATAAATGAAGAAACGAATTGCAATGGCACTTATTAGCTATGAACTCGGAGCAATTGTAATTGTCTCTCAACGCAAAACTTTTGGTTTGGAATAATTGTTTTGCTCGTATTATTGGTGTATTCGTAGCAAATCTTTTTTTCTCCAACGCGTTGATATTTTACGTGTTTTGTGAGCACTCTCGCTAAATCATGTCTTACAAACTAAGACAAGGCACGTTGTAAAATAGAGAAAAGTGGATTTTTTTTCCTTGTGTGAGCTGTCAAGATGTCCTTTTAAAAGTACAAAAGTAAGCCAAAGTAACAAAAATGATTTAAACCAGGTGAGTAGGCAGTGAAATATTTCCTCGAAAAGCTACCCAAAAGATTTTTCAGAAACATTTTTTTTTGCCACAATCTTTTTTGACTTTATTTGATCCAGTTTGATTTCCTAGGCTATTGAAAGAAATTAGACCAGATTGAGCATGTTTTGATTCTTCAGGTTAATAAATTGATTTTCCGTCTGATTTATGTATTATTCAATTTGCCCAATAGAAATATTTTCAAAATCCTTTTTGGGTTTTCC
>NC_081441.1:12210687-12262152 GCF_007210705.1 Tigriopus californicus | reverse complement strand
TTTATGTATTATTCAATTTGCCCAATAGAAATATTTTCAAAATCCTTTTTGGGTTTTCCAAAGGACTTTGAACTACCTCTTTTACTGTTTTGAACTCCTTTTTCCTAGCCATGGCTATAAGTCCATAGTTATTAAAAGAATAGATTTAAGTGTTCTCCCTTCTTGGTCATATTTTCACTTTTTGCTTTCTTCAGATCTAGCCCAGTAATATTTTGTAAGCTAATTATTTACTAAAAGGTTACTTTCTTTGCAACCCTGAAGAGAATCTACTTACCACAGCACATCCATGTCAGCACAAATGGGTATAACATTAATTCCACTTGGGTCATTAAGCAACAGTTGTCTGATTACTTCACATGATATGTATTGAAGGTCACTTGTGCTATGGGGCATTGCAAGTACAATTCCACTTCATTAATCCCCTAAAAGAAACGCTCCTTAACTCATTTATCGAATGTTACACATTCACTCACGAGCAGATGCCGATACTATTTCCTAACCAGATAACCAGATTCAACTGCTTTTGGAATTTTGGTGCAATTTCATTTCTTGAAAATGAGGCAATTACTTTTTAAAATGATGTCGCAGTCATAACATTCCTTTGACAATGATATGATTGGCCTTTAATTGACTTTTTGCCAACTGCGCTAAATTTTAAGGCTTTTGTGAGTAGAAAGAAAGTTCATCTTTTGGTCCTTTTGAAGGCAACAAAGCCAAATTTTGGTATCTTGTGCATTTTGTTTTGAAAAAATCAACAATAAAGACCCATGAAAGCTGAAAGCTCGGGTCTTTAGTGTGTTTATTTTGCCTGCTTGCCTTTGTACGTATGTGCACCTTTTGGTCGCTTTATTTGCATTTTTCGGCTAGTTGTAATAGTAACAACATATTTTGTATAAATCACACATTACCTATCTTGACCAACTGCGTTTTTTGATGATATATGTCACGACCTGGATTCAACGCTTTACTTAGCATTTGTAATTTTTTGTCCTTCTTCAGTTTTATTGGTGTACTGTTGCTCCTACAAAGTCTTCATTCCCATTCAAAATTTCGCATATCTCGAGAGAACTATTTGTCCCCAATTTGATAAACCTCTAAGGAAAAAAAAATCATCATCTGAAAATGCTTCGCTAACAAAGTTTCGTGGAAGAGTTATCGGTTCCCCTTGGTTGATAATGGACTGCAAAACCATTTCTTGCTCAAGTATGTTACAAGAATAAACAAACTTCACGAAGCTAATTTCTCATACGCCACCGATGAACATACCATGCATTTTCTTTATGAAAACCTGTTGTCATGGCTATAATTTTGAGTCTCTTCATCGCAAAGAAAATCAAATGTCTCCACTTTATGGCTCTCTGTTTACGTGTGGCTGTAAGGCAAAATTCTTTTCATTAGTAAACAGAAAGTAAATTCAAAGAAAGAATATAGAAAAGTCGAAAAATCAAAAAAGAAAGCTGTTGGAAAAGTGGCTATTGAGCCTGTCATGATAAGTTGAAAACGTGAAAATAAACGCTGATATTTGGGCCTCAGATTGTTCTTGGAGACTAAATCACAGGCAAGATGGTCTGTATTGGACCAATCATATCAGAAAAATCGATGTCAAGGGAAATATTTTATACCAAAACAATAACAACTGGACCAAATGAAAAAGAAATATGCAGTTCAATTCTGGATCATTAAGTCGGTAAGTCTCCCTCATCACTGTACCGATGGGTTGAGCCCAGCTTTTGAAGCTAGATCCCACAACTGAAGCGAAATTTTGGATTAATTTGGCGTAATTGGCGTAATTTGACTGAAGGGCTACCTAAGATCTGCCCTACTTCAAAGAGTCACAATGAGTATTGTTGTTAGAAAGCCAAACGCCCATTCACTAAATTGTGAAATAAAAAATTACCTCAAGATATATTTTTTTCATTTCATTTGCCTAATTTCACAAATCAGTTGCCTTTTGTAATTATGGCATAAGAAGCCACAAATATGTATTTGTTATTCGACTTCAAAGCCAGATCTTTTAGAATCACATGCTTTTCTTGTCAAAAACATCTTTTATAATGAATGGGTACATCAAAACAAAAGTTTCAGGGTTACGTTTCACTTAGTCTGATTCAAGTTTACATTTCCTCTGTTTCGTAAAATCACTTTCCTTGATAATGTTGTAGGGTATCAATAATAGATGGCAGGTGGTTCTTGTATCAGAGGTTGCCACTTTGTAATGCAATGCTTTACTTCACTGGCTTCAAAAGTTTGATGCGTCTCATTAGTACATCACAGGAAACCTTACATGAACTTATTACCGCACCCATTTAAGTTGTTAAAACATCAACTTAAGCGGTGATTTAGATACCACAAAGAGGTTTGGACTTGCCTGGTCAAGGATCAAATCAAGAGTGGGATTATCAACACTAGACACTTTTACCAACCAGCTACCATTACTAGCCAGGGATTTGAACACGAAACAAAATTGTGAGAACAATTGAAACCCAATGGACAACTCAACCCAAGGCAACTCAACCCAATGGACAACTCAACCCATTACAGATATTAGGCCCAACATGTTGGCTTACAAGTAGTTCATACTTATGGAGGAAAATTGGAACTGTGATGTAAAACATGCCAAAATTTGAAAGGATTTCCACAATTCATCATTTGATCTTAAAAAGCAAGTTATGTTTACATCAATCGAGGTGTGAAAATTAAGTTTGATAATGTTTTAATCAAACTTGATTTTTTATTTGATGCCTTACTGATGCTAACATCTTTGCATGCACATGGAATGTTGACTCGTCAAGCTTTAGTTTTGTTCCATAATCATGTTTTTTGGCCAATATGTTGTTTAGTAATTATACTGGGTTGAGTTGTCCGTTGGGTCGAGATGTCCACTGGGTCGAGTTGTCCGCTGGGTCGAGTTGTCCGGGTACCGTTTGATAAAGTTCAAGATTTATTGATACTAACTGTTAATGATGGTTTTGGAAGGTTCCTGGATTTCACAAAATCTCTCGTCCTCTCCAAATGCAACGTATGTTTAAGAAGCAGTCTAAGGGGTGGATTATTCTTTACTTCCTGGGAATTTTGTGCTTGGTGGTAAATGGAGTTGGGTATTGACACTTTAAGACAAATATTTGCACGCTTGGGCCAAAAAATGCACTAAGCTGAGCGCCTTATGGTACCTGATCCTTTGAAATTCCTGTTTGTGATCCACTCAATGACTAATTTCGAGTACAGAAATGTTTCTTGAATGAGTAAATCCCAAAGTTAAGTCATTAATCATGCGCTAAATGGTTAGTCACCTTCAAACCCCCAAAGGTTGCGTCAGGTCTATAACGTTAGCGCCATTCCTATATTACTAATCTTTTTTTTGTGTTTCTTTTGTAATCAAACGCATTTCATATTCTGATCCAGAGAAAACTAATATCTTAAAAATCATTCAAAATGACCATGATCATTTTGAGTAGCGTTACTTCAGTGCTTTTTCTTACTAATCTCAATTTATGTACCCCTTGCCTTGAAATCCCTATTAATCAATACCTCGATTGTTAGGGAGTCAGATGGCATATATTTCACCGGTCCTGGAATCCGATGATGCGTGTCCCATTGAACCAAAGTTAGCACAAGGAAAAGAGGATTCGTACTAAAACATATTATTGTATAATTCAGTATCAATTACTCTTTAGACAATCTCTTTGTGTGTACTTCCCTTTGAAAGACGTTTATGCTCCATTGGACCCTATCTGTTTCACGGTTTTGACAGTCAATGGCCATTGAATAGTAACTTTTGCTGAGTCATTTGTCTGTTTGAGGACTAGGGATGTTCAAAATCCTGGCGAACAAATATCTGTTTTGCTCTTAAGAAACTATTACAAGCACCCCATTAGTGCTTGCATAACATAAAACCAAGAGACTTGTTGCGACTAGTTTTTCGTTTTCGTATGTGTTACGTACGGATATTTTTTTTGTAATGTATTCAACAAATCAATCACAACCTACGTACAACTAGTCTTATTAGGAATTTCCATGCTCCAATCTTTGTTAGGTAATGATGAATGGAGTTGATTAGACCTCAAGTTTGTATGTTAGCATTGGAATGGAGAAGCACTTGTAGTTATTACAATATTCAATGTTCGTATATGCTGAATTAAGCCTATTTCATCGATCATATTGTCAATGTAAGGAAAATAACGTGAAGACCAGTGCCAAAAGAGAAAGAAGAAAAGTTTAATTTAGTCAATTACAACATGACGACGAGTCTTCATTTGATTGTAGCGCTGCATCGGTGAATATTCTTGATTTCCAATTTGCATTTCTCTATATGTTTCTAGTGCCATTTGGCTTGTAAAGTTTAAGTACAAAAATAAGTGAAGTGCCGTTCAAGTATGTTCATCTCAATTGTCAATTGAAAACTCGTAAAATTATCATTTTGATTTAAACAAGCAATGTAAATTTCTTTTGAAAGCTTTCTTTAAGTTCTGGAACCGGAACTTGGGCCGTCGCCTATCCCTACTGAGTAAATTGGGTGCCCCAAAAACACTGTTCGCCTTCAATGCCAAACTAATTGATCTTGCAGTTGGGTCTTGGACTCGGAACCTTGGAACTTGGATGCAGGGCCAAGTCCGAATCAATCTTACTACGACCTTGGCAAACTGTGGGCTCATGGAGTTCTTGAGAACCATCCATTGTGCTGTACTTTCTTGTTTCAACAAAGTGGACCCTCTTTCTTACTGTTTACCCCAATTTGTTACAGACGATGCATTTTCATGGGGCATCCAAAAGTTAGATCATCAATCATAGGGGTTTCATAGTGGAACTTTGGAACAAGGTACATCTTCTTTGGTCCATTGAACCAGATGATCAATGAAACAAAAAGAAATACCAAAAAGGCCTATTTCGACCAATGCCTTGAAATACTTCGCTGCATACAATTCCAGAGCGGCCAAATGGAACCGAGGCTAAATGGGGGTTCCGACCCCATTCATACGTCCATGTGCAAGCAAGTGAAGATGCAAGCGAATTCATGGAGCATTGCCAGGAAATGGAAAGACCGACAAGATTAGAATGTCGCAGCTTATCTCCCCTTCTTATTCAAATAAGACCACGGAGCCAAGGTTGAATCAAACCTTGCGAAGCAACCCAAGGTTGTAATACCTCTTGTTTTTTAGTCATTGAGCTGAGAATGGACCAAGAAGCGAGTCTGGCTGGTTAAAATGCAGGTACCAAATAGTATCAGAACCACTCCAGGGAACTTATTGGACCGACGACCTTTCCTGCACCAGATCTAAAGCCAAGTGTTTGATGCCAACAAAACGATATCGGGGTTGTTTTGGGTTTCATCCACTCACCATCTTTTGTGACTGTCAGATTCGTGGTTTGAATTATTGGTGTGAAACCAATGGGAAAGATCTGAGCCTTTCTAACAAAGAGATAGATAGAGGCACTAGACCACAAGGTTATTGCTTTTCTCAATTACTCAACCGTGTCTTTAGGACACAGACTTGTTAATAGGCCGATGAAAGCAACAGTATGGGCTCGAGGCCCTTGTACGTAAACGTGGGAGCTTGCCTCCATTCAACCCTTTGAATGAAAGGCAATGCTTTTATTTCCATTGCTTTTTCCCCTCCCGAATTGTATCTTTCTGCTCGACAAGCCGTCTATAGCGATTAGACATGATCCTCAATGTAGAGTTCCATGTTCCATTTGGGGCCAACATTGAATAGGAATGACCAAACGTCGTGTTACTCTGTATTGTTGGATGGACCCAGTCGGAGTTGATCCGGATCTGGGTGGACTAGGGGATGAGGAAGGAACAAATTCATCACAAATGTCATCGCCAGCCGAAATATGTTTCTCTGGATCCTCACAGAGGAAAGTTCCCAACTATAGGTGAGGTTCAGTCACGAGCAGAGCTGCAGAGCAAGCGGCTCATTAGTTCGAGCAAGACACATCGTTAATCACGGACGGGTGGTCATTTTCAAGAAATCCGAGGAAATTGCCCCTCATTTCAAGATTTACGGAGAAGATTGGAATGACAGGCTGGATATCACGGAGACGGACGACTTGCTTCCGACTGTAACTCACTTGAAAGATAAGGAAGGCTCTTTTGAAAGTTAGGGAAAAAGTTGTGAAGTACTGAATAGGAGACTCCTCAACTGAAATACTTCATGGTCACTATTTATTGTCCCTGGTAGAACTAGGTGGTCATTTTTATTTATATTGTGCTTCGGAAATGTGGTTTTGTTCTTATAATTTGTATGATTTAGCTAGAAGTTCTTTTTATTGCTTTGATACTTAAACTACTTGGTAGTTGAATCATCAATGAACACTAAATGGCGTTATATTCATTTTCCAAAACAGTCCTTTTGCACCACGTCAATTTTCAGTAGCGCCTTTGGCTTCATTCTTCCCTTTCTTTTCAACTTATTATGTCTAGGGCTCAGTTCTTGGCGTTTTTTCAATTTAACAAGGATAATTATGTGCTTTCCAAACTCAATATTAACAAATCTAAGCTTAAAGGAAGTGGTAATATAATGACAGATAGTGTTAAAAAAAATGCCAATGTGCAAGGATATAAAGAATAGCATTGCTCTACCTTTGCCAACGTTTGAAATCGATATCGATATTTCGTGATAAAATGTTAGGTCCAGAAATGGGCCCATATTTTTTAACGAATACAAAGATTTTTTTTTACTTTATCAAACATTCAGACGAAAATCATAAACCATGTGGGCCCTTTAAGGTTGATGGTGACGCCATTAGTAATGTTGAGGCTGGGACTAAAATGTTTGGCAATCAGTTGTCAAGTGTCCTCACAACTCATATAGGATTGAAGCCATAGCTCATTGGCTCAAAAGATAGATCTATTGAGATTGACAACATTGTCCAATTAGACAGCCCAGTAGTCAAAGATCAAGAAGTTTCAAAGGCCACCAATACCTTTAGAATAAGTTTGCATCTGGGAATATAGCAAAACTGAAAGAACTCTTGTTTTGGGGGGAGGGATACTACAGAATTTGGGTAGTCACAAAGTCCATGTGGTATCGATGTCCTTGGTAACGCTGGTATATAGAAACATGGGAGAAACCACATCTTTGAGAGTTGAACTCAACGATTCCAAAGTTCTCAAATATGTTATCAATCTCTCTCTTCCTTGGAAAAAAAACATCTTCCGACCACAAAAGGCATGGTCAACACTTTTTCCTTCTGTCAACTTTGCCCAAGATGGTCCGACGTGCACAGAATAGCAAATGAGTAGACACCGCTTTGAAGCACATTTTCCAGATCAAATCTAGATATTCTAAAGTCGCCAAGAAAATTCCAATCATGATGCATTTGGCAATGGAACTTTTGAAAGGCGCCACATTGTGCCTACTTTGCCTGAGGCAGGTTCCCATTTCAAATCAAATTCATTTGAACACGTGAGTCCTTTTTGAAATGGAGAAACCCAACGGAGCAAAAAGGTACTTTTGGTAGCATCAACATGAAATATTTTGTAATGACTCCAAAAGTTCACTTTTTAATATCAGAACCAGTGTGAACATTTAACCCGTATAACAGACTTTCCTTGTTGTAAAAGTCTCTGAAGTAACACACATTGACATTTTTTACCAAAAAGGGAGTCTCTTTTTATCTTGTGTACATGAAGATTAAAAACTAATATTTGTTGTTACATTTTATCCATAACTTCGTTCATCTAGTTTGTTTTCGATTATTAGCCGTTTAAAAAAAATCACTTTTCAGAGCGTTGTCAGCTGCAAAACAAGATTCATGTAGACAGGAAACTATGTGCAAAGATATAGAATTTATTAGTCGATTTATTGAAGTGGCAGCATATACTCATGGTGTTCATTCTTCTTGCGTTTCTTTCGTGCGGAATCTTAATGTCTGAGCACACTGCAAACATATCAAGGTGAGATCAAGACGAGACAAAAGGCGGTTTGATTATTAACCCCATTGTCTTCCAGATGTTCGTTTTACTTCTGACTTAATTTAGTAAGTTGTTAAGGCATGTTGTACAAGCATAATCGTAGATTGAATCAAGTGAAACTACTGTACTTATTTATCGCTCCAGGAATCTTATCCTTTGGTTGTCCAACACAAAGCAAGGAACCACGAGACGACATCTTCTGATCCAGTTCCAATGTCACTCCATTGAACGTCACAACTTCACTTGTCACTTGTCCCAATGAGGCGGGTGCAAGCAAGCTAGTTGGAACTGGTTCCATTAGATGATCATGACCAGACAATAGACACTGGTGAAGAGTAGAAAGAGCAATGGGAAGAACACGAGACAAACCAGATCGAATCTGGCCACCATTTGATTCTTCCGCAACACTTTCACCGACAGGGTGCCATTACTCGCAGAGGCTCCGTTGATATCGTTGGCGCACTTTTGAATGGAATGGAGCTTTAACTGGAGAAGGATGACAGAGTACTCCAGAAGGGCTCCAAACACAAAGAAGATGCAAGTAATGATCCAGGCCTAGAACATGAAAAAAGCATTTCATGTGAACTTTAGTTTGTCTGGACAATATCATGGTTATGGAGGGTAGTAGTCATTTGTCAGACTTCCGAGTATAAGTGTCAGTTCTATGAGTGGCTTTTGGTGGTAGGAAGTATCGTCACATGTAAAAATAGTTTTGAAATTCAGTTAATAAGATACCCGAAGTATTTAGGAAAACAGAATTCATCAATTACTTAGTAAAAATAGTTTGCAAAACAAGAATGAAAGCTGAGGAGGAAAAGGCAAAGTAAACCTGATGCCAAAATAAAATGCTCAACAATCATATAACAAATCGGCTTCAAATGAAATGTTATAAGCAATGAATATTTCCGGACACTCATGATCAAATAAAAGAGCAATTAATTGATTTGAACCACTCTGATAATGGATAATATTAGTACCCATAATGATGCCTATCCCTATAAAAATGGGGTCACGTTCATAAGGCAGAAAAACTGCATTTTTTGAGACACAAGTGTATTTATTGTCTGCTTGGTTAGACCTATTCTCCTATTCTCCACAGAAACCGGCATTACTTTTTGTTGCATTGAGAATTAGGGTTGAGTGATTTAGGACCAGGTAGCTTTCCATGAGGAAAAAACTACTTTTGAGAGAGCGCGCGTGAGTTCAAAAGAAAAGGAGGGATTCCCATTGGAAATCGGATTTGAGGGAGGCATTCTTCAACTCTCTCAGAAAGTTAATGCAAAACTTTCATGTAAGCCCAATTCCCTCCGGGTTCGTTTTGTTCATCACGTCTGCACTGTCTATGCATTCTAAGTGATGCCACTCGAAGATAATGGATATGAAGCTGTAGTGGGAGGAGGAAGGGGGGGGGGCAAATCGTCTTTATGGCCAACAATTGTGCCCAAGGCGTTGGAAGGGGCGTGGATGCAACGAGAGCGAGCATTTAGTTTTTCTCTCCCAAGGCCGCTCATATTTCAATGAGACGTCTTCTTTGGCAGACTTGATACACACATTGGATCCGCTTTTGAGAAGCCAAATTTATTGGTGGATTTCTGACCCATGCTTCGTCTGGAAGTACACACTGCATAGGACGTAAGCCAAATTTCGACTGTCCATTAAACGAATGGAGAGGAATGGGGCCATTCGTTAAAGCCAATGAGACTCGTGCCAAAAATGTGTTAGAGCTTCATTTTGGGGGAGCGTAAAAACAATGCTATTGTGGCTCATGGCGGTGAGTTTTTTCGTTCCGATTTTCATAAAGTGGACCATGGAGGCCGTCAGGCCTGGACAGGAAAGCTCTAGAAAACCTCGCTAGAAGACGTTCGAGCAATGTGTTACCTCCTAATGAGATGTAAGCCCGCTGAGGGGGTGCTTTCCAATCAAGTAATCGATTAGGAGGCATCACAACATTGAAACGGCTTTTAGCTAGGTTTCTAAAAGCTTTCCTCTACAGTCCTGACGGACTCCATGGGTGGAACAACCATTTGAATTTCAGCTGGAAATCAAATTTCATAAATGAAAACCCTTATGAAAAAAAACCTCACAGCCTTAAGGGGCCGTTACACCCACCATATGCCTTCATGACAGATTACGAAAAACTTGCTCTGATTCAGATCAACAACCAATCAGATTCAATGGTACCGCCAAGTATCATCTGTTTTCAACAAAAAGAAGTCTGGACAGTCTTGAATGTCTTTCAGAAATGGAAATCTCGGGTTGAAAGTCATCAAAGTGGGTCTGTATTATTCCCATGTACTACGTAGATGAGGTCTTTACCGTGAATGCACTGCTTCTGGGATCTCCAAGTAGATTGGTATTGGTTGTATGAACCCTTGGGTAGCTCAGCGTCTCATCTTTCAGGACAATACGTAAGCACTCGCTTCTAGAAAGAGCTTTCCAAAACTATCCAATTCATTCAGCGATTGATGCCATTGACCCAGTTTTCATTTTCGAAACGCATTCCATCTTGAAGTTTCTTTTCCGAACTCTCTCAGAGCTCCTGAGAAGGCAACCCTCAGTTGCAATAAACCATTTTTATATCGTGTTAATATTGACAAATAGAGTTTGATAAAGTTATACTTTTTTGCTGGACGTGTCTTTGGTGTTCAAATATTTTCTTGCGCATATTGATAATCAGGGTTGACTTGATTTTCTTTTGCTAAGAGATATGCCTACTCTTGATAGAAATAATAAATGAGCCAAGAAACTTTATAACATCTGTTTAAACATTATGTGGGAGTAATGACCAGAAGTAGTTGCTTCCTGTTCCTCCTTATTTTCCTTACATCAACACGTGGACCCCTTTTGTCACGTTGATGCCATTAACCCATTGGAGGACCCTGTAAAACTTTTCCCGTCCAAGCTCTCAAGACATGAGGAGACATTTCCTCCTGCTCGTCGTTTTCGTTGACTCCAACCAAGCACGTTATACTTTGGGAGTGTCCTTATGCTTTCGAACACACCTCTCAGTATCAATTGAAGCGTTCGCTTTTGCAGCCTTGAACATAGCGGGAAACTTTTTTCTCATCTTGAAGCCTGCTAAATGGGCCTAAATGCGAGTTAGGACGTGAGAACAAAGAAGATGAGAATGTGACTTTAGACGAATTGTTGGAGCTATCGTTAGCCTACGTAGATTTGAATACGCTAGATGTTGAGGTTACACTGAATTGTGGTAAGTTGGCTGGAATGGCAATCCTGGATGTTTTTTCGGGTCAAATTAGTCGAAAGTTTCCCGTCTCGATGGACAAAGATACGTTTGGTGGCCTTAGTAAGTAGCAGGGCACTCAATAATCCATTATGCTGGCTGTGGGAAATGTTTCGCTCCGTTGCATTCCTAACCTTAGCTTAGACCATAGAACTGGAAACAAGATGCCTCGAAACAATGTGTATCAGTCTTGTCTAAATATTGTCGGTACAAAATATCATACCTGCTCACTACATAGAAAACAGCTAGCCAGATCATGCCATTGCGGTCTTTGTAATCATTCCAAAGTAAATCTCCCAACTTTAAAACCGGAATCACAAAACCTCCTTACCCTTTGGAGGTTATGATGCTCATGAGTGGGATCTTGGGCAAGAGATGCAAACATTAGTAACCAAAATCAACTTTAGAATGATTTGGTTCAATTTTGCTTCTTGGATCAAGATAAGAGTAAAGATAGTCCTTGGCATAAGATAGGGGTCAAAGTTCACGTCTCTTCAAGATATTTGTGTGGAAAATTGCTGGAGCGTGATGCACAGAGCCGGAACCAAAATCTTGGTAGATCAGTGGAACAAATACATCAACATGACATGATGGAATGGAATAGTAGATGGCTTCATTGTTTGGTCTGAGGGTACCCATCTAACCCTTCTGACCATCAATGGACACAATGGATGTGAGTGGAATTGGATTGTCAGATGCATAATTACTATCACTAGGGATCCCAACACAATCTGCAATTGTTGAAGTTGACCAAGAACTACAGGTTTATATTACTCAAGAACTGTCACACGACATGAACTTTGGTCTTAGTTGGTTTGAAACATCAAACTTTTTGCAAAATGACCCAAAATACCAACTCTCTTCCACTTGAGATCAAAGAGTTAACCTTTAGGCGTTCCCTTTATGTATAAAGCTCTTTTGAGCAACACCAATGAGGTCACCCTCCTGTCAAGTCTTCACTGCAAATGCATCAATTACGTTCCATGGACAAACCAACCACCAATGTATATAGATCAACATCAGCGGACAAAAAAGAACCTCATTCACCCTTTATTAACCTTACCTTGTTTGTGGATCAAATGACTTGGAATTGTATTTGATTATCAATAAGGCAATGCAAGATATAAAGACATGGTGCACCTCAACTTGAACATTGACATTTGCTTTAAATACACAAATGGAATGCAAGACAAGGAAAAAAGCAATAAGTAGCCAGTAAATGTAATTTTCGATTATTGAAAGTTTTGAAGTTTTGCACCTGGAAGATACTTCCTACGTTATTTGTGATTAATCTAAGACTTGTAGATATCAAAGACAATACATAATGTACTTCGAGCCTGTTATTGCACTTCATATCATGCATAATAGCTACAAAAGTGTCAATCCCTCTTCAGAATGTCGTACTTTCAGAGCAGACAAACAAAGTTGTATCCTTGTATTTAGTGGGCTGGAGTAGAAAGGGAACCTCACATCCAATCCTTGTGGATACAACATGTTTGGACTTCCAGGTTATCTTTAGAACTAGTTTATCCGTCTCTAAGGACGTCAAATCATCAGTCTTTGAATGGTCCTAAGTTTGTTAATTAGCCAGATCAACACCTTGGGGTTTCTTTGGGCTGTACTCTATGATAACGACGTGTTGGAAGCTCACAAGAAAATGAAATCTTGTTCCCAAGCTTCAAGACCATAGCAAGGTTAATGAAAGACCGCAGAAGAGTAGAAGTGATCTAGTTTGAATATTCCAAATTGTTTCTTGTGCAAATAGTTCTTTCAAAACCGGAAACAGTGCATGCATTAGCCCAGACTTGAGGAAGGAAAGAAAGCGAAACCATTCTTTTTCTTGAATTGCTCATTGTTAAGGCTTCTTTCTTCACCAAAGGAACAAACCAGGATCCAGTTCTTTTTTGGAAACCCGTTGCGGAAATGGCTAATAGGATACACAAGCTGCTCTGGGGTTGATCCATCTCAAAAGAACAAAGACACCACGTGTGTGGGACAGTAGAACTCCATGGTGGCTCGTCAGACGTCACAAATGAGATCCCATCTTTTATGAAGAGATTCCAAAGGACACAATTTGGGGGAGGCAACCAAAGACCAGCGAAGGTTTCTAAGTAACCGTGTCATGACATTTTAGTCATGATCCTGCCTACTAATGTACGGTGTTCACTGTCATTATTTGGGACCGAGAAGGCTCTTTCCTAAATGAGATCTGGAATGCATGCCATTGGGAACGAAGTTAGAGCCTTTAAGGGATTCTTTGTTATTTCATGGCCATCTCATTAGGGCCCATTATGGATTGGAACACGGAAATTATGTGAACAACCACTTACCTGAAGAGCATTTAGGCCGTCAGCCTTCGGAGAGTTGGTAGTGATTGCGTTGAAGATATTCACCAATACCAGGAACAACGTCACCAAAAGTGCCATGCGACCCTAAAAGAAAGAGAAAGAATACTATTTGGGCTTCAATTACACGAGTGGAACAATAATGATTCATGTGTGAAATGATGAAAAGACTTTCAGGGTGAACGAAGGCCAGACTTTATGAGGAAATCATATTTTATGAAGAGCCATAAACTGGCCGTGAAAATTTTGCTGCCTTTCACACCATGGCAAAAGAAATCGGCAAGAATGGAGCTCAGAAAAATGCATCGAACTCGGTCTTTTCTCGTCCAATCAAGAGCTACTTTTGTGTTTTCTGAGCTAGTCATACCATGGAATCTCCACGAAATACATCCATCCCAATCGGCTTGTTTAAGAAATTGATATGGTCCAATGATCGACCATTTAATCTTCACTGAGAACAAAGGCTGGCAGATAATCTTCCTTTCTGAAGCAAGGAGAATGCCACTCTTTTGAATAAAAATTAGTATGAGACTCACGAAATTAAGGGCGGATAATAATGAGTAATAACAAAATGCCTTCTCAAGGTTCTAATCTCTTCCAAGTATTTTTAGCATGGCCCATCATGTTTGGTTTCAAAATCAAGGACAGGAAACATTTACTCACCCACACGAGAACCAATTTCTTCTCTTTTCATGGGCTGACTTAAGAGTTTGACAGCCAAGACATTTACGAATGTTCCTTCGTCTCTCTCAAGTTAAAGGCCGGTCTCAAAAGAAGAAATATTTTCAAACAACATACACAGAGTTTTTCTCTCAAGGATCCAAGATGAGCTCTTAATCCGATCATTCATTTTCTTGTTCCAACGTCTTCATGACGTCATGAGTTTTCCAACTTTGAAACCCAACACCTCAATCAAAGTAGAAGGAGGAAAGGGAATCTATCCTTTGACTCAGGGTATGAAACACGTGCCAAACCAAGATCAGCTGATGCTCGAGGGACATGTTCCGTATGTTCCATTTCTTTAAGTAGTTCAATCAACCAAATGTACAACACGTTCACTCCCTTGAGCTCTACCTATCTTTGTCGTTCTTTTCATAAATTCATAGCATTGAGGACGCATTACTTATCGCCCCCAACAAAGAGCCTGCGAGATCAGAGCAAGGCATTGGACTTGTAAGACAAATAGAAACTTCCGTTGTTTGCAATTTGAAATGGTTTTGGTCCCTTGTGTCAAGATTGATTGCAATCATGTTATTCAGTGTTTTTGAGGCATGTGACAAGCCCCAGACAAATGAATTCAATACAATGAACTTAATTGCATGCTGGCACCCGCTCTCTGTGTTTCCCAATGGCCTTAGCATCATCGGTTGAAGAGCGTTTCAAGGAAGACGCGAAGAGAGCAAGAAAGCATGTTCCACATACAGACCAGAAAGTTGTTACTCAAATCTCATTTGAAAGCGGATCTGGTCTTGAGAATGTCTTTGTTCAAACTTCCATCCTTGTTACGCCTTAATTGGACGAAATGTGTAGTTGGGCCCCTCCAAGACTTTCATTTTTCTTCCTTTTCTTGAGGTGGGACGAACGAGTGGTGTTCCTCACGGTTCGTTCCATAACTGTTCATCTCTTCGATCTTCAGTGTTGGAGTTATTATATCAAGTTAATTGGAAGTTTCTCGCTCTCGCTTTAGCTTGAAAGTCGGTAATTGCCTTCTAATAGCTTGTGTGCCTCGAGGGCTGTACCCTTGGTGGTTGTTCCAGAAAAGAATCTGTTCCTCCGAGGGCCACTCCAAGGCCTGAGGCCTCTCTTTGAACTCCCCTGCCGACCGCTAGGTGATTATGATTTCTCCCGAGTTTGGCCACAAATCGATCAAAACCCGACTTGGAAGTGGTCCAATGAGCCATGTTCCACTAATGGAACAATCAGTCGAAGACCTAGGTGTTTCGAGAATGTCTAAGTTACGAGCTTGACTGATTCCCGATCCAGTCAAGATAGATAGACGTGCGTATACAAACTATGCTTCGGAAGATCATCCAACCCTATATTCCCTAACTCTTTTCCGAGACCCGTGGTCAATGAAGATCTGGGATTCTCGGATCAAGCTCGAGGACAAAGGGAAAATTGGATGTCGATTACGCTCCGCTGTTCTTGGTTATGGTGACTGAATGAGTGGGTGAGCTCTGTTCGTAAGAACATTACTTGTCCCTCATCCAAAATGGATCGCGACCCAAAAGCCTTCAGGGGGAAGGGATCTTCTTCTGGTCGGTCTTTGGTGCCAATAGATGGCTGGTGAGGATAGATAGCTCATCATCGTCAAACAATCTCAGGCTCGATCTGCCAACCCATCAATGGGGCTGCCAAAACATATTCTGATTAACGTGATGACTAATTAAACGGATTCATTGCTTCTCCATTTTCAATGTACGAACATCAAGGCCAAGGCTGTGTTCTCACACCATTTTCCTTTCGAGAGGAGGCCAACGAGTTGAAGAGAGGGGAATGGATGGTTTGACCAGATGGCAAGTCCATTAGGGACATGCCTTTTCTCATGTTTGTTTCGTCTGCTTGATGGCCAAGCACCCTCGATGTACGATACTTTCCAACATGCTTAACTTGAATGAACAAAACTCACCGGGTATGGTACGTGTTCTGCCCATTTTTTAAAGCGGTGTTAGGGCACGATCATATTTAACTGTGTCTATGTGTTTATCACATGTCTCCTTAGAAAGGCATCAACTGATGGCAGAGAAGTAAGATGCATGTGCATGAAAAAAACCATCCTGTTAATTACTCACAAAATTTCCTTTATGACAAAATAAGATGCGATGGAGCAAAAGCAAGATTTTTTGGGTACATGAAGCTCTAAAGTTCATTAGGAAAAATAAGGGCTTGCTAATTCGCAACATACAATTGATTCCATTCACTTAGAGACGAGAGTCATGCTTATTTACCAGCTGAACTTGGGAACATTGGCAAAGGTGAGGTGACAATGAGTGGATTTCTTGAACGTGTAGCATAGGTATCCCTTATGGTGAGAGGGTGCTATTGGAGATAGGTCCAATAAATACAAAGGACATCAATGAATGAGGAACCCCCTCAAACAATATCAGGCTAACCTCAATTATGGCATTATTACGCAATGATGGGACGAAATAAATAATCACGGGAGGGGTCCACGACAGGTTACTAATTTGGCATTATTAGTTGCATGGTGGAAACCTGCAAGTTAACCTCAAAATGTCACTCTGGTTTCCTTAGTCAAAGCAGGGTCCCCTATTTGCTCAAATTTAACTTTTTACGTACTGTTAGAATTGGTGGAGCCTTCAATTTCCAAGTTTTCAAGCAAATTTGGTTCTGGAAATATATTTCATCTTATCATTGCTCTGAAATGCCAAGATAAGAAGGTTTTCACTAATGGAAGACATTTGATGAAAAGTTTGTTACTGCTTAGAAAAAATGACTCATTTCTATGGTGGATTTTGAGAAAAATGACCACATGAAACCTTTAATATGCCTCATTATTAATCATTGATATAGTCAACTGTTTTCGCAATATTGATCCAAGAATCCAAGAAGTCAGTCCAAGAATACATATATTTCAAGATAAAGATGTGCCATTATACTTGGTCGGAAGATTGTTATATCAAAAGTGATGAAGTTCTTTTCTACTTGATGATGTTTTAAAGAAATATTTTGTTTTACCATTTTGGACTGAAGTAGCCTAAAATATGGCTAAAGTATAATGATGCATTAGTTTACACTTTTCAAGTTTTTTCAAGAGAGTTTTATGTTACAGAATTTCCTGTTTTTTTCTAAATAGTTTTAGCTACTGCAATGAAAAAAAAATATGATAAATAATTACCTGAGACAGGTGAGTGGTTATTTTTGGAAGCAACCCAAAAAAAGTCACATTCCAGTCTTTAGTTATGTCTTTTGCGACTTTTTCGGCATTTCTTTGAATATTTTTAAGGCTAGAATTCATTTCATAATAATTGAAGTTTTGTCATTACCTATTTCGGTTGTTTAAGGAAACCCAAAATTGTGTCAAAAAACTGGTTGCACCCGGTACCCGAACAGGGGTGTTTGTCTCCTCTCTTTTGGAAAACTTCCCGGACACACGATGGACAATGAATATGCCCATGCAAGGTCCATCAATCATCGTGACAACTGTGCATGGCACAGTGAAACAAAGGCCGCTTTCTGCCTCCATGGAGGTCCACCACTCAAGTTGCAAAGACACCAAAAGCCGCCTTGCGCAATGTGCATGACCAAAATATGCTCTTTGTGGTTGTTCATCAAAGACAAGCCAGAGTATGAGAACGGGGACGTACGACAACATCCTCTAAAGACCTTGTCCTTCACTTGATCAAGTGACGAGACGTCGGCGCTCAAGGACATTTTTTGTTCATGTCTATTCTCGACGAAGTAAGGATCCAATCCAAATCACAGGACAATTTCCCACCTGCTTTGGGGGATAGATACCTGAGACGATTGACTTTCCTCCAATAGATTGAGTGACTACTGCCATGAATGAACTTTTGCGGGCAAGCAAAGGCCGTGAAGGAGTCACACTTGCTGAACTGAGACCTCAAGCCTTCTTGCAAGGGTCCCTTGGACCAAGAAGTACACTCACTCACACCCAGGATATGTCTCAACAATGCTTAGGCACAGAAATGGAGTATTTTTAGACAGGGAGCAGAGGGCGTTGTTGGCCTCAGAAAAAAGGCCAAATAATCAACCTCGTTTCTCTGGATTGAAGTTGAATTATCCCTTAGGTTTTTGATTGACACGATCATCGAAGGACCGTGGGAACGTCATTTGTGTTGTTGAAAACAAAATGAGCCCTAAATGGCAGGTGTCTTAAAGGCGTCAATTGGCGTAGACGTGCCAATTAGGGTTTGACTTCAAGCAGAACTGGGAATGATTATGAAGACCGTTGGAAGAGCTCAGTCGATATGAAAAATAATTTCGGGCAAGGGCGACGTTATTGATAAACAGAGATAGTGGGACAGTTTGCCTTTGTCCTTGCATGAAGGCAAAGCTCAACGGAGTTTATGGTTAACATGTAGCCTTATCCAAACCTGTTAAATCATTGTTTATTGTTTGAGCTACTCCAGAATTACAATGATGCCATAGAACGTACGCAAGTTCAAGGAATAAAAGTAGCAGCAAAAATTGTTATGCTATGACGACAATATAGAATTACGATATTATGGCGTCTTAAATCTAGACTTTGAGAATACCTTGTGTATGATTTGGACTTATAGGCCTATTCCCTGGAATGTCTGGTTTGTAATACAGTTGGAGTACATCCTCGGAGAGCAATCAAAATAATCCCAACAGAATATTGATCTTGCATTTTGGGAGCACCAAAACTTCTTGATAACAGTTTTTGTAGTTTTTTACGTCGCAGAGGCAAACCATGGTGCACATTTAAAAAAATTGCTTAAATTAAAGAGTACAAAATTGGGCTGAATCTTTATCAATTGCGTTTTTAGATATACATTCAACCATAGAGAGAAAATTAAAGATCTTCAAGAAGGATTTGGAAATCGTGGAACCGTCATTTAAAAACGGTGAACATTCATGCGTTCATATCTTTTCATTACTATTATAATGGATTGATGTTTGCTTTTTATTGCTCAAGCATAACTCGCAAGTGTTTGGTATATATATTGGAAGACATATTTATACATACTATCGAGCTTACCTTTCCTGTAAGATATATTAGAAAGAGAACCCTAATGGAAATGGACACTGAATGTTTTAGCAATTCTTGGACGTATTTTCAATTCTAAAGTTTTCAGACCTCTTCTTACGTCGCTTCAAAAAACACAAAGTACTCTTTCAAAAGCAACCAGGGTATCAAAACACATCTCAGTTTAGTACTCACTCAAAACATACTTTTTCCATGTTACTCGAAATTGGCGCATGCTCCAATGGAGATGATAAAGGACATGAAAAGGCCTTACCTGTATATCATCAGCCGGGATGAGGAATGAAGCCCAACTGACCACCACAAAAAGCCCACTGGGAAGGTAATAAGTGATGACGTAGTGAGAAATCTTTCTTTCCATGACCATGCGGAACCCTGCGACGGAATAGTTCCCTGTTTCTTGGGGCAGGTAATAACGCTCTGTAGGCAACAAAGGCTTAATGTGGACCTATAATAAAGCACAAGGACATTGCTCATAATACCATTGATGCATTCACTCTGGAATAATACGATTTGTTATTGTTTGATCTGCATGCAGATCAAAGATCCTCAAGATAAGTTGCCTTTAGTGACGATTGTGTATGTTGGCTTACACGGTGGTCTCAAACAAGAAATGTCTTTTCCTACTCTTCACCAATGGCAGTTCACAAACTGATTTATATTTTTGGTCTTCGTGTGAAAAGTGAAAATGTTGTTAAAATGAACTAAAGGGTAGCTGTGTTCACCCACTGAACATCATACCTTCCGTCAAACGATTCCTAAAATGTACTTTTGATACCTATTACTGACATTATCCATGAAACCTTTAAAAAAATAAGTAGCTTCTTTTATCCAGCAGGAATATTAAATCATGAGTTATCCTTTTCAAATATAAGTAACCGAACTAAACATAATTTATGGACCAAACAAAGATATTCGCGATTGCGTTTCAGGGATCAACCTAGGAAAATACGATGTATGTCACTTTGAGACACCGTGAGTAGACATGCGTATTCATAAAATGTCCAGATGGTCCCCATGGTTCATTACTCATTTTGCCTCGGATACGGAAACATTAAAATGGCCCATTTGCTTTTCAAGTAACGCAGCCATGAAAAATGAGCCGCCCGAATGACGTTCCTTCCATGTGCTCAAAATATATTGGATCAAAATGGGCATCGATCATCTCGACGGAGAGAATGCTGTTCCAGTAACACCCAACGTGAGTGATATTCTAAGGAAAAAGAGGGAACTGAGGTCGACCAGAGGTTTAGGGGAACCTAAATATAGCTTCCCCCTGGCCATTCATTGGGCCCCTAGAGAATTAAGATTAACGTTTTAACCCAACAAAGTTCCAGCCCACGTAACATTCCATTACTAGTTTGATAAGGGGAGGCGCACAAACAGAACAAGATAATCAAACAGTTGTAAGCAATTTTGCTCTTTTTATGTTAGAAACTATTCCTGAGCCTTAATCAGGGGGAAGATCATGCATGACTCATGAATAATGACTAACGAGTTCCATTGAACTGCAGGCCTTGAGTATCCTGTTTTCCTCTCTGAGACGTTGACGTTATTCAGCTATGAATTGAAATGTGCTCCCAAGAGATCCACCCTGTAAAGTGAAGAAACACTCAACTTTTTAGCCCAAGGGAAAGTATTCTGCTCGTGTTCTCAAGTGCTCAAGATTGGTTGGTAGGGAAGGTAGGTAGTAAGAAATTGCGACAGTTTCAAGAGATGAACCCTGATGTCGTAAGCCGGATGTCTCGAGATTTGTTTCTCAGAATCATCCATTCCAAGCGGAATAAAGTTTTGAGCCTCATTGGACACACTTGAACGCTGACATTCATATGTTATGACAAGATCAGGAGTGAGCGCCTTTAGACGCTTTCGTATACATTGGCCTTTTTTCAATTGCAGCCTCAGCTATCTAAAAAAACGACTCACATGAAAATTTAAATTCATTTGAGGTTTCAATTAATAGGTTGCGGCAGTAAATGGATTAAACTGACGTATTTATGTTACTTTTTTAATGTTGGATCAAAAGACTGCACACAAAAGAGGGGAAGAATAATGCAAGCTTGATAAGTTGGCTCCGAAAAACAAGGACTTTTGGCCCAAATATGTCATTTTTATGTTGCTTAAAACAACCCAAATGTGTTAATCTTATGTTAACCAAAAACGTTTTGGTTTGTTGTTTCTGTCCGGTATATTTTCCCTAGCATTAAAACTGGGACAAGCCAAATCTTGCAGATAAATGTGGTCTTTCTTGACAGCAAATTTGCATAAAAAATACAACAAATTTACACCAAATTTGCAAAGGAACTCTCCAAAACATAGGCAACAACTCGTTCGAGGGGGGGGGGCTATTTTTACCTTCCATATCAAGAAACAAAGATGAAAATGAATATTACATTACAATATCTTCAAGCACCGTTAATTGAACCTGCTATCACTAAGAAGCAGATTCTTGCCATATCCATGCTGACTCCTAATTAATAGACCTTGAAAAAAAAAACCAGTTGCCATTTTGGCCGAACGTTTTTGATAGTTGGGAAAAAATGAGAAGTTGGAAAATATGCAAAAAGTCGAGAAAAAATGAAGAAAAGAACCGTTGGGAATGAACAAAAAAGGCAACTAATTGCAAAAACGTTGCTGCCATGGCTAGAAGGTCATTGTTAGTCAGGTTTATTGCCTGGTTCTGTTGCCAAATTCTAGTAAAACCATTGCATATACTGGGTGATCTATTAAGCTTCTTTATTTTATTGACAAAAAATTGATTCTTCTTTATTACGATGCTTGACATTAGGACACTTTTTAAGTGATTCCAATGTTATAGTACAATATACTATTGATTCTTTTTGAGAGTCTAATCCTATTGCTTATGGCACTTTTGCTCACTTAATGATTAGATTTGTGTCCTATTTGATCCACAACTGATAAAAGTCCTTGTTCTCACAAGTCATCTTTCTCTTTGTTATGTATCATGTTACGTATCATCACGGGAAGAAAAGAAAAAAGGTCAAAAAATGAAAATGGACAAGAATATTTTTGGACGCTCCAAAATCCCAAAATATATGAAAAATATTTTTTATGTAAACACTTTTTTTGGTGTGACTCTATTTACAATTAAATTTGTTGTGACTCTTTTTAACCAAAAATACATATCACACCGATGCGTCACATTGAATACGAATCATATTTCAGATTTTGAATGCTCTCTGAGCAATAGACACCATCTCCCTTCCTTTTGTTAGAGACGAGCTAACAAAACGTTAGTAAAATCAAAATAACTGCTCTTCGAGCCAAAACTTGATGAAATTTTTTAGCTAGTTTTTGATTTTTTGATACTAAAATATTGAACCGATGTATATGTAGCGTCTTTATGACGAGCAAAAAAGAGATAAGAAAAGGAGCAATTTCACACCATCCTTTTTGTCATGGAAAGGCAGATTGAATTGAAGGGTGTCACTTCAAAAGCATAATGCAGTCTAAACAAAGTCATTTTTTGCCTTCTTTTATACTACCATTTGCCGTCCAATGACCGGTTGTCAAGTGACGTTGACACTGAAGTGGCCACTCTTCTTGGCAAGGAATCTCTGCTATGTTCCAATCTATGCTCTTACCTCAAAGTCAAGGATGGATTCTGTCGCATTGGGCAACTTTGGAAGATAGTACGTGTGGTATCTCATCTTGGTATTGTCGTAGTTGAAGGAACCAATCTGAAAGAGAGAGAGCAAGATATATGGCCTGAATCTCAAGTATCCAAAGGATCGGCGTTTGTCGTCTTCTTCCCTCGTCTTGGCCTAACAAATCAATAAACTACAACACTCGAAAACCACAACACATGCACTCTGGGGATGAGCCTAAAGGAAAACATCGTCCAGATTAATTTCCTTCTTCGCTGTCAATCCCATTAGGACAGGGAAGATCAGGGATGGGAAGAAAGAGAATGGGCAAGACAGGAATTCCTCGATCCCTAATTCCCGTTCCTTGGTCCTAAAACCGGTCTATTTTAAGCAAGTTTGCCATTATCTTTGCTTGATATACCAATGGTTGATTACAACCCTCAACGATGCAATGGATTTATAATGAAATAACAATGCTAAAATGGGTGGGTGAGCATTCAATAGTTCTAGTTTACTACCTTTTTGAATAGTGGACATATCTTTTCTTAGAAATGTACCAGTTTTTTCAAAGTACTTGTCAAACAGCACCACGCAACGTTTTCTACTGTTTGGCTTGAATTGATCATGTTTGAAAAATGATTTCCAACAACTACAACATGCGTTTGCTTGCTCATTATTTATAATAAATGTTAATGAATGGCATATTCCAGTATTCACGTCGAAAAATGTATGATCATGATCATAGACTCAGCACCAAACATGAGTGTTGGATGGTAAAGCAATCAATGCAGCTAAAAGCTAAAAATGTTAACCTCTGGCGACATTGCACTTTGCTTGCCTCCGCCGACAAACCTCCCATTTTGACCGAAAGAGAAAATGCGCTCCAGAACCAGTTACATTTAACATCTGTGGCTGCAAGGGTGGTATGACATTGAAGGCAATGAAGCATTCATCTCAAACCAAGCCAAGTGTCTTGCTGTGGTTAGTTTCTGTATTTTTCCAACATATCTCGTTTACTCCATCAAGTGCAGTCGTCTGTTGGCATCTCTATTTTTCTAGTCCTTTTTGATTGACAGGCGAAATCCTGCTCAGTGAGTATCACTCTTTGTACAAGCACTGCTTATCATCCAACGGACTTCTCTAGCTTGTCCATTGGATTGGGGGCTGGGGAGCTCTTTAGTGACAGCTTACCTGAAACTTGCATGTCTGAATGTCAATGGGGAACTTGGCATAGTTCATCGGACACATGAAACGAATGCGCGTGGCCACCACGTATAGCACCTCATGTCGGACACTCATCCACAAGCCCTGGAAAAAGGACGAAAAACAACCATGGAGATGACAATGTGAGGGCATATAAACATATTGATCAGATTTAGCCTTGGAATGGAGTCTCTGGGCGCCAGAAGGGTCGGCATAATTAGTGGCTGAAATGGCTTTTGTGCGATTGGAAATGCATTCTAACTGCCACATAATTCTAGACAAAGCGGATTTGTTTTCTTGAGTCGACCAAACTTCCAAGTGATTCAGAATGGCAAAGCTCATTTCCTCTGTGAATTGGTTCCCCGTTTTATAATCCATGCATTTTGCGCGAATCGATATCCCGGACGACCCTGCAAATTGTTGCTAATGAGGAATTTGGGGATTATTTTTCCAATCAAGGCTAACAAAAACCGAGGTTATCTCATGGTATAAGCTTGCCAACCCAAAGTCCTATCGTTCTCATGTCAAAGAGCATTGTTAGCCTATTTTTGATATCACCAGACATGTACAGGGTGCGGCATGTTTTAACGCATGACAAGAAGACAGAACAGTTCTTCTTTTATTGCATGATTAAAATCTTGTAACCCATGTTTGTTTTATTAGTAATTTGTGAGCCAAAACTCTAATTTTTTGTTAGAGATGGCAAATATGTTTTTTCGGTCAGAGCAAGATCGGATATTAATTTTTTTAAAAACCGCTTCATTCCATTCAATGTTTATTGATCTAACAAATTTGACAAAATTAGATGGCGCCATGTGAGAAGTAAGTGGTGCTCAATCATTCACACAAAATCAGTCCCGTTCTTTCCCTAACTTTGCTATGGTTTTATAAATAAATACATTTCCCAAACTTTAATATACCGCAAAAAAATAATTGCAGAAAAATGCTGCTATCACATAAAAGCCAGCTAGTTGCCCATTAAATGCTTTACAAAATTATGAATATTCCCAGTTGAACACAATTTTCGTCCTCCCCCTGCATCATGGAGTACACAGGATCAGCACACCGGCCTCGTTGACAGACCAAAAGTCAATAGGCATACAAATTCTCGTGGAATAGCAATAGCTCTAGCAATGCTACTTCTGGGCCAAGAGTCGCCTTTGTCAATTTGGGAAGGCCTCTTTTTCCATGGCCATGGACAGCCCAAGGTCCAGTTCATAAATTCGGAGCCTCCAACATGCCTGCTTAGCTCAGGGCATTGAACTGAATGATGAAGAGGAAAAAGACTTCCAAAGAGAGATCCTCGAGTTCCTGGCAAGGTTCTTTGTGTTGTTGGGACATTGTCTGCCTCTGATTACAATCAATACAAGGCTCTCGTTGTGGGCTATTTGGAGGGATAAATCATGCTTTTGGGTTCAAACTGGGAGTATTTTGCTTTGTGAGGTCCCCTTCGTAATATCATTAACTGAACAACCAGCCATTATCTTCAAAAATACGAAAAGTGGCGGCCAAAGTGGTCTTATCCTCTGGGAAAGTCTCAAATAAACAAGAAGAGCACCGGAAAACGAAAAGCGTGCAATGGGACAAAGTGAACTCAATCACTGGAAAATCAACTGTCTGCATGATAACTAATACTCTCTGTTTTTAGAGTGTCCCGTTCACAAAGACACGATTGATAAGATTGCAGGACTGTTTGTCTTATCATTTTCCTTTACCCCTTTTTAGTCAAGCAACTATCGAAACAAAAGTGCATTCTCTCCAATACTATCCAAATATGGGAATGATAAACATGTGGATAAGGCTCCAAACAACTTTAATGCACTCATCTGAGGCAAGCACATTTTGATTGAGTCGTTCCATGTGGAGGTCTTGTATAACGGCCTTGGTGGTCAATGGGACATGTGAGCTGGATCAAGTACATGGCTTCCATTTGAGTAAGCAAGTGCAACAAGGCGGACAAAAGACGCATCATCTAATTGTGTGGAAGGTGACAAAAGCGACAAGATGTCGTCAAGCAGAGCTAGAAAGTAACCAAGCTAGAGCTGGGTTGATATTTAAGTACTGTTTAGCTGGGCCAAGACCCCTGCTTTGAAAATGTGTAGTAAGAAGTAAGAACGCTAAAATGATAAAATCAGGGTCACTGGAACTCCATGTCCGTACATGTTCACCGTAAATCTTGAGCCGTGGCATTTGCTTTCAAGTTTGTTCAGATCATTGAGCCAGTTTGTGAATTAAAAAAATATCTAATGGATTGAGAAGTCGATCCATGAATACCCATTTTCACCAGCTGAAGATTTTTAGGCTTCATTTTGAATTTTTTGAATGACTTTTGTAGACTTCGTTACCGCAAAGTTCAAGACACAACAACTAATTTATTTTCATTTCATTCATTTATAGCGTTTCACTCTTGGTCATGTCATGGCGTAAGAATATTTGTACCTGATTGTTAGATGGTGTATAGGCGCTATACAAATATTGTTAAATGTATAAAAAAAGAAGAATCTATCTTACTTAACTTTATATTCATTTCAAATTTGATCCTCAAACTCTAATTCGCTGGATCAGATTTCTTCCCCTGGTTAGATTTCGTGAAGAGTGTTATTTACTAATTCTAATCCTAGTCAAACTCATTGTGATACTACACTCTAGTCAACTATTTTATCAGTCTTGACCATTTTATTTTTTTATCAATCGAATTCTGTATATGATATTTATACATACAGTTTTATACATTTTACAATCTGACATGACCAAGAGTCGCAATAAAGTTATTTATCAATTGTCTATTCCTAATCAAGAGTGCCTCCCCCCCACACAAAAAAATTGCATCAAAAATCTTTGAAAATCAGTGTTTCGAATACGTGTATTTTTTTATATCCCTTTGACTCCGGTCCTGATAATCTTTACCCACAGATTTAAGGTTTGAAACCATGTAATAATGCGGATGTATTCCAGGAAAAAACACCTGGGTGTCTGGTCTTTGAACATCAAAGATCTAACTCTACTTTGATGGAACTGAGCAGGATCAAATTTGGACCCAAGGGGAATTGACATCATCAGATAATGCTCAGGTTTGACGACTTCCATCCAAGGGTGAGCCATTAGATTTCCGCTTCT
Organism: Tigriopus californicus; assembly: GCF_007210705.1. Classification (NCBI taxonomy): domain Eukaryota; kingdom Metazoa; phylum Arthropoda; class Copepoda; order Harpacticoida; family Harpacticidae; genus Tigriopus; species Tigriopus californicus. Next base: position 12,235,004 of record NC_081441.1, on the reverse strand, counting down.
TTGAGATTCATTCCGCCAGAAGGGCATTTTTTGAACCAGAGAGCTTCAATCTTCCTGATCCAATTGAGTAAGATGGATCGTGCCAGAAAAGCCGCGTCAAACCAAATATCTCTATGGAATCATCGATCCCAGGAAGCAGGGTTGTTTCTCAGGAGGAAGAGCTAGTTCTTAATGCTGGGCATTTGATTTTTGGACTTTTTGCCGAGCCGTTTTGTGGACTTCAGTAAAACAGAAAGATTCATTTCTCTGTTTTTTCTAAGCTAAACAAGGCCAAAGGAAACCTCGTTCAGGAGCTCCTTTCTTACAAGGTCAATTCATGACTAAGAAAAGCCTGTTTCCTGATTTAACTATAAGAAAAAGATGAATATTTATTTGACAAGTCTGGACTTCAGTACGGCCAATTCATCTAAAATCGAATAAAAATCTCGAATGCTCTCAGACTCGCCCCAGCACTACTAATTTCCATTCATGGGGAGATCTATGACAGTATTATAGGGCAAAAAAGTTTCCAGGATGAATAGCTCTAAGTAGAAAGATACGGTTGACAAAAATGTTTTTCGATGGCAAAAAAGCACCTAAAATTATTGACACGAATGGTTTTTTTTAATGAAGCTGAAGTGCACTCTTAGATTAACATTACTCGTACGTACGTTGTTTCCCCATCTAAAAGCTCTAAACTGACTGTCTTACTTTCTAATTTTTAATCCATCCGAAACAATTTCTCGTGAATTCACAATTCCTTTTTTCCCATAGATGATTTTAAATGATGCTCATTCCTCAAATGGTTGTCCTTCTGTACGGTACAAATGACAAAAAGCCAATGGCAGGTATCGCAAACTTATGTTTTTTTTCCTTTCCCTAAGCAAAATTCTCAAAAATTTGAATGCGAGCCAATAATTTTCTCCTCAGCTGTATAAACGAAAAGCATGTCCAAAATGGATTGCTCTTACTTGCAATCGCTCCAGAACGGAAAGGCTGTGGAAGCCTTTGAGGCGAAGGATCTCGCTGTCTGGCAACCAGAGTTTCGAGACCATTTCCAACTCGACAGGGATCCAATCTGGTGCTCCCAACAAATCCTCATTTGGAACCACTCCATCAGGATAAAGCTGAAACAAAACGTCCAAATTGTTGATCAGTCCACTTACTGTGTACTACTTGCGCAAGCTCTCAGGTGTCCATCCAAACGGAAAAGTTACGACGAATTCTACTTTGATTTCCACCCTCAAAGGACCCAACTTTCTGAATGAGTCTTCAAGCAATCCTCCATTCTTTCTCCCACTGTGTGAAAGTTCCAGATCTCATGGGGAAGAACGCAGATCGTCAACCTTGAACCTTCAGACATCAGACTTCAGACTTTGAGAGGTTCAAAATTGCTCCATTCAAGAGCAGGAAAAGTTGAAGGACCATGATCTTGTTAGTCGAAGAATTCATAGGGAACATATTTGGCCAACCAATACTGTCTTTCATCAAGCAGTTCTTAATTGTTCTGAAATAACGTTAGCCAGAATACACTCTCGATCAGAATGATTTTAGTTCCTTTCCTTTTCTTTTGAGGGATCCAAGGAAGCCTTTGAAATCTAATATTAATTTTGTTCCAACTCAATACAAGATTCTTATCCAAATATGTCAAAGAAAAAAGGGAGAAAGTAAGCAAGTAATAAGCTCAAACAATCTAAACAGGAGTCTTTACTGACTTCAGGAAACGGAAACTGGTGATTCCCAAAGATTTAGTGTTATCGACATATCCGAGATTTTCGGCAAATAGAAGATTCATCTAGTACGCACTATAGAAATTGAGCGTTATTAGTATCGTATCAGGGCTGTCAATTACCATCGTTAAAAATGCTCCCTCTCAATTCACTCTTTCGAGCGAAATCACGTTCATTTGGCAAAAAGAGGCTTAACATCAAGTTCCAATTATTCCCCTGAAAACTATCATCTTCCCCCATTTTGTCGAGCTCAAATGTGACAAAAAGAGCATGGTTCTCAAAATCAATAAGAAGTGAACGAATTCATGTTCCAATGCCAATCTTCATTACAGTGTTCTTCGCCTGTTTGGTGCACTTTTGGTTTTTGTTGGTTTTCATCATTCTGTGGTGTTTTAAAGGATACCACTAACGTCTGGTTGTTTTATTAGAATTGATTTAAGAGAAAAGTGTATGAGCAATAGTTTTGTTTACAAAGCTGGCTGGACAATTTCGACAGTTTTTTGGACTTACTAATCATTGCTGGGAATGTACCAATAGTGACAAGCCAAATGTTTACAATACTAATCTTGCTTCTCATGATATATGATCTACCCCTTTTATTTCGGGGTTTCTTTTCTTTCTATTTTGCGGACTTCCTTACCGCCACTTGAGATATTATCCCTAGTTCATCTGTAGTTTTCTTCAATATCTTGTCAAGGTCTGACTTTTAAAATCTGTTAAGAGATCAACGCCTACATGTCCCTTCAGGCAAGCAAATTGAACAATGAAGTTGGCCAAGAAAAAGAGAGAAGGTCTTTACTGATTTCTTGAGGGCTAGAAAGTGTCTCAAAATGCACGTAATTCTCATCTAGAGTTAGCATATGTTTTACAAGCTCTTTCAAGCCTTCAAGGCATGTAGCTTAAAATGATCCAATTCTACGTAGCCTAGAGCAAGCAAGCACGACAAAGAATGCTCCAACTTCTTGCAAAAGAAGAAAAAAAACAAATACGGATTTTCCGTTTCAATCATGTTCTAAAATGAGCATCACTACATAAATGGAGGCCACAAGCAGATATTGGAGTAGAACAGTTTTAATTTGATACTATAATCTACGTCGTCTAAGGGGCACTGTCAGTAAAAAGTCTTATTCTGAAACAACCCCACCCACACTGTTTCCACCATCTACTGTATGAATATCATGTTGCTATAAATAAGCTCTTATGGTGAATCATGTGCATTATTACTAGTCAGAAAACATACGCAGACCCCTGTATTTTGCTACTGTGTACAAGTAGGAAAAATTGGAAAAAAATGTCAGGGTAAAAGAAGGCTACCCGTCGTCCTTATGGCTGAAAGATCTGGCGAACCAACCATGCCTTAACAGATTTGGGAAATTGGTCCATTATGGAACAAAATCGTTCATGCATTGGAGCTCTGAAGAACAAATTGAAGAGCAAAAGAAAACCAAAGAGCTCGTGTATTATTTTCGATCGGGGACCATACGTTCGATATCGATTCATGATTTCCACTTTGGATGGGCCTTGGGAGGGACTAAATGGCTTATTTTCAGGCTGACAGGTATTTGTGATAGTGACCTCCTGTCCCAGAAATATAGATTTTAGACCTGGAGGGAAGCTTATTCTGCCACTTCCACAGCAATGCTACTGATGTGAGCAAAACAAATATGTTTTCATAACAAGAATCTGATGAGCATCAAAATTAGGGCTACTCAACTATTCAAATGCATTTTTCTGATTTATTGCATAATTTTCAAGAAATGATCCATTTGTGCTTCATACATTTTCAATTTTCGGTGATTTGGCTGAAGAAAAGTGAACTTTTTCATTAATTAAAATTGAAAAAGTTAAAAACATATGTTACTGCCATTTCATTATGGCTTATGCGCCACTTATGCCCATCATGAACAACTGGATTGCTTGAATGTTTCACTTCAGTGGGCAACATTTTAAATTACGTCTCTTAAGCTTTCAATAGTGAACGGCTGTAAATAATGCCTCGTTATCTTTTTCACAATTCCAAAAAATCAAGTGGATTTGAAAGTTGTGTCCCTTACTGTGATTCCTTAGTTGATGCAGTTATCAAATGCCAATAAGTCAGTGCAAGGACTTCTAAAAATATGGACTGCGAACGAGCGCTTCCCGGCAAATCGGCCTGCTCTTGGCAATAGCCACTCTGAGCCACTTTTCGAATTAAAGTAATAAAAATAAGAAGCGTAGATCTCTTCTAACGGTAGGTCAATTTTATATCATTTACATGCAAAGTCGATCGTTTCAAAGTCAAAAGCTTATGTAGCTGACCAAGAGCAGGCCGAAAATTAAAATTTTATGTAGTGTTTACTACATAACTTTGAAGATGGCTCCTGAGTTCCCTAAGCATAGGTTTGGGCTCAAACTTGGCAGAGTTCATCTATTCAACAAGATCTTGTGGTCGTATCAAGTGCTTATTTGGAATAAGATGAGCGGTTTAGGAGATAGGATATTTTTGCTTCCGTTTGCAGTCAATATCTCTAGAAATCCGGGGTCAGTGTCAGTGCGACACAAGCTGTTTTTGTTGCATGTGAATGTAAGTTTTTTGTTACCTACTGCAGCGGTTTGAGTATTTCGTACGTTTCACTCGTAAGAAAAAAGTCCGCCTTTGAATCGAACGGTAACTCAATTGCATTTTTGAGGAAGACCTTTTTAATGTGTTTTTTCAACTTTCCTCCTTCGTTTCGCAGTTTGTGCTTTTGTAAAACAAATTGTAAAATATTTAGGTTAGTATTTTTTTGCAATTTCAATTGCGTTCTTTGGATAGTACTAATCATAACTCTTACTACCGTTGACACTGAAGAAAAAAAATTAAGAGCTAAAGAAAATTTAGAGTAAAAGAAAACCAAAGAGCTCATGTATTATTTTCGACAGTTTATTGAAAAGTAGGTTTCTTAAATGATATGTATAATCTTACACATTGGCCAAAAGGCATATTCTTACTCTCTCCTTTCATGCACCACCATAGATTTCTTTGTTTTGCAATCCTTTGGAATATGAACTATGAAAATTGACTAACACTTTAACGACTCAACACCCACCTATGGTCCAGCTTTATGTCTATAGTAAAATGAACTTGATTTTTTCATTACTTAATCCATCATTGTGCGGCCACTGTTTCAATCGAACCACGAGGCGTCAATTTCTAACTGTTCATGAAAGTATGAACCTAGATTCTGACGTATTTTCACTTGCAAAAATGCTTTTTCACTCCGTATCATTGCCTTTTGTGACACTGCGGCAATTTTTGTTTCAGGCCAGAAGATAATTGTCATTTTTCTTGGTTTAATCCTCTGCATTGGCCACCATCCAGGCACCCATCCAACCCACCCAAAGTACAAGAAAGAGTAGATTATTTTTTTGCCCATAAACTCTCTTTGAGATGCCAACTTTTTCTTACTCAAAGCGATTCACGAGTGGCAAGGAGGGCTTGAAATCCTGGCAAGATATTCAAGACACGGATGGTTTTGCACGCTTTTGGTTTGAAATGGCTTGGTTACCTGCGCAAAATCTATGATCACTCGAGTGTCTCTCCATTTGACGATCAGATAGGCGTTAATTTCCACCGTAAAATCCCGGTCGTCGATCTTCAGAATCTCAAAGTTGTCAAATCCAATGGACACGTCCAAAGGTTTGATGCCTTCTTTTTTCGTCGTATCGATAGGGGGAACATATCTGTAATTGAGAATATAGTATTGAAGTTTAAAAAACTCTTCTAGATTATTCTAATACAATTCATAAGACACAAAATCCTCCAACATTTTGTAATATAAAAGCTGTTTCATACTCCGTTCATTTTAATCATAGGTAACCAAGTCTAATCCGGGCTTAACAAATCTCACGCAGTACAAATGAACCCGTCGAGAATCCAGATTTAACTCGAGTCTCTTTAATCCTGATGAAGCATGTTCGAATTTGAACTCACATTTTTCAAATCAGGTGGGAAATAAACAAATTGAAACCGAAAACCTCATGAATGAAAATTGAAGTGTTTATAACACTTGAGAAAGCATGCGGCCGACCTAAGACAACCACATCTGACTGTGCACTTGATCTGAGAATTTCGAGCATCTGTTTTCTGTCGAAGCTAAAAGTTTATGAGATCGCATAATGCACAACAGGTAAAGTTGTGAACTGAATATTGCTTTTCTTGTAACCAAGATGTGGTTGCAAAAAAGGCAAAAAAATCGGTATGCTGTTTGTTACTGCGGCTTTTTTTCATTAGACCCTGTGAACCACACAATATGTTTGGCAACTTCTTGCCGCTAGGGGTCGTGCTGTTGCTGTTACCTATTCACTAGCAGACTGAAATAAGTAGTTAAATAAAAAAAAACCTCATTCCATCTAAAACCACACTCTTCAAAGTGGGATACATATTCTAACTTTATAGCAAAGTTATATCCCAACTTTTCAGAATATGTAAATATATTGCATTCATGATCCAGTTTGTTTGATATGACGTAATGAGTAAGTCTTCTTATTGATCCACATTGCCATAAGACTAAAACAAAATCAAGAAGGATGACAACATGACAAGCAAGCCTAGTTTCTTGTCCATTAAAAGACATCCATATGAAATGGCAAAAATGACCCCTTTCAAGACCTAGTGAACATAAAATATTAAAACCATCTAGGTTTTTCTTCATCCTTATTCAGTTTGCAGTAACTCAGGAACTGTTCATCCAGTTGCATTTATTAGTACATGAATAATATTTCGTCTTCATGAATTAATTATATTCATTCCAGGTTGCCTGAATCTGAATAGCTGATTGGATAGGAATACTTGTTTTAAGAAGTGGGGTGGGATTGTATAAGCAAGCTTCAAGTTCTGGTTTTAAAAAAGTGGCGAGGAAGAAATGAATACGCATTTCGTTTTTTATGGTCGTGAAAAAATGGGAAACATTGAAAATATGCCTAACCATTTTAACGGACGATCGCATCAAATTTGATTAACAATAATACGTGCATAAAACTGAACTGCACTTTTTGTAAAAAATTGCTCTTTGGGAATGCAATATATTTCATCTTGAAGAAAACTGTTTTAGACCTTGTAGGCCATCCAGACACATACGCAATAAAAGCGTTTAAAACTCACTGTTTTTACAGAATCCATCGTGTAAGGTTGGTGCTTTCTTGTGAATGTTCCGTGAAATAAATAACAACATATAAAAGTCCATAAAATTCGTCCCATCTATCTCAACTTGAAAATTGGTCTTTCGAGCAAACCAAGTCATTCATTTTAATCCTATTCCAAACACTTTTAACTAGGAAAACTCGACAGAGAGGACGAAACCAGTCTCTATGTGGGTTTGATTCACATCACCGTCTGGCAAAAACATTCAAGGGTTAAAATATATCTGTAACCAAATGATGACACAAAAAAACCTATGGCCTCACAGAAAAAACTCAATTTATCTTTATTTACCAAACATTCTCCCGTTCCTTAACTGACCACTTTGATTTACATTAGAAAAAGTCTCCTAAAAAGCACTTTTCGAGTGTGAAGACCACCCCTTTTCAGGCTTACCCTAATCCGTACTAATCTAAGATATCCTCAATAATAATGCCCTATCCTTGGGCCCATTTGTCCAATATCAAAATACATCTTGATCCCAGAATTGGTGAGAACCTTTCTTCTAATTTCAAGGTCTCCAATCCTAGTTTTAGCTCCCCCAATCAGACGGGCTCACTAACGTCTATCCATAAAGATTTCGAAATTGTCTAGGCCAGCAAACGACAATCAAGCTCCTTTTTACGGTGAAAATCAGCTAGTGACTCCGGCCCAAGACGTCAGTCAGTCGTTGAAGATCCAATTCTAAAGCAAGAGGATCAACCCAAACGAGTCCATTTTGAAGTTTCAGCACAGATCAAAGGATGGATGGCTTTGATTCATTCATGTCGTTAGATGGCCTGTTCCGTGTTCCTGTCTACTTGAACGTCAAGGCAATTTCTTGGCTATGATCTCGGTAGAGGTATTAGCATTCATACGTTATGGGTAACCCTGAGAAATGAAAGGTCTTTTCGAGCTCTTATGTAGTACGTACATAGACTTTTGATATTACAAAATTTAATGGAATTTGTTTCAAGTTAAGGATCTTGATAAAAGATGAGAATATAGTATTTGAGGAAATCGCTCACAATGTTTATGCATATAGTACATCTAGTAAATATTTCAGAACCGATTGAGAGCTCGAGAAAATCTCGAGTTAAATGAGTGACATTGGATTATAATCAATGCACTAATATCCGTTATTGACACCAAAGATCGGCAGTTATTTTGCTCCTAATGAAATCCAAGTTTGAGAGATATGCATTGTTTCTTATAGTGTTATTCCCTCGATAAGTAAAACATGACTAAAACATCTCTTTTGAGACTAGCCATTATGTTACCGTCGTCAAGATATTTTTTTTTTGAACAGATCAAGTTCCCTTCAAACCTATTTACCGACTTCTAAAAAACTGTTCCGTTGAAAGTATGAACTTGATGCATCTATTTTCGGTTCTAACATGCTCACCTTAAGAGTTTGGCTCCCTCTATCGGAATATACAATTCAATAACTTTAAAGAAAATACTTTGACTCTGTTGATCAAAACTTTTCTGGCGTTCAATTAATGAAAAAGGAAAAAGTATGGGGAACGATGTGCCAACTCGTAAGAAATTAGCATAACCCATCTTAAGCACTCTAAAAGAGAAGCTACAACCCTGAAAAGCTCCCTGAAGCTCCATTAATCCACCAGAAACCCAGTACTTCCATTAGAAAAAGGGACCCCTGAATTTCGTTGGCTGACTCAGGACCAGAAAAGTGTCGTTAGGTGTCGCTTTTAGTCTTATTTTGAAGAGCCAACAACTGACTAGTGTGAATACACAGGAAACCATTCCATAAGAAACGTGGGAATTATTCAATAAATTCTGAGTCGTTCAACCTCGTTTCGGTCTGAGAATTGGACGGATGCAGTCGATTAAAATTTGCCTTTTAACTTAACTTATTTTGGGGGTATTGACTCTTAAGAATTGGCAAGATTATGTTATGTTAAATAAATACAAAGACATTTTATTTGGTATTCATATGGTAGTCAGGAGACCTCCGAAAAAAGTGATTTAAAGACCCAAAGGAGGTACCTCATTAAATGATTGAAGATGGTTGGAAAAATGACAATGAAACGGAAGAATTGGAAATGGAGAATTATCATAAACATCATTTATATGCATAAAGACAAGTGTCAGATGTTCCAGAAGTTTTCATTTCTAAACAAGTTTTCGACCGTCAAAAAGGACCTTTTTTGAGAAGAAATAAGGATTTTGATCGCAGTCAAGCCAATAATTGGTTTGGGACTAAAAGAGCATAAGAGGTGATATTTTATAACAAAAATTGAAAAAGTAGAAACATACACATTTTGTCTGATTAGCTTATATTTTCGAAGCAATTTTGAACACATTTCGGCTAAAAAAATTGCGACAATAACTCGTCTTCTACCTCAAACTTTGGCCCAAATATTGCTAAGTTTCTTCAAGAGTCTGCCCAAAGACGAAAAGATGTATCCTTGACGGAAAGTGTCTATTTTCAGTTCATCTCGAGACCAGAATTGCTTCTATTGTGATTTTTGGACTCCAATGACCCAACCGATTCTGTGCTGATAATAAAGTGGAAACTTTCAAAGTGATTGGATCAATGGCTAATTTTGTGACATTGGGCTCCGATCGAGCAAATCGGGCGGAGATCAGGGCAACTTTTCTTGACACTTTCCTTGTCTCACTTGCACGTAGCCCTTCAAAAAAAAAACTTTCCCGCCAAACTTGAAGTGTTCCAACTTAATTTTGAAATTCTTCCCGCCTCATCTGAAGCAGCTTTTTTATTAGGGAAAAGTCAGGAGAGTCTTTTGGCATTTATGATTTAGGCTGAACATTTGAATTCACACGTGAACAAACCATTGGGAAAGATTTCATCCTCTGTAAAATCAAGCTTCAAGTTTTTTTGGAATCAGATTTCTTTTTCCACTAGTTCGAAAGCTTTTAACGGGGTTTTACTTTGTCGAAAATGTATGCGGTTATTCGAGCTTGCATCTTAATCTCGACTTCTTTTCGCAGAAAATGGTGGGTCAATTTCCAAACGAAAGCACTTGCGCTTTCTTGTGTGGAACAAAGAGTCTTAGCAAAATTTTAAGCATCATGACCCTTACCGAGAAACGTGACCAATGTGTTTTGGAGGTTAGAGCTTCTTATCTTGTTTCTGGACTTACAACGTTTCCAACGCAAACTATTTCTATACACACTCCATTTCATGTTCAATTCAGATTTCCCCTCGTTCTCAAAATACCTATGCTCAAACTTGTCCCGAAAACCAATGCTCCCCTTTTGAGAACCCATGTTATAGATGAACCAGATTAACGCTTATCCTCAGCTTCTTTTCAAGGAGACCTCGGAGACTGGATTGGATGAGAAGCACTAATCAATGTCGTTGGTTTCCTTTCTGAGAGTTACTTACTTTGAGTAATTTGATGCAAGACAGAACAGATTGTTCATGGTACAGTACGTCAATATGGGTTTTTGAGCCGTCCCATGGGAGTGGTGAATGCGATTAAGCGGTGTGTTACCATGTCCCATGGACTTGCCCGCTTTTTCTTTGGATCGATGATTCTTGCTCTGAAGCAATTGGAGTTCGTCCTCACTGATCTCGGGAATGAGGTCCGGGCTTTGATCCAATGTGGTCAATACCAGGTTCTCCATGTTCCCAATGGCGATTGGGAACATCGCTTCCAGCAAGAGGAGAACGAATATCCAGGCACTTGGACACATCTTCATTGATTTGTGTTAAGCCTGATACTCGACTTTTGGAACATTGGAACACACTTTCCTTCGAAACTTTTCCCCGTAATTCATAGGGCCAGATTCACTCACTCACTATTAGTTAACGAATAGAACACAATGAGGAATTTGGTCAATTGGTTAATCTCATTGTCGCCTAATGTTTGGGTGCCAAGGGTTAGATTGGTGTCAAATCTTTCGTCAAATCCTCCTTCTTTTGATGCGCTTTTTTTGGCTTTCCCCCAGGGAACAATGCCTCGGTGTGTGTTTTCGCTTTCTTCTTCTCCCTCACCACTCACTCTATCAAAAATCTTTTCAGAATTCACTCTGGAGATAAACCGTCTTGACTGCATTGGTCTTTCAAGGCCAAAATCCAAACCACGGCCTTTGCCTATTTTCTCTCGAGTTTCTCCGTTAGCAAAGTAACAGAGCCAACGGGGAATCGCTCCGTCATTTGCCCATGAAAGGGAAGTTGCTCGCCGCTTGGGAACCTTGGATCGGAAAACTCAACTCATGGGCTTTTTTTACCAAAGGCAAGCCTCATTCTAGACGGGAAGGGCGAAACGAATTGAGTGAAGCCATTGATTATGATATTCTTACGAATGAGATGATCTGAGAATATATGGAAAAACCTAAACCTGGAAAATTCGTAAAGAGGAAAATTGATGCTTTTTCCTTTGGAGGATTGTACACTTTACTTGATAATATGACTTTCCGAGGTGAACAGATGCAAAGTTCGCTAGCTTTTGGATGTGCTTGAACGAAAATGAATATGTTTGGCCTTTCACAAATTCTCTCGAGATATGAGAACAACCTCTAGTGAAATCCTTGTTCCAAATTCGTTATGTTCCAAACATATTCGCTTAACTTTAAACGTTAATTCATTTTGTTCGTAAACCATAACAGTTCGGATTATCCAGTAGCATTTTCTTCACTTGAAAGCAAGATCAATTGAGAACCACGAATTTTTCAAGCAAACAAAACATATTACATTTGCCGCCAAAATTTGTCGCAAGTTTTGTTATACAGCGTCGCTTGTGAATTTGAAGCTCAAATATGAAACATTTCATTTCCCAGGTGGTTGGTTCTCAAAGCTTGATTTATTCATTTGATGAAAAATACAAGATGATAAAGGTCCAATGGATAAGTTACACGGACATTCCTAATCACCCCTTCCAACGAGCGTGGTGTTATAAAGCCTTATCTTATGACTGTTAAAAACAACTTTATGTAGCCCATACATAGAAATTAAAAAATCATTTCAGAATGCTAACTTGTCTAAGATTCTCAAATCAAAACTTTGTAAAATGATGGTCAGTTAATATTCTGAAAAGTCCTGAATTTTCTTTTAAAAATGTTTCGAGGCTAAGCCATGAACCAATAATCATTATTCTTCAGAAATTTTGCCCGCAGCGACGAATCCAAAGTACACACATTGTATGTCAAAGTTCATTGAAAGAATGACTCTACCAATGTGACTTTTTAAATGCGACACACATACCAATCAATACAAGCTGCCGCATACAGTATGTATGTTGTTGTTGTTTCATTCAGGGATATGCATTGGATATAAGTTGAATATTAAGATTAAGGCGAGATCCTTAAGTCATCCCACAAACCGCATAGTTTGTTAAAAAGACGTCCAAGCTTATCCACGGACTTCATTTGGCCATATACCGCATTAGAATACGTCAGCTTAAGGGGGTGACAAGTCGTGCAGTTGTGACACTCAAGCCAATAATTGACAGCCTTGACATTTTTGGCAACAACAAATATCATGTTTTTGAATAAAAGAAAGATAGGCTCTCTTCGTTATCATGCGGCACTGGTCGTTATTAGAGGTGGGACCACAGATCATATAACGACCTTCAATCCCCGGATCTTCAACGAACGCAGTCAGTGACAAAATCAAGCTAAATCCGGCCACGCTGACAATTGAAAATACATGAGTCACTAGACACCAAATTTCATGTACCAGCTGATGAAGGTAAGTGTTCGCATTTTTCCACGTGCTATGCGAGGTCTAGGCATTATTTGGTTTGCGGGTGGGCCAAGGTCGCAAGACACGCAAGTCATTTATTTCCTCGGTTCTGGATCATTTGACACCACTCGAGCCCTTTCTCATGAATTTGTTTTTTTTCCATCAAATTTCTCGTCGTAACAAAATGCCTTAAATTTTTGATTCACAATATATACCAGGCTCTAATCCATCATATATTAACTTAGCATCCCTCCTTCCATTTTAATAGTCCTTTTCATTGAGCGAGTCTGCGCCCTCTGCTTTGTCTAGGTGTGGAAAAACATACGCAGAAAACGAGAGAATACGCTCTAAGATGCCTGATTTCATCAAGGGATTATTAGATGAAAATGTATTCCTGAATTATTGTGAAACAATGAATAACCCTGCAACTCATGTGGGAGACCTTTCAAATCCTCTATTGGTAAATTCCGAACAAATATGCCATGTAAATAATCATTTTAAAGGAGATTGTGTACTGCATGATTGACATTGCTGCAATCATCATTTCCAACTAAATAGAACTACAAAAAGCACAGCCTCACAAGTTTTTGATGAGCAACTTTTAAAGCATTACTATCTCTAGAATAAAATTTAGCTTTTTAGGACAATTTAATAGAAAAAGACGATCACAAAAAGTCGCCGGCATGCTACAAATATACAATATATAGCTCTTTGTTTATTTCGATTTTGAGTTCAAAAGTGTTGACAATTTTATTTCTTTAGGATTTGAAAGGTCTCCTAGAAGAGTTGGTGGTCTATGTATGGTGTTAGAATATAGCAACAATAAGATGTTCAGCGAAAAATACCTTGTTCAAATCAGGCATCTTGGAGCGCATTCTCGTCCTTTATGGCTGTTTGTCCGCAAGGAGAGAAGGCAGAGAGGAGTGAAAAGGTTTAATTTCATATTTTTTAAGGGAGAGTCAAGTCAGGGCAACAAGAAAGGAAGTCTCTGGACTAAAGATTAGTCTGGACTTTCTCTTTGCCAGAATAGAGTCAGACTACAAGTTAGAAAGCAAAACAATCGCCCCATCACTAGTCGGCATGCTCAACCATTGGGACCAATAGCAATCTAATATTCGGGAATCCCCAAAGAAGGAAATAAATGACTAATGCAAAGGAAGCAAATTCACTCCAATCTTCTATTCTTGAGAATTATGCCCTACATTAAGACAAGGATGATTCACGATTAGAAGATTACCGGATTGTGGAGGCATTTATACGCAGGGAAATTACCTATCGTAAGTCTGGTGATGTGAGCAAAAGTAACGTTCAATGGAAACTTATATTGGTGACTAGAATACCAATAGCAGCGATATTTAAAGCGCATTTATATTTGACTTGGAATTTATCGAAAGCTGCCTTTTTCAAGTTACCGATAATATTTGATTATTCTCTTTTTCAAATCTTTGAATAAGGAATTGGGAAGCGCTTTGGGTCGATAGATTAAACAAAACCCAATCAGATTTACTGTTCCAGATTTAGAGGTTGCGAGAACCATTTGTTAGTTTACCGTCATTTCAGACTGTCCCAAAACCGAAGATGATATGTAAATGTAATGGCAAGTGTAAACGCCAATTTTGCTCTGTGATCGTGAGCTCGTATTGATTGGCACTCATTGCTTACTTTAACACACTTTTTTATGGTGTCAGTTGGATGTGAATGTCAGAGTTGCAAATGCGTTGGTAAGAGGTTGCGAAGAGTGTTGTGCCATTTTATGTTTAATGTCGAGGCTCGAACAGGATTAAAGATTGAGGAAACTGTTTTGCCAGCCTACAAGCGTCGCTGTCGGTTCCAACAAGTCTCCAAGAGATATGTTTTGTCAGATAGCTAGCCAAACAATTTTGGAAATATTTGGGGTGTGACAACCATTTTTTCTCTGATGCTTGTACATTTGAAACGTCCTATCAAACCGTTCAACAATTATTTGGAGTTGTCTGATCAGATCTAAAGATTAATCAGATCAACTTGCAAGAGATTGTAGGATTATGCTTTGAGCCTGGAATCGATTCAAAACTTCTGTCTATTGCTTAGGAAACAAGTGATGATTTGTACTTTAAAAATGAACCCTAAAAAGGTTAAGGGGCAGGAGTCAGGGTTAAATAGACATCAGAACAGAACAAAAAGTATAAATTGGCAGTCTGAATTTAAAAATGGACACGCAAAGTGAAAAAAATAACATACACAAAAAAGGTAATACACTCAAACCAAACATACTGAAAAGGGTTTGAAGCACATCAAGCATTGAAGTGGCCCACCCAAAAGTAAAAAGCCACACCAAACAATAAGAAAGGCATACCAAAAAGTAAGGAGGCTCAATGAAAAATAAAGCTAAAGGTCCATAGTTCAGAGGTGCTTGGGCGGTAGGGACTAGCCTTCCCCAACCAGCAAAGCCAGCCATCACAGTGGCCGTATCAAGTGCCCTCAAAACCCCTTCAATCACTTATCTACTATAAAACAGAAGGTAGTAGTACAAGGTTCCGCCAATTTTTTTAACCAATGGCGCATTTCTATTGGCGTAATTCAAACTGCTCATCTTCAATCTGTTTCCAGCTGGCCGTGAAGACTGCCAGAACCCTACCGTATTTGGGCTGGTCGAACATGTCATTCCTCTCTCGGCTGCGTCTACCTACCCAAAGGGCTGGATTGGGTCTGGCGACCCTGGTCTAACCATTGAGAGATAAAAACCGAAAAACGTTATTCTCCACCGATTAGTTGGTGGTGCTCATTTTTAAATTTGTGGACATATGTTAAAAAGTTTAGAGAAAGACTTTAAGGGTTATTCATATCGTGTTAGGTTAGGTTAGGTAAGGTTAGGTTAGGTTTGATTACGTTAGGTTAAGTTTAAAAAAGTACCACCGCCAACTAATCGGTAGAGAATCACGTTTACCATATAAACGGCAAGTTTGTGCCTGATCTGGCCAAATTGCTGAGCAGCCACGTAAGTCTTTCTGTAGGGCTATGAATTCTAGGAAGGTGGAACTGTCACTTGAAATTTACAAACTTCAAGTTAAAGATGTCCGTTCTAGTTTACCGTTGCCAAATCTGAACTCGAATATTGGCTTGCTGCTTGTCCCAGATACGTCAGCAAAGCTGTGATATTGGGGATTATTTGAGGCTTGATTCAATTCGAATGTTGATTAAATTCCATCATATTACCATCAACTTTTAGTGATTAGAACCGCAATCAATCACTGTCAACAAGTGCCATAATCATCAAGCCAGGATAATTTTAACTTTACTATAATGTGTTTCAGTACTTGGACTTAATTTTGAAGGAATCTTCACAAAAGTGTAAAGTTTAACGATCTACCTTAATCTTCACATATTTGCTGTCAGTTCAAATTGGTATTGTGTTTAGGGATTACACTATGAAATCAGCTTTTAAATCATTGTTTGTGACTACTACTTTATGGCCGCTCTTGGGTTGAGCTCACTACCATTTTGTCGAACCATTTCAAGAAGTTGGCCAACTTGAACCGTCTTCTCACACTGGATTGGAGCCATCGAAGATACCAAACCCAATATTGTCTAAACGTCTGTTCTACGCTTGAAAACTTTCGTTTCACAAGATCCAGATAGGACTCAAAACTGAAGAAAACTGACCCTTCTTTAGTGGCCAAGTCTGGCCAAACCGGTCTTAGTTCTTGAACTAGAGGAGCACGCCCATCCCGATTTCCCAAGACTTGGCCATCCAAGATCCATCGAAGCCCTGCCATCAGGAAATGCAAATGAAAGCAACCCAGGGACCTTGATATGGATTCAATCAAAACTAAGAAAGATGTGAACCAGCATGAAGTAGTTGATACAATTAGCGTGGGGTTTTGGGCACAAAGTATTTGTGAATGAGTGCACATCCGCCTGTTTGTGAATCTGTGTCATAGAATGCCAATCGTAGATTTCCCTTGAAAATTTCGTGACATGGAAGAGCCCAAGACATGACAAACCAAGTAAGTGTATTCACTCTCAGATCACCAACCAAGATAACTAACATTAGTGACTCTTACTCCTCAAATTGTCCAGCCGCATTACTGACACCTGAAGGGAGCATTAAATGTTTATAGTATAGAAATGATTTTATTTCTCTCCCGAGCCGGATAGTAACAACCACCTGCATCTAGCCCTGACGCTCCAGCTTCTGGACTAGTATTCAGTGCGGGTTTCTGATTGTGAAGTGCTTGTGGTTGCAATTAGGCCTTGGGATCCCATTTCCTATTTTTAGCCTAGTTGTTGGCCTGCTTAGTGATTTGGCCAATAAACACACCATAATTCTCTTCAAGAAATAGAAGGAATGAAAAAAATAACAAACCATGCGTTCAGCCTTGACACATTTGAATTCATATGAATGATGGGTATGAATTGTATGTTTTTTGGCCTTTTGATTATGAAATGTATGTGATTGTTTAAGATATATCAATTATACTCCGTCAATTCTCTTTGATAACAATTTGAAAGATCAGGCAGAAGTTTGTGGGAATTATTCAAGTTTGCTATGCTTCAGAAATGATAAGGTGCCAGAGATGTTCACGAAGAACATTCCCACCTGACACTTCTCTCTTTGTTCAATAAGACAATAACTCTAATTTATTGAAACTGTAGAAACGTACAAAATAGAGCTCTCTAGATATCTTGACACTTGTTTGTTTTTTGTTTTTAATGACTGAAAACTTATGTAGCTGCCAAAAGCAAGTAAGTCCTGGTTTTAATAATCACTATATGTAACTTATTGGAAAACAGCCGAAAGTATCAAACATTGGAGAGTAAAGTGCTGAAGATTTCTCTTCACCGCGTACTCTTGTCTTACGACCCTTGATCGACACGAGATATATTAAAATTGTAACAAGGTATATTTCACACAACTTCCAAGAACACCCACTAATCACTACAGCATATTCTCGTTCATTCCATCTCACCTGGCCATCATACCAGAAAACTCGTTATTGTAATGTAGGCCTAAAAGGCCAAGAAAAGTCTACATTGGGGCAGACGAGCAACCACAAACCGAGCCCGCGGTTAGATTCTGATATCGTCGGAACAGAGAGGTTAAGTACACTGACCATTTTAAAACAATTTTAGATATTCTATACATAATACACCCTATTTCATATCAATATTCAAAATCGGGATAATCGTAACATTTGTGGATTAATATGTACTGACCTCAATTAGAGACCCTGGATTTAGAGACGTGCGAGATTTGACAAGTATACTCAACCTCGCGTATCTTTGCCTAGAGCATCTATAACCTCGATACCAAATTGAAACAAAACTCGCGTTTTTTTGACCTACTGAAGTGAACAAGTACATTGGCCTTTTGTTGTCTGCTCGATACGCAATGACCTTGAGTTTTTCCAACCAACGCACACTGGTGATGC
The DNA here is from genome assembly GCF_007210705.1 of Tigriopus californicus. Taxonomy (NCBI): domain Eukaryota; kingdom Metazoa; phylum Arthropoda; class Copepoda; order Harpacticoida; family Harpacticidae; genus Tigriopus; species Tigriopus californicus. The sequence continues at coordinate 12,217,073 of NC_081441.1, read as the reverse complement.
TTTCAAGCCATCACTCTCCGATACTTATATTTTTTGCACTTGTTTCCCGGGAACGAGTTGCCTGATCTGCTGGAAAGCAGAGCTGGATATGTTATCAAGTCAAGAGACTTCCGTTTTAAGAACGGAAGGGAAGCCAGCCATCACATTGTCCAATTCATTGCGACAAGCAGTGAATTATTCATATCAGATTGGTGCTCCATCTGTGCGTGTGGTTGGTGTCCAACGGTTTCCTGTCGAGAAAGTATTTTAAGAAGAATCAAATCGGAGACCTCTCTAATGCTAGTAAACTGCGCCACATGTCTTTTCAACTTTACACTATAGTCATATGAAATCTAATCAAAAAACTAATCAGGAATTTTGGTCAAAAACATGTCCACTTACAAGGTGCTAAAGAATCACCGCCCACGTATTCCTTACAAATATTATAGGGATGGAAATTGAACAATCAAGAAGCCAGAGTAAAAAGGAAGGTGGGCCTCATTGTTCTAAGTAGTGGTTGATCGAGTCCGCACTTGATTATTTTATTGAATTAGGAATAATTTGAGAGACTCGAATCTTTAGAAAAGGCTCGAAAAAGTGAGTCTTTTCCATGCGGACCAATGTCCGTCATAAATTGAACTTTGAACATACGAGTGCTTGAAAGACGGATGCATTAGCCAAATTTAGTTTTGCGTGGGACTGACTCCAGCATAGGACTCTGCGACTCTGACAAAAAGTTGGAATACAAGTGGACTTGAGCGAGTCCGACTTGTGCCAGACAAACCAATCACTAGTTCCAACTAGAGATGCTCTAGGCATCCAGGGTCCCCGGTTCGAACTAATACGGATTCTCGAGGGCCTGAATAAGTTCTCAGACCGAACTTTACACATGAAACCCGTGATAGAGGTATAGGGGATGTCAAGTAAAGGAAATTCAAGGAAAAATGTCGTCCGGCACCCTGATTTTTGGCATTTTTGGGAGAGAGAACTAAGACAAACATCACAATCAACACGCACCATTCGTCCATTAAAGTTTCAATAATCGAGTGATTTTGAGCGAGTTGTGTTACAAAACCCTACTAAATGAGCATGTTTGGTGTTAATCAGTGAACGCACTATCAAATTGGCGCAATACCGCAATGCTAATTGCCTAGACAAGCATGTAAAATGAAAAAATGTCAAAACCAATGCATGCACAATGCGGTTTGGCTGGGCATGATGTCTTTGATTTTATTCCATGGAATAACGTCAGTTGTCCATGAACACGTTTACTTGACTAGCCCTATAGAGGCTTCCTGTATTGATGATCACGCAACCTAATGTAAACATCCGTCAATAAAGTACGTGAACCGAAGTATGTGAACCTGCACGTGTAATATCACGTATCCAAAGATACCAATAGCTACCCACTAGAAACTGGTGACCCCGACGTGCCCTTTGGTTCCTTAGATCAGCCAAGACCTGGGTACTCATGACTTTGGCTGTCTACAACAAAATTTGTTTACCTTGTAAAGCTAGTGAGTGACCAGCACTAAGATTACACACCATGTAGGAGTAGTGATTCTATGCTAGTTAATGGAAAAGAGCAATAATCCAGAGCCAAAAAAGGCACATGAAATGAGAAGTACATTGAATATCAATGTTTTGAATTAGGGGTGGTTAGTTTTTCATCACTGCCTGGTGTTTTTGTTCCTTTGTGTTGTAAGTATAATTAGAATGCCAAATGCAAGGAACATAGTCTCAAGAAATTATCATGGAAATAATCAATCCAAATGTTAACTATATTTTGTTCAAAGATGGAAACATTTAGTCTATGATTAATCAAAAAAGCTAGGTGATTACAACGAACACTTTCACAACCGCTTTTACTTCCTCTGACAGTTTGTAGAAATAAAAAATGTAATTCAGTATAACTTTAACTTCAACAGACTAAGTGCATGGTGGGAATTAAAATGTACAGATCATAATCAATCCAAATTTTCTGGAGATGGTTTGGTTGTCTTATTGTCAATCTTGCTGGTCACCATGCAGCTGTTGTGTCCAAATTCTGTTGTAGACAGTTAAAGTCATGAGTACCAAGACCTGATCTATGGACGTTACACGGAGTTTCTAAACCGAGTACATAAGCACTTAAACTGTAATTATAGAGAAAGTTAGTGTTGCCATTTTGAAATCATTCTTGACCTAACCTGACCTGACCTAACCTAACCTTTCGGTTGCAAGGGCCAGGGGGCGCCTAGGCCGCGGCGCAAGCCTGCGGCAGCTTGGTTGCAAGGGTCAGGGGGCGCCTAGGCCGCGGCGCAAGCCTGCGGCAGCTCGGTTGCAAGGGTCAGGGGTCGCCTTGGCCGCGGCGCAAGCCTGCGGCCGCTCAATTGGAAGGGCCAGGGGGCGCTTAGGGAGTGGCGCAACAAAATGGCAACACTAAGTCTTATGTACTCGTTTTAAAAACTCTGTGTAACGTTTACAGACCTGATCTCAGACTATCATCGCCATGGCCCAGCCCGCTGCCAGCATGTCTACTGTCAACCCGAATGTTTGCGCCCTCCAACACGTGGGTGTCAAACTTCCACAATTTATGGCATTTGACCTTGAATTATGGCTGCTTCAATGTGATTCAGCGTTCTCTACAGCTTGCATCACCTCCGAGACTACCAAGTACCACCATGCCGTGGCCTCTCCTAACCCTGAAATCATCCGGAAAGTTAGGAGTTATATCAAGAACCCTCAACCCCAACCGGAACGCGTGTGGGATATTATGTCCTGCTCTTTAAATGACTCTTGTCCATCTGATCAACAATGTTGTCCATCTACCGAGACAATACTACAAAACCCTCTATTTTTTCTATGCGAGCTTTTCATTCATGGGATGGTGAGCCTTGTACGTCCCCGTCCCGAGGACACTGTTGAACCTCCTTGTTTATTTTCTGACACAGACAACTCCCAACCAATCTTGGAATCGTATCACCATGGACAACGCAAAATCCGGCCGTCTCGACCACAACCTAAATCCCAAACTACATTAGGGAATGCTTTCTGATACTGCCACCGAAAATCGGTACCTCTGCCCGCAAATGCCAACCGCCTTGCAAATTCCACCTCCCTGGAAACGGCCGCAACGCTTGGTACCAATAGCGGTCGTTTCTTAGGGTCCCTTGTCTCAGACAGTCTGCGTGTCTTTGACTCCATCAACAAGCACTATATGTTAGCCAATAGTGGTGCAACTTGGTCCGTGGCACCGGACAAGGCCGTAGAAAAGCAGGCCTTGCTCCCCTGTCTCGACCCCTATTTTGCCAGGCTTTGGGTTCCTCTATCCCGTATTATGATTATCATGAGTTGGTTTTCGATATTGGCATGGGCAAAACCTTCTGTCACAAATTCTTCATTGCTGCTCTCAAAGATTTTATCCTCGGCCATGATTTCCTTGCTAAACACAACAAGTTTAGTGGCCTTACAATCAACGTAAATGTCAACAAAAACAACCTTGCTGAACTGTGCGGCACTGCTTATTCCATTGCACCAGTGTTGTGTTGTCGCAAGAACTAATAGGCGATCAATTTACAAACCCCTTACAACAATATCCAACCTTGACACGTCTCGATCCTGAAGTTCCAATGCCCACACCCATCCATCAAGAAGAGCTCCACATAAAGCTCCTCCCGGACACTAAATTGTTCAAAGCATCACCTAGGGGCTTCTTTGGATCTATGCTTGAAGCTGCCAAGCAGGAATGGGCTTGGCTGCTACGTCTCAACATTGTTTGGAGATCCAGCAGCCCTTATGCTTCAGCAATACTTGTTGTTCAAAAATCTGACGGTTCCTTTCCACACCCTCAATCGTTTCACCATTGCGGACTCCTAAATCAGCATCTTCAGCATCTTCAGCAAAATCAATCTAGTGAGAGTCTTTCACCAAATACTGGTAGAAGACCAAAGCATTCCATGGACTGCCACAGCCACTCCGTTTGGATTACTTGAATGGCTCCACATGCCCTTTGGGTCACAAAATGCGGCCCAATTCTTTCAACGATTTATGAATTTCGCACTAGACATCTCCTGGCTCTCACATGTCTCACCTCACTTCTCTTTTCCAACGCCTTGTCCAATATGGATTGGTTGTAAATCCCGCCAAGTGCGTTTTTGGTCACCCAAGTCTCACCTTCTTTGATTGCCACATCTCCAGCTCCGGTATTGCACCTGTCCTGGATCGTCCAAGCCATCTGCGACTTCCTGGTTCCCTCAACCTGCCGCAAGCTCCAGCAATTCCTTGGCCTTATCAATTTTTATCATCGGTTTGTCCCATCCTTTGCACAGACGGCCAAACCTTTGTACAATATTCTTGATGAATACCTTGGTCATTGCAAACCTAAACCAGCAAGTTTTACAAAGTTGGTGCCCGGTTTAAGACAAAAGAAGATTTTAAGCCCCTCACAATCTTTTTATCCAAGTGATTGATTTTATGGCGCATTTCACATGAAATTCCTCGTCTCTCGCTAACGCTATGTCATATTCCCGGGCTTGGACAAAGGGAATGGAGACATTTAAACACATACAGGATTAGGTAACGTTCATACCTACGTTGAATACTGTATAATCCCAATGATTTGAGACGTTCCCAATAGCTTAATTTAGACATTCCGTCAATATATCTCATGAAACTCTTTTGTACTCGTTCAATCTTATTTACCCCCAGCGGTCATGGGGACCCAGATTGGGGAAGCGTATTCAAGATGTGGCTGGACTATTGATTTGTACAAGGTTTTCATAGTCGAATGAATGTTCGACATGTCCAGCCGCAAGTCTGAAAGGCTTTGGTCACTTTTGACTGTACATGCTCTTCAAATTTACCATCGTCTTGAAGGATTATCCCGAGATCCTTGATTGAATTAAACGATTCGATTGGGTTCAGGTAATTATCGATATAAATAGGGGGGTCAGTACCAACTTGGCCGTATGTCATAATACGGAATTTATCCCCATTTAATTCCATGTTCTGTGCTTGAACCCAATCATATATTCTGTCTAAGTTGCTTTGCAACTCTGTCCCATTGGCTGTATTTCTTCCAGACACTAGCTTGGTATCGTCAGCATAAGAGGAGATTACAGACGCAAGGGGTAATTCATGTAGTGGTGCGATAAAGGGTATGAAGAGGATTGGGCCTAGTATAGTACCTTGCGGAACTCCGGATGAGACTTGGCAAGTGCGACTCAAGCACCCTTCAACTCGAACAACTTGGGACGGTCGGTCAGGAACTCTTTGATCCAAGAATACGTATTTCCATTGAAACCTATTTTACTTAAATAATTTAAAAGTAGAATATGGTCTACTTTGTCAAAAGCTTTAGCAAAGTCCAAGTAAATAACATCTACACATTCATTTTGCTGTAGTCCCTCAATTACGTCGTCAAAATGTTGAATAAGTTGAGTCACTGTGCTAAAATGAGTACGAAACCCATGTTGTTGGTCAGGAATACTACCTTTTTTGTCAAGGTATTGTAGAAGTTTTTCCTTAACCACCTTTTCCATGACCTTGGCAATATTTGACGTTAGGGATATTGGTCTATAATTGCCAGGTATACCCCTATCTCCTCCTTTGCAAATTGGCACAATATGGGCAGTTTTTAATTGGATGGGCACCCGACCTTCTGATAAAGACCTATTCATAAAGTGCGTTAGTATTGGAGCAACGACCTGCGCGGTGCGTTTAAGGAACTGGGTTGTCACGCCATCAGGCCCTGGAGCACTCGAAAACTTCAAGTCTTCAATGGCCTTACGAACATCGTGCTCATCGATGAAAATGTTTCCTAATGAGGAATTGCTGTTTCCTAAGGGGGGTCCATTGCTAGATGATTCGAGTGTTGGAAGCTTACTGGACTCTTACGAGTCGTATATTTCTTTATATAGCTGACGGAATAGGATATAGATTGGGAGGATACTACACCTCCCCCCAGATTATGGACACAATTTCAATTATGGGACATAAACGATAATAAATAAATTGATAATGGGAAGATGGTGAGGAAAATACGATGTCGGAAGTAAATGAATCAACACGAAGAAGAGTCGATATGGGGACGGCCAGTTTGTGAGGAACGATGGGTTCTAGCGTAACTGTCCTCAATAATCATCTTGGGGGTCGGAGGACCATAACAAGTTGTCCCCGGCGGCTTATCAAAAGGAACACGAGGGAAGTAAATTTGTCCTTGTGCCTGCGCCTGGCGGCGGTAAAATGTCTTGTAGGCATCGTGCCTCATGTTGTGGTTCTGAAACCACTTTAAACACTTGCACAAGAGGACGAGAATTATTAGGACGGCTATGAGGGATACAGCTCCGAAGCCAGCTGAGGTTGAGTAAATTTCCAAGAAATGGAAACCATTAGATTCACTAGAGACGCGAGTCTTGGCGATCTCC
>NC_081441.1:12208012-12209687 GCF_007210705.1 Tigriopus californicus | reverse complement strand
CTCAAGAGTACTCTAGTTTAGTAGGTGCCGATCTCGCATCATCTAAAGACACAAATACACCGAACGCAAACACTCGCTGGGTCAAGAAATTCCCACAAGCTTTCCAAGGCATTGGACATCTCAAGAACCATGAGGTATTCCTATACACCAAGCCCAACCCTAAGCCTTACATTGCCCCTCCTCGGCCTTTTACACCGTACCTGGATGACAGAATTGGGGAGGCCATTGGCGAGATGCTGAAAGAAGGCATCATCAGCCCATATTCTGGCCCAGCAGAATGGGTCGCCAATCTCGCAATAGTGCCCAAGGACAACGGCGATATCCGAATAACAGTCGACCATCGCGGCCTGAACTCTGAACTAAGGGACACCCATGTTCCAATCCCCACCCCGGAATCCATAAAGGCCAAGTTACACGGCTGCCAGATTTTTTCGAAACTCGATTTTCGACAATCTTTCCACCAACTTCCCCTCCATACAAGCTGCCGCCACCTCACCGTCTTTCGAGCCCAAGGGAAGCTATACCAATACAATCGCTTGGCAATGGGCCTCAAGCCGGCATCGGGGGAGCTGGTAAGAGCATGCCAAGCCATCTTTGGCGATCTACCCAATGTTCACTGCATTCATGACGACATTGTGGTTGCGGCCCCTGACGCCCTCACTCACGACACAGCCCTCAACAACCTGCTGGTCCGTGTCCTGGATGCCGGGATGACCCTCAATGAAGAAAAGTGCTCCTTCGGACAGCAAAAAATCAAATTCTGGGGAGTAATGGTGTCAAAACAGGGCGTCAGCCCAGACCCCGATAAAGTGGTCCTCCTCAGGGAGGCCCCAAAACCAAAAGACAAGCAAGAACTCGTCTCCTTCCTTGCAATGGTGAGAGCAAATGCAGACTTCATCCCTCGGATAGCGTCCCTCAGCCCACGACTACGGGAACTAACCACAAAACACGCCACCTTTCGGTGGGAGAAGCAACATGAAGCCGAGTTCAATCTCCTCAGGCAAGCACTACTCGGGGACAGGTTCCTCGCGTTCTTCGACACGTCTCTTCCCGTCTATATCTTTGTGGATGCACACCAATCAGGCCTTGGGGCAGTTCTTGCCCAGGGTCATACCCTCTCCACGAGCAGGCCGGTTGCTCTAGCCTCTCGCTCCACCACGAACATCGAGCGCCGATATCCTCAGTTGGACTTGGAGGCACTGGCAATTGATTACGGAATGAGAAGGTTCCACAACTACGTGGTGGGGGGACCTTCCTTCCAGGTCATCACGGACCACAAACCACTGGTAGCCATCTTCAGGGAGACCCGGACGGGAACGGCCAGAACAGAACGAATCAAACTCCGTCACCAAGACAAGGCATTTGAAGTGATATACAAAGCAGGTGCATCAAACCCAGCCGACTACCTTTCCCGCTTAAAACGACCCCTGCATACGCTTACACGTGAGGAGCACGGTGAGCTCCATGAGTGTGAGAAAGTCGCATATGCAGTTCTCTCCTCAGACGTCCCGGCATCACTAGGCCATGAAGTCATTTCAAAGGCGTCCAATGAGTGCCCAACACTCGCAAACCTCAAACAGGCCATCAGTGCCGGGATGATCCCCTCAACACAAGGTGAGCTAAAAAGGTTCCGCCCCTTCTTCAGGGAACTTTCCATAGCACCAGGGGGGTGTAT
>NC_081441.1:12201397-12204778 GCF_007210705.1 Tigriopus californicus | reverse complement strand
TTTGCGTTCTGAGATGAACTTGTCATGATGTCTGACGTTGACAGTACGTCATCGTCTCTTGGCGAGACAAGGTGCTTAGTACCAATTACCCAAGCCTGGAGAGCCTCTATAATAAACCGTTTGTTTATAGTTCCGCAATCCTTTCCATGGAGAACAAGCTCTAGGCAAGCTTTAGCCTCCTCACTTAAGGAGTTAAGGATTTGATCCATAACCCTGGCACAACTTTAGGCAAGAACGGTTAGATCAATCTTTTGACTCTCCACAAGTTGTAGTAGAGCGGGCACTACTTTTTGATTCCCTTTCTCGCAACCCCATTACATGGCAAGGGATATTGCTGCGTGGGTCAAAACCTGTGTTGATTACCAGTCCGCCAAACAAGTCCGCCACATTAAACTGCTCTATCAAGCATTCACGGACAAAGGCTCCGCCGACCCTCTAAAACCGGCTTACTCTGTTGACACTCCTCCTTTCACATCAAACAGAAAGTAATAAGTTTTTAGATGTTAGAGACTTCAAGACTCTTAGAGACTCTTTAGAGACTGTTAGAGAGAAACAAAGCGTGATTGGAAAGGTTAAAACGAAAAGTTGCTGAAAGTTTCAACTGAAAGCATCTCTATTATAAGTAAAAGTTATCCATGCATTCAACAAATGATGATGTCACATAACCTAATCCAGTAAATATTTGCTATTGTGTGTATATGTAGTCGGGTTCATAATGGTCCCCAGATCCATCCTTCTGCCTCAAATACCATTCAGTGCATTCGTACAAATATTTGTATTGGACTTCTCGCTGAACCTGCAACGACAAAAATATTCAGATTAGATATATCAGGGTGGCCAGCTTTAGGCAAAGCAACTTTTTCATATTGTAATGTAACTTGGATAGCCTGCAATTGAGGATTTGGAGAACGGCGTTTCATGACACCTTGCAAAGCAATATTTAATGATTGAATTCAAATAGTATTTTTTATCATATCCCGAAAAATAATGGCTGAAGGAAATGTATAATAAAAAGCTGAAAATATGTTTGACGCTGAGATATGAATATTAATTTCTTTCGATTTTTAAGGTCTTAAGAAATTCCTATGATTTCCGGGTCCTCGAGTACATCTTTTCATTCATCTTCGCAATTCACTAAAGTGATTTTCATCTCAACTATCGTGCTTGAAAGTTATCCTTGCATTACAGTTTGAGACACTTGAGGTACTAACCATGCACATGCGATCCCTTCGCATGGCTAGAACTGTGCTGTACACATCCAGGGTTGGCATTTGGTCGTCAATATCGTTCATTAACTTATACAATCCCACAAAAGTACCAGTCCGGCCCACTCCGGCCGAACAATGCACCAACATGGTCGATTTTCTCGTTCGAGGAATCAGCTGACGAATTTCTTTTGCGCAATCCACCAAAAGCTCTGCGCTGTCAGGAGCCCCAAAATCTGGCCAATCTTCAAATTGGATATGAGTAAAGGTATGCTTGCGATCTAGTCCGTTGATCAAGCACTCCCTTTGAACGACATGAGGTGCGATCTCCTTCTTGGCATGAGCTGAGACCTTGAAGTGTTTCATCTTGGTCTGTTCAGCTCCTCCGCTGGACCAATATTTGGCGCACTTCTCCAACGTCTCCCCTGAATGAATGCAAAAATGATCATCGATTTTAAGGCCTTAAAAGGTATTTAATCCTAAACCCTTGCAAAACTTATGGTACGTACCCTTTCTTGGTGAAGTCGAATTTTGGTATTTTTAAACTCGTGCGTTCAAGAACTATGATCAGACAACTTACGCGACTCGAATAAATTATAGTCATGGTTTACTAAATCGTTCAGAATTTTTCGGTGTGAAAATACCTTTTGGCAACATTAATTTTGGTTACTCCATTTTGTAACCCATAAAAATCCAAAGAGGCAAGTAAGGGAAGAAGTTCAAAGAGGAAGCAAGCCAAAAAGGAAGGAAGGAGGAAAGGACTATGTAGGTGTTAATCAACTAGAAGGAATTTTTTTTGGTTTGGTTTTTCACGGGCTTTTTTTAAACGCTACAGGGAATGTAATCCCCAGTATTATTAAAATGAAAGGTTATAATTCGTCTATTTATTACCTTTCAATCTTTATATGATATTTGGTCTACTAATGAATTTGAGTTGGCAGACCGAGCTAGTCCTTGAATGTAGGGTTGATATGGCTCTGGCTTGAGTCATACTTGGTCAAGTTTTTGACTAAAACTCCTGATCAACCCTATATTCAAAGGCTAGCCAGACCCGCCAACTCTGATTGGGCGAGCAAATATTGTATGAAAATAAAACTAGGTAAAGGGAATCAGTGTTTCTTCTTGAAGTGCTGGGAATTCCATTCCCAATACTGGTAAGGATTGGAAGAAGTAGAAAGTAGAATCATACCAATGTCCCTTACGGTATGCTATATAATTCATCAAAACTTTTGCAATCATCATCTCTCAACAGATTGATCAGTGAAGATTTGTTTATTTTTAACCATCGATGAATAATTTTAAAAACCATATACTTTTGCTCAATTTAGTTTTCCCTTCCCTCAAGAATTGGCAGTTTGTTTCGCAACATAATATAATTTATTATAGAACTACCTCAAAAAAGTACTGTAATTCAGGGACCATTTGTAGTTAACTTTCACGTTCACCTATCTGGTAAAGTTCTAGAAATCCTTGCGCCAATTGATTATTGTGTGGAATTACCACCCGCAAAAAATTCTAATTGCTGACATTTAGTTTCAATTTTGCCAAATCATTTCAACTCTGTGATATCTTAAGATTATCTATTACACCTCACGAGCATGATGCTCAGCTTTTGACGAACGAAATAAAGGTTACAATGCCCCAGTCCTTCACTACGCCAAGAGCTCTTTTCAGAGGTCGGTGTTCAACGAGTTGCAAAGCTGCATAAGAAAGATCGGTCATACCTGAGATATATCTACAACAGTGATAAGTGGCAAATCTGGTCAACATTTTCAAGATGAATAGAGAAAACTTCGAGATATTGTGTTATCCTGCGTCCTGTTTTCTAACACCAAGATTTTCACCAACCATGTTTAATCCATATTACCCGTTCGACTGTTTTTCTCCTTGGGGTTGGTCAACATGATGACAAAATGAATGGAGTTTTCGCAAATCATTTGCAAAAAATGTGGTACAGTCTCAATGGTGGGTCCTTGCGCCGCAATCACAGTAAGATTATCATCGATCCCATGGATAAAACTGGCATTCACGTATTGTGTGCCCAAAATGTTCTCTTGCAATCGAACTATGGAGTGATCGTAGGGCAAAATATTTGAATACCTATAAAGTAGCCAAGATTATCATTCAACCGCGATGAATTTTCCCAATCCAAATATGCCACCTTATCTTACCTATT
>NC_081441.1:12198335-12201351 GCF_007210705.1 Tigriopus californicus | reverse complement strand
TTGTACGGATTCAAACCATTCCGGACCCGAGATCGGAAGTCCGAAACCGGGATTGGATTGGATTTTGCCGCCGGTTTCTTGGACCTATTTGTCGCCAAAAGTTGCAGGTTTTGTTGCCTAGGCTTAGTTCTTCGTCGGTTCTTGTACCAAAGACCAAAAACCACGATGACGAGTACCAGGGCAATCACCGATAAGGCTCCGAACACCCCAAGTCCAATGTACGAAGTTTGGTCCGGCTCTTCACGGAAGTCCTGTTGAGCTGAATCGCTTATGGCAGCGCACTCTTGGTCGCTCCAGATCCCACAACCTTGTTGTTCTCTCCATGGCCCCTCACAATCTAGTCCAGAAAGATCCTTTAAAGTGCAAGTGCGATGTCGAAATTGTTGACCCGAGCAATTCCGCGAACACTCAGAAAAATCTGACCATTCGCTCCATTCGCCTAGAGGAAAAGCCAATTGAATGCAAGTCAAACGAGAAAATGATTCATTATCAATTTGAATAAAGCAAGGCGCTGGTGTTGTCAATTGGTCTAAGAGGCACCGTAAACAAGGCAAAAATCCACTCCTTAGGTGTCGTGGGTTCGAAACCCGGTGTCGGAGATAAACCATTCACATTCCATGAAGTCAATCTCTCTATTCAGTGTCGGATTCCCAGAGACCAGCTCATTTTTGGATTGATGTCTTACCAGGTATCACAACGTAACTCACCATTAGGGCATTCTTTGGGTTGCCACAAGGTTCTGATTTGAGCCGGACTCCGATGGGATTGGGCCCCACCCAAAACACAAGTTGTAGGGACTTCATTGCTCCAATGAACAATTTTGGGTACCTCTGGCACAACGTAAGCGAATTGAGTGCACCCATTGGTTGTCAAACACTTCATTTTACACGTGGGATAGTTGGAAACGGTAACAGATCTCAATGGTTCCTGAATCGTGGTGTGATCTTTAATGCACGAGGGGCATTGGCTAAATCCAGAGTGACGCTCTTCAGATAAATACACCAAGTCAATGCTCTTTTTAAGGTAGCAACAAAACAGAGTAGTTGATTTCTTCACTGTGGGTGTGGCCCAGGCCAAGCAATTGTCAAGGAAACATGCTTTCTGGCAACTGGAAACATTTTTATCATCACAAGCCACAACTCCACCGGATTTCATATCCCCTCTATAAAAGCCCAAATTTGGCAATTGGCAATCTAGTCACAGAGAAACACAGTTAAACTTACTAAGCGCAAAATATAAACAATTAAAATAAAGGAACGTCAAACCTTCGGATGGGATTGTTGGTCTCGCTATTTGGGCAAATTGGCGTTCCAACACGTATAATCGAATATAGACAGGTTTGGAGTACGTAGAAAATACTTGAATTTTCCATAGCCCTTGATCAGCTTCGTCCAGATTTGGATAGCGGACCTTGCACCTTGTGAGGCCCGGATCAATTTCTACTAAAACGTTGAAGTCACGACACATTGTGGCTACGGAGGAACGAAAACTATTGATTTTAGTGCATTTCTTTAAAGGTCTTTGGAAACACAGTTTGGATCTCAATAGTACTCACGACCTCCCGGAGTTTGTCCAGTGCAAGCAAGGTTCGTTTGGCCAACTTTCGAGAGATTACACCATTCGCTGACATTTTGCAAAACAAACTCAAGAGGCGCTTCTTCAATACCGTAAATGACATTAACGTTTGCAGGTGTGAGTTCCATTGGTTGAGATGTTGCCACCGATATGAAGAAGATCAACAAGCCAGCAACGTTTTCAATGAAATTGTGCTTCATCTTTTCAAAGTAATTTCACTCTTTGCCTCCACCGAGTTCTGAGCTACTGTCTATCATGACAGGAAGCTCTAAACCTTGGCCATGTTAAGCCATCTTATCAATGCAGAACTGTTTAAAGCTAGCTCTATTATTCTCGAAAAGAGGCTTCATTCATCCCAAAGTTTACTGAAACGAGTACCACATTCAATACTCGACCTTAGTTTTAGTTCAAACTGATAGGTACAGTTTTTTAGGGGGGTATACTTAAGGAGCAAACCATTAAGATGACAATCATGATATGTATCAAAGGTTTATTACTTATTGGGTTTTCAGTCCTGTAATCAAATTCAGCAAATATCATCATTGGATGAGGGAATTGTTTAAAGGTTTGGTTTCTTTTTCTCAATTTCTTGGATCGATGAATCGGTTCATAAGCGGATAGAATAATTTGAGAGAATTGAAAGGCAACAGTGCAGTTTATGTAACTCACAGTGACACAAATTTAAATGAATTTGACCTCAAATACTCTGGGAGAATGGCCTTTTGATTGCATTGTAATAAACAAGTCTCCAATTTGAAGAGTAATGCCTTTATTTAACCTTCGACCTTCACCAAACTGCAATCCAGATTGACATGGTCTTATATGTGCTTTATAACTACTGCTAAAATCAAAATAAGATTTCAATGGAATTAGCTTTTGTGAAGACTTTGGTGGGCGTACATATGTCATGTATATCTGCATGATATCGGGGCTACCACGCAACCCTCAAAAGCTGAAAAACATTATTTTAATCATTTTTTTCTTCTTTTATGGGTTCCTAACCGTTCAGCCATGTTTTCAGAAAAGTAAAGTTTTGCCGGTAGCATTACTCAATTAGTAACGCGTTACTCAAGCCCTGGATTTTGGAGATAATGATGCTTTTCTCCTTTAATTATTGTATATTATAAAGGCTACTCAAAACACAGTGTGTATGATAGAGTATAGGCTGAAGGGAGGAAAAAAAATCACTATTGTATTGAAATTAAACGCATTCCTGCTAGGCGGTTTGGTCACAGGTGAGATTGAAAAAAGAAGGATGTACGAAGTAAATAAGCATACTAACATTAAATCAATGTTGACACAAAAGAAATTACAAGTCCAAAACAAATATAAGGGCAATACTTCAGAATTTTAGAATGTGCCCCGCTGTGTTTCACAGGGCGGGGCACATTCTAAAATTCCGAAGTATAGGAAGAATTTGTTCAAAAAGAGTTGCAAACTA
>NC_081441.1:12191080-12196184 GCF_007210705.1 Tigriopus californicus | reverse complement strand
GAAAGACTCGCAAAAGGTTTGTGGACCTCATTATCCATAATACTCCTGGTTATCCTCTCAGATACGTCACACACCATACGAGTCGGATCCTCGGTGAAAAACAGATTCCTGACAGAAATGTCGCGGTTGAACATTTTGAATAAGGTCACCAGGTCACTATCAGCCCTTATCTGCTCCAACGAAGGAAGACCCCACACGTCCATCCTGTCTGGATAATCCAAATTCATGGACTCCACCCCCAGACTCGTCATCCTTCCCTCATCTTTCAAATAGCTTCACATTGCCTGGTATTTGTGGTGAAAAGTAAGGTAATTTGGGATTTCGAGATGTGTTTGTTCCATTTGATATCTCCGCGTTGAAGACTTATTGGTGTCCCTTATCAACAAGTTGCAATATGAGCAGGGAAACCACTTTGAAATACTCTCTATGTGCCATGGTGTTAGGTTCGCACAGAATTGAGACACATGTCAATAATGTGGTTTATCAAAACACGTCCAATTAATATTGGTCAGCAATAAAAATGTATATTAGCCCAAATATTCAAGAAAACAGATGACAAAATCAGACCTTTTTGAAGAAATTCTCAGACGTTTACGTATTTTTTGACACTCTGTGCCTGAGGGTGTAGTTGGAAAAAGAGCGAGACCATGATGAAGGTGATAAACCAGATGAGCATTGAAAGTGCATCTTATTGCCCAAGTTCTAATGGTTATTGTATTTGATAACATATTGCTCCTAAAATTCGTTGCTGGCTGTTAATCGCTTTTAGGAACCGTGTATGCAGAGTTTGTGGACCAATCAATTAGTGGGTAGTTGAAGTCACCTACAGTTTTACAATCGTTGCTAATTGACCTAAGAAACGCGTTAAGGGCGTCTCTATCTTCACTTGAAGCATTGGGAGAGTTGTATACACACAATAATGTTTGTTTGATAAATGATCATTCAATGAAGGAAGCGACCATCTCTTATGAAATCTAGCATAGGTGCAATTTGGAGTTTTTTGGCATTCGGGCCATCATCAAGTTTGCAATACATAAGGGATTTGCCAAGATTAGTTTGAAATGTACTGGTCTGAAGGTTTTTTCCTTCTAACCCAGAGTATGATGCAAAAATGATTCTAATTTTGATTGTTTCTGAAACAGCTACAAAAATGTCGTGTTGTTGGGATATTTTTAGACAAAATTATTGACTGGATGGAACATATAAAACTTCGACCTTGAAAATGACGAATTTTGATCAGTTTGAATTTCCCGTCTTTTCACTTTGACAGTTATTGCTCTGATTGCTCCTTCGACTTTGCTTACCCGCAATTTCAACCAATGACAAACATGTTTACATTTTGCTCGCATTTTGTGACGTAAGGCCGCTGAATCACTGATCATATTATGAGTAGATGTTGCGTCTGCCCAAGAGTTGGAAGGGGTTTGTCAGCAGACGCTCAACAGCTGCACAAAAGTACACCAAACTTTCAAAACAAACAGTCTGATTCGTTGATTTCGGTGGCAGATTCACTTATAATATCAATCAATCAAGTAAATATATCCTACCAAGCAGCATCAGTGCGTCATTATGGTTCATTGCGCCGCTATCAATTGGACCCAAAACCAAAATACAGCCACCAAGGACGTTTCTTTCCACCAGTGAGTACAAAATAGTGTGTCCTGAGTTTCATATCTTGCTTTCCGCTATAAGGTTTCCAATAGATAGGTCCCTGCGGGCGATATGGATCCGGAATGTTCGGCGGAAAAATTTCAACTTAGGCCTAGCTACTTGTGTTCGAAACACTTTGATGAAGATAGCTACCGGCCGACTTTGTTCATTCACAAACGTCGAGGTCTAAAGAAATCAGCTATGCTGACTTTATTTGACCTTCCCCAAAGACTCCTACTTGAGCAGCCGCGCCCTCGTCTTCCTCCAAGAGTTCGTAATGTTGATGAAAGACCAGTTGGAATCAACCCAGAAGCATCTACGGAAGTTATTACGCTAAATCTTGACCACATTGGTTATTGTCTCAAGAAACCAAGGCATGCCATTCAAGATTGTGAGGCTCTATTAGCCCAAATAGAAAAACAAAACCACCTAATCAAAAAATTACAAAACAATGACTGCCAAAAGAGCAAAACAATCAGAAACATTAGAGCCTCCCTGAACACTTTGGAGAAGAAAAACATCATTTCTCAATCAGGTTGCGAACACTTGGAGGCGTTTCTGACACCTACCTTAATGCAGTTATTTAAGCAAATCAAGCGCAGCAAAGATAGACATTTGTCAAGAAAGAGGTTCCCGGAAGAACTTAAAGCTTTTGCAATGACTCTTCAGTTCTATTCCACAAAAGCTTATGACCATGTGCAGAAGACATTTTTGAAGGCCTTACCTCATGTATCGACGACCCGCAACTGGTATTCAACCATGGATAGGGGACCCGAATTTTCGGAACCTGGTTTTGAGCTCTTGCGATTGAAAGTCGAGAAGGAACGCAAATACTGGAAGAGAGTGATTCTTGCCCTGATGGTTGAAGACATGTCCATCCGTAAGCAATTTGAGTACATAGATAAGGAGAGACGCTTCAAGGGGTATGTTGACGTTGGATCCAATAATGGGGAATTGCAAGATATCTCTCTTGCAACTGAAGCAATGGTGATAATGGTCGTTGCGAAGAACAACCATTGGAAGCTTCCCTTAGGTCATTTTTTCATTGCCGGAATGTCCGCCCCTGAGCGGGCAAATTTAATACGCCTTGCTCTTCAAAAAGCCCATGATGTTGGATCTTGGATTGTGTGATTTACATGTGATGGGCCATCGACTCATATTGCAATGCTTCGGGACCTTGGTGCCACTATGAATCCAGACAATCCAGTGCCACATTTCATTCATCCTTCTGACCTTTCATTACGAGTACACGTTTTTCTTGATCTAGTTCATATGATCAAGTTAGTGCGAAATTGTTTTGGTCGTGAAAAGGTATTGATCTCATCCAGTGGAGAAGTGAATTAGATCTATATTGAACACATTCATCGTCTTCAAGAAACAGAAGGACTTCGAGCAGGAACAAAGCTTTGCAAGACCCACATGAATTGGAACAAAATGAAGATGAAGGTTAAGTATGCCACGCAAACTTTGTCTAGTAGTGTTGCTGATGCAATCGACTTCTGCCGCGAAGATCTTCGATTACCACAATTCGAAAGTTCCAAAGCCACCACCGAGTTTATTCTAATTTTCGATGCCTTGTTCGACATCTTCAACTCTCAAAACATCCTTTGCAAGCGGTTCAAAATTCCTCTGCGGCCAGAGACGGAATACAAATGGCAACCGTTGCTCTCTGAGGCATTCATCTACATTCAAAGTTTAAAGTTGAGGAATGGACACCCCATCATGGATTCGAGTCAGAAAACTGGCTTTCAAGGGTTTGCTTGTGGCATTGTGGCATTGCATAATTAGTACGAAGAAGTCGTCCTAGATGGACACATGAAGTACATCCTTAGGCACAAGTTTGGTCAAGATCATTTGGAGCTTTTTTTCTGTGCAATTCGTTCGGGACTTGGGTCAGGGAACAATCCAACATGCCGTCAATTTGATGCTGCAATGAAACGACTTATCACTCAACAAGGTATAAAGGGGCAAGTCATTGGTGCCCATGACCATAGCTTGGTTTTCTAAAAGCAAATGTGTTCTTTCAGATTCAATGGAAATGTCACCGAACAAGCTTCAACCCAAATGTTGATGTTAACTACATCTGTTCCAAGGAAAGAAGAAAACACTGAATTGAATGAGGGTATAATTGGCGAGTTTGAGCTGAGTCAGGAGAACGTAAACCTTGACTTTTTTGCCAGGGTTTAAGCAAATTCAAGGAGAGTGTCGTGACCTTTGTTTCCGGATATGTGGTTAGAATGGTCGAGAAAAAACGAAGTGTCGCGATTGTCTGCAAGCTCTTATCTGCGAAGAAGATTCTGCTTCTCAATCGTCATGGTACTCTTTAACCTTGCGTAAAAAGTGGGGCTCATTAATATTACCCTCGCACGATGTCATCCAAGTGTGCTTTGAGACCGAGAGAGTACTCCAGGGATTGTTTCGCAATTCGGGAAAGTTTTTTGTCAAATCATTCCAATTATGCTCTTAAAGTTGAGATACTTGTCTTAAAGAAGGTATTTTTTAGGGCGAATTAGGTATTTAAGAGTTCAGGTCCACATATGAATGATTCATCTGCTTTGGACAATCATGTGATTATACTGGTTAAGAATCTGATTCAATCATATTGTTGGATTCGCTTTCACCACCACGCCAAGCAAATGACGTTAGATTGTAGGAAGACTTTTTTGCGGAAGTCTCTGACAAAAGTGGTGCGCTTCCAAAACCAGCAAGGTATCGGCCTAAGTACATACGGGTGATTCCTCACAGTACATAAGGAAATGGGCGATGATTACTCAGATCTGAAACCAAAGGTCCTTTAGGGAATCCGTGTGCTCATTGGCATTGGACCTCATATGGACTAAGGACAAGTCCATGCAAAATTTCAGCTCATTATATCCACCCTTAGGGAAAATAGGGCCTGCAACTTTTCAACTTTGAGCTATTATAACTCGGTCCATAACATCGGTGATGACGTCAGACAAGTTGGTTTCCTGACGGCCAGAGAGTGGTCTACAGTTTGGCGAAACCCAATTTTGCAAATAAAACAGGTAAATGAAAAAACAACACTTTCTCTGGGGCCAAAAAATGGAGAAAGTTTGGTATTCACTTCATTCTGCATTATTTGATCGTTGCAGACTCAACAGCACTATCAAATATGACGATTAGAGCTTTCAAAATCTGGAAAACAGCTACACAGTTTTGGAATTCTGAGACTCAGGGCTTTAACTCGTATGAGTAAAATTTTTCGATTAGGGCCCTCCCAAAGTACGAGTTGCATGCAATGTCGAAACCAAATTGATGCCTCAAATCGACCTGGTGGAATCACGGTGAAGGACTACCCCGGGTCGACCCGCCAATAACATATGATTTGCTCAGGGCTTTAACTCGTATGAGTAAAATTTTTCGATTAGGGCCCTCCCAAAGGACGAGTTGCATGCAATGTCGAAACCAAATTGATGCCTCAAATCGACCTGGT
>NC_081441.1:12186084-12191029 GCF_007210705.1 Tigriopus californicus | reverse complement strand
ATTTTGGTTCCGACACCGCGGTGCAACTCAGCCTTTGGGTAGTTTCGGCCCTCTACAAAACGGTTCTCTTGAGCCTACGATGATGCTCAGATTGGCAATTCAATTGAAAATAGTTAGGCTTTGAAGACTAGGACGCAAGCATCCCATCCTTTGAAAGATTTGAGAAAGGCGCAAAGGCTGAGAAAAGTCTGTCTAAAAAGTGAGGATTTTTTAATTGGCATGAGCCGCAAATACAAAGAACCTGGCTATTTGCTGAATATTTGGATTTATGACTTGATAGACACAATGATGTTTTTGTGCATTTTGACGTCCTGCGAACTTCATACTTATGGAAGCAAGAATTCGGGACGTGGAGCGTGTTGTTCCCCAACGGTAAAGTGATTCCTGGACGCATACAAGTCGTCCTGTGGGAGCCGTTAAATCAAAAGTATTTGCATATAGGGTGTTCTGGCTTTGGGTTCTCTGGAATTTTAAACATATGCTGTTTTTACTGGTGGATTGGACCGCGTGTGTCCTTTGACTTTAAATTGCGATGTGGAGACATTTGAGGCATCATTTGGTTTCGACACCGCTTGCAACTCAGCCTTTGGGTAGTTTGGCCCCTATCAAAACGGTTTCTCTGAGCCTACGATATCTCAGATTGGCAATTCACTTGCAAATAGTTAGGCTTGAAGACAGGGACCAAGCCATCCCATCCTTTGAAGATTTGAGAAAGGCACAAAGGGCTGATAAAAAAAGTCTGTCTAAGAGTGAGGATTTTTTATTGCATGAGCCCAATTACAAAGACCTGGGCTATTGGCTGATATTTGGATTTTATGGACTTGAAATAGACACAAATGATGTTTTTTGGCATCTTGGACGTCCTGCGAATCTTCATAACTTATGGAAGCAAGAATGTCGGACGTGGAGCGTGTTTCCCCACGGTTAGTGATTCTTGACGCATTACAACTCGTCCTTTGGGAGCCGTTAAATCAAGAGTATCAATAGGGTGTCTGGCATTTTGGGTTTAATTTAAACAAATGCTGTTTTTATGGTGGATTGACCGCGTGCTGTCTTGACTTTAATTGCGATTGGAACATTTGAGGCATCATTTTAGTGTCCGGCACCGCTTGCAACTCATCCTTTGGGAGCCGTTAAATTAAGAGGTAGTACAAAAAGTGGAAAAGCCTTGATTTGGATGTTTTAAACAAATGTGTTTTTATGGTGGATTGACCACGTGCTTGTCTTGGACTTTAATTGCGATTGGAACGTTTGAGGCATCATTTTGGTCGGCATGCTTGCAACTCATCCTTTGGGAGCCGTAAACCAAAAAAGTACAGAAGGGGGTGCCGGCCTTGGTTTTGGATTTTTAAACAAATGCTGTTTTTTATGGTGGATTGACCACGGGCCGTCTATGACTTTAATTGAGATTGGAACTTTTGAGGCATCTTTTTTGGTTTCGGCAACGCGTGCAACTCATCCTTTGGGAGCCGTTAAATCAAAAAGTATACAAAAGGGTGACAAGCCCTTGATTTTGGATGTTTTAAACAAATTGCTGTTTTTATGGTGGATTGACACACGTGCTGTCTTGGACTTTAATTCGATTGGAACATTTGAGGCATCATTTTAGGTCGGCACTGCTTGCAACTCATCCTTTGGGAGCCGTTAAACAAAAAAGTACAAAGGGGGTGCCTGGCCTTGGATTTTGGATTTTAAACAAATGCTGTTTTTAGGTGGATTGACCACGTGCTGTCTATGACTTTAATTGCGATTGGAACATTTGAGGCATCATTTTGGTTTCGGCACGGCGTGCAACTCATCCTTTGGGAGCCGTTAAATCAAAAAGTAGTACAAAAAGGGTGACAAGCCCTTGATTTTGGATGTTTTAAACAAATGCTGTTTTTATGGTGGATTGACCACGTGCTGTCTATGACTTTAATTGCGATTGGAACATTTGAGGCATCATTTTTGGTTTCGCGCGCAATGCAACTCATCCTTTGGGAGCCGTTAAATCAAAAAGTACAATAGGGTGTCTGGCTTTGATTTTGGATTTTAAAACATATGCTGTTTTATGGTGGATTGACCGCGTGCTGTCTTGACTTTAATTGCGATTGGAACATTTGAGGCATCATTTTGGTTTCGGCACCGCGTGCAACTCAGCCTTTGGGTTTTCGGCCCGCTATCAAAACGGTTTTTGAGCCTACGATACTCTCAGATTGGCAATTCTTGATAGTTAGGCTTTGAAGACTAGGACCAAGCATCACCATCCTTTTGAAAGATTGAGGAAAGGCCAAGGGCTGAAAAAGTCTGTTCTAAGAAGTGAGGATTTTTTTTGGCTGAGCCCAATACAAAAAATGGGCTATTGCGATATTTCTGGGATTTAATGACTTGATGACACAATGATGTTTCTTGGCATTTGACGTCCTGCGAACTTCAATACTTATGGAAAAGATTCGGGACGTGAGCGTGTTTCCCCAACGTAGTGATTCTGGCATACATCTCCGTCCCCCCTGTGGGAGCAGTTAAATAAAAAGTATTTCATATAGGGTGTCTGGCTTTGGGTTCGGAATTTTAAACATATGCTGTTTTTACCTGGTGGATTGACCGCGGCTGTTCTTGCTTTAAATTGCGATTTGGAACATTTGAAGGCTCATTTTGGTTTAGAAGCGCTTGCATCAGCTTTGGTTAGTTTTCGCCCTATGAAACGGTTTCTCTTTGAGGCCTACGATATTCAGATTTGGCAATTCATTGAATAGTTTAGGCTTTGAAGATAAGGACCAAGATCTCTTTGAAAGTTTGAGAAAGGACAAAGGGCTGAAAAGTCTGTCTAATAAAGTGAGAATTTTTTTATTGGCATGAAGACCAATCAAAGACCTGGGCTTTGGTGATATTTGGATTTATGACTTGATAGAACAAATGATGTTTTTTGGCATTTTGACCGTCTGCGAACTTCATACTTATGGACAAGAATTCGGGAGTGGAGCGTGGTTTCCAACGGTAGTGATTCCTGAGCATAAACTCGTCTGTGGGACCGGTTTAAAAATCAAAAAGTTTTCATATAGGGTGTCTGGCCTTTGGTTTCGGAATTTAAACCATATGCTGTTTTACTGGTGGATTGGACCGCGGTGCTGTCTTGACTTTAATTGCGATTGAACATTTGAGGCATCTTTTAGTTTCGACACGCTTGCAACTCAGCCTTTGGGTAGTTTGTGCCCCTATCAAAACGGTTCTCTGAGCTACGATATCTCAGATTGGCAATTCATTGAAATAGTTAGGCTTGAAAGACTAGGACCAACCATCCATCCTTTGAAAGATTTGAGAAAAGGCCAAAGGGTGAATAAAAAGTCTGTCTAAGAAGTGAGGAGATTTTTTTTATTGGCATGAGCCCAATACAAGACCTGGGCTATTGCTGATATTATTGGATTTTATGACTTGATAGACAACAATGAAATGTTTTTTGGCATTTGACGTCCCTGCGAACTTCATACTTATGGAAAAGAATTCGGTTACGTGGAGCGTGGTGTTCCCCAACGGTATGATTCCTGACGCATACACCGTCCTGTGGGAGCCGTTAAATCAAAAAGATTTCAAATATAGGGTGTTCGGCCTTTGGGTTTCGGAATTTTAAACATATGCTGTTTACTGGTGGATTGACCGCGTGCTGTCCTTGACTTTTAATTGCGATTGGAAACATTTGAGGCATCATGTTTAGTGTCGGCACCGCTTGCAAACTCTCCGTGGGATGCCGTTAAATTAAGAGTAGTAAAAATGATGCCTCAAATGTTCCAATCGCAATTAAAGTCAAGGACAGCACGCGGTCAATCCACCAGTAAAACAGCATATGTTTAAAATTCCGAAACCCAAAGGCCAGACACCCTATATGAAATACTTTTTGATTTAACGGCTCCCACAGGACGAGTTGTATGCGTCGCCGAAACCAAAAAGATGACTCAAAAGTCCCAATCTCAATTAAAGTCATAGACAGCACGTGGTCAATCCACCATAAAAACAGCATTTGTTTAAAACATCCAAAACCAAGGGCTTGTCACCCTTTTTGTACTACTTTTTGATTTAACGGCTCCCAAAGGATGAGTTGCACGCGTTGCCGAAACCAAAAAGATGCCTCAAAAGTTCCAATCTCAATTAAAGTCATAGACGGCCCGTGGTCAATCCACCATAAAAAACAGCATTTGTTTTAAAATGCCAAAACCCAAGGCCAGGCACCCCCTTTGTACTTTTTTGTGGTTTAACGGCTCCCAAAGGATGAGTTGCAAGCAGTGCCGACTCTAAAATGATGCCTCAAACGTTCCAATCGCAATTAAAGTCCAAGGCAGCATGTGGTCAATCGACCTTAAAAACAGCATTTGTTTAATACATCCAAAATCAAGGGCTTTTCACCCTTTTTGTACTACCTCTTAATTTAACGGCTCCCACAGGATGAGTTGCAAGCGGTGCCGACACTAAAATGATGCCTCAAACGTTTCAATCGCAATTAAAGTTCAAGACAGCACGCGGTCAATCCACCATAAAAACAGCATTTGTTTGAAATTTCCAAAATCCAATCGCAATTAAATTCAAAGACAGCACAAGGCCAATCCTCCAATAGAACATTTGTTGGTTAGTGTAGTATCCTCCCAATCTATATCCTATTCCGTCAGCTATATAAAGAAATATACGACTCGTAAGAGTCCAGTAAGCATCCAACACTCAATGGCGCAGTCGGTAGGATTGTTCCTCCTGTCGTTGTCAGTTTTGTGAAGAGTGACAGAGCTCTGGCCATTTAGACACTGCCTTACGCCACTTTGGGAATCTTCTCACCACTCGTGTTACTCCTTTACGTATCAGGGATTTTACCACGCTCTTTGCCACATTCAACAATGGCTACAGCTTTTCCTGAGGGCGATCCTGACTTTATCCAAAGTCTAGTGGACGTCGAAGTTGGAGACCAAGCTCTCTACAAGAAAGC
>NC_081441.1:12183035-12185050 GCF_007210705.1 Tigriopus californicus | reverse complement strand
TGCACGACTTGTCACAAGAATAACCATTTCGCTAACGCGTGCCTATCTGCTTGGAATGCCTCCAAGTCTCAGAGGAATGCATCGGCACGCCAAACCACCGCTCCTACTGATTCTTCTGACGATTCAGGTGGTAGTGAAGTAGGCGAGGTTTGTCAATGACTATTATCGGGATGTAATCTCCCACTCCTCCTTTAACAGTGAAAGTGACATGTTTGGGTGATCCAAATGCACGAGAGTTTCAACATCCTGTTCTTCCAATTCAGGCACTACTCGCACCTTTATGGCCTATGACTTGGCTCAGATAATGAGTGTCATAATTGACCCGACAGAGAAAAACCAGTAGATCAAATGTGCCAATAAAACTTATATAAATACCAAAGGCCATGCAAATATTTCCGTCCACTTGAAAGGTAGGAAGAATGACACTGTTTTTCTCAATCCTTTAGTTACTAAGGATCTCCATGACGAGATTCTTTTCTCTTGGCATGATCTTGTTGACCTCAAAGTTATCCCTCCTGGTTTTCCTAACCAGATATGCCGGGCCACGTCTTCCTGTGACCCTTCTAGTTATTCATCTACTTATCTCGCTTGTGAGCGCATTAAGGAAAGAGTTTTCAAGAACTTTCCAGACATTGTCAGTGATGAGCTGCCTGACAAACCTATGACAGGTGCTCCAATGGACATCGAGATGAAATCTTTTCCCCCTACTCCACCGCTTAGAATTACACGATCACGTCCTGTTCCAATACATTTTGACGCCAAGGTGAAGGCCTATACGGACAAGTTAGTCTCTCAGGGCGTCCTTGCTTACAAGCCAGGCGTTACTGATTGGGTTAGCAATGGACATTTCGTCCCTAAACCGAATGGGGACGTTTGCTTGGTGACTGACTTTACAGTGCTCAACAAACATGTCAAACGGCCGATCCATCCTTTTCCTAGTTCAGGTGAGATCATGCAGGCAATACCCGCAGGTATGAAATTCTTTGCAGTCATGGACGCTGTTCAGGGCTATTTCCAAATAGCCCTGACAGATGCAGCTTCCAAGTTAACTACTTTCTTATTGCCATGGGGAAAGCTACGATATCTCCGTGGTCCTATGGGTCTGTGTTCTACAAACGACATTTGGTGCCTGCTTTTGGATTACGTTATTTCCGGATTTCCTTGGGCCAAGAAAATTGTCGACGATATCCTCATTTGGGCTTCTACCCTCGAGGAACTTTAAGACTGCATCAAAAGGATCCTGTTTAAATGTCGGGAAATCAATCTCACAATATCAATGAAGAAGTTCAAGATTAGTGAGACTGTCAAATTCGCAGGTCACATCGTTTCCGTTCAAGGCATTCAACCTGATCCCGAGAAAATTGAGTGTTTACGAGAATTTCCTGTCCCTACTGACATTACCACTCTCCGTTCTTTCCTAGGTCTTGCTAATCAATTGACCAATTCCCTTCCTGACCTTGCCCAAATGACCCACGGGATGCGCTCTCTTTTAAAGAAAAATATGGCTTATTTATGGTCACCCGAGATAGATGCAGAATTTAATTGCGCGAGAAAGATTTTATCTTCGCCTTTGTTAGTTCAGCCATTTGATCCTTCCTTGGAGACACATTTTCTTAACAATGCTAACAAGAAACATGGCCTCGGTTATGCGCTAATAGAATACAACACCCGTGCAATGAAGACGGATGCTCACCTTAACCCAAAACCTTTCGTCATACAATACGGAAGTTTTGCTTTAACGCCAGCTCAGCAGAATTATGCAGTAGTTGAAATCGAATGCTTAACTATAGTCCGCGCTGTCCAGAAATGTGATTATCATCTCCGTGGGATGAATAGCTTCCACGGGGTTACCGATCACAGGCCACTTTTAGGCGTCCTGAAAACTCATCTTCCTGACATTTCAAATACCCGTCTCGTTAAATATCGAGAGATTTTATCTTCCTATTCGTTTACCGTTGACTGGAACGCAGGAAAAGATCATTTGACCGCAGACGCTCTCTCCCGGGCTCCTGTCT
>NC_081441.1:12113398-12182095 GCF_007210705.1 Tigriopus californicus | reverse complement strand
TGCCTCCCTCGCCCTAATAGCCTTAATCCAAATCAGCTTTTTTTTGGCCGCCAACCCCGGGGTTTGCTTCCTACTCTTGTCCCTCAAGACGTTCCTCTTGATCCGACTCTTTTACAGAATCGCAATTTAGCAAAGATAAAGAAGAATCAGCAGACTGACGAATCGGCTCGTCTTCTTACTCCTCTCCTTCCTGGAACTGCCGTTCTTGTTCAGCACCCTGTCAGCAAAATTTGGGGGCAAACTTCGATCGTTCTTCACCCTTTAGATAATGGACGATCGTATGAATTAGAATGCAGCATTTTTGGCAAACGGTTTAGGCGTAATCGCAAATTCATCCGCAAATTTATTGCAGACGATGCGCTTCTTCATGATTTAAATATTCCGGGTTCCATTCCTTCCTTGCCAGTTCCTCCTACTTCTCCTCAGCCTTTACGTCGGTCTTCTCGCATTTCTTAGAAGACGAAAAAGTAACTTGCCCTAATTATGGGCAATCGTGCAGGCCGTGATTTAAACGCCTCCAAACACCTCAATCATACGGAGATCGCCAAGACTCGCGTCTCTAGTGAATCTAATGGTTTCCATTTCTTGGGAATTCACTCAACCTCAGCTGGCTTCGGAGCTGTATCCCTCATAGCCGTCCTAATAATCCTCGTCCTCTTGTGCAAGTGTTTAAAGTGGTTTCAGAACCACAACTTGAGGCACGATGCCTACAAGACATTTTACCGCCGCCAGGCGCAGGCGCAAGGACAAATTTACTTCCCTCATGTTCCTTTCGATAAGCCGCCGGGGACAACTTGTTACGGCCCTCCAACCCCCAAGATGATTACTGAGGACAGTTACACTAGAACCCATCGTTCCTCACAGACTGGCCGTCCTCGTATCGACTCTTCTTTGTGTTAATTCATTTACTTTCGACATCGTACTTTCCTCACCGTCTTTCCATTATCGATTTATTTATTATCGTTTATGTCCCATAATTGAAATTCTGTCCATAATCTGGGGGGAGGTGTAGTATCCTCCCAATCTATATCCTAATCCGTCAGATATGTAAAGAAATATACGACTCGTAAGAGTCCAGTAAGCTTCCAACACTCGAGTTAGTTATTGTCTGAGATTGCAAACCATGAAGATATTTTTTGTAATTCAAAGGACGGTATTTAGAGACTAGATCAAAGTAGCTCCGAAACCACGTGATTCCTCACGTGGCCCAATGGTCATGTTGGCCCACATTTAATTCTGCAATAGATTGCCCCTAGATTTTTCAGCATCGCCATTGAGAAGTATTTTATTACAACCCAAAACTTATTCCAGCCATCGTTTAGGTGAGGAATCACACATTTTGAAAAAATGTTTAATTTTTTGGACATTTAGCGCAGCGAGTGCTCTCATTCCTCAACTATTTAAGCTTAAGATGCAGTTTTGATTGTTTTAGATTTGACTATTTTAGACCATTCTTAAATAGGTGATTAGAATTTTATCTCTAGCGTAAGTAGGTCATTCATGAGAGTGCCTGCGATTTTTTGAAAACATTAATATGGTTAAGTGTAAAAGTAGTGATTTTTCTGTTCCATACTGTAGTGCTAGTAGATCCTGGCACATCAATTTGATCTGATTGACATTTGCAATGTTGTTCGTTTGGTAATCATATTGATTAATGCAATCTGAATTTGGCAACTTGCGTGGTTGTGTTTTACTATTGCTATCCCAGAAGCATCTCTCATTCTGAGTGCTAAAATCGTTCGTTAAGAATTGATTTTTTTATTTCATTTCTATGGAGGTGCATTTGCGTCACTTGCCAACTCTTAGTTTATGTAAAAATTTGATCCTCTTTCTCGTAGAGTGATGTGGCTGACTTTTAATGACTTGATGTCGTTTTTTAATGAAAGAGGGGAATGGCCTGGGAGCTCCCCCCCAACAAAACATATTTGATAGTGTTTGTTAAAATTGATGTAGTATTTTTTCAATGCCTTGGGTTCGTCTACGAATGAGCACCTTAAGATAAACCGCCAAAAGACATTGCAAGCTTGAAGGCAGAACAATTATGAAACTTGTAAGGGAACATTCTAAAAACTATAACCGGGACTTTGACAAGGTAGGCTTCTCCATGATTTAAATAAGATATTCTTCGAAGATCTATTATGATGGTAAATATGATCAACAATCCAACCGGAATAAACTTCTGTGTCATCTCGTACTTGTACAAAAGGCAAATTCTCATTTTTCAAACTCCCGACCTAACAAGTGCTCTCAAACTTAAACTATATAAGGTATCAACTTGAGTCTGACATTTTGGAATGGGTTAATATAGGCCTAGTCAAAATGGTCCATCTTATGTCTGTACCTAATATAGTTTAAGAATGAAATCACTCTCTAACTACCGACTTGGCGAGGGCTCTCAAAAATTGAAATTGCTAACATTCAATTATCAAGAGTGATAAACGTCGGCGTTAATGTTCAAAAAGCTGTCCCCAAATTTTATATTCTTAGAACAAAACCTGCGGACGTGGAACACTTTTCCTCGTTGGTAGTGATTCCTCACTGTAGTAATATTTTCGTGTAATATCGGCGTAGAGGAAAACGGCTCTCACGGGCAAACTGAGTGTGTCCCGGGCAAATAATTGTAGATTTCGATTTGGGAGGATAAGATCAAACTGTCTGGGCCATTGAAATATCTTAAAAAGGTGAGACGGTTAAGAAATAAGGTGTCAAAAGTTTGAGGAATCATTCGATTTCGTCATGAATTTAAACCTATCTTAAGGAGATGTCCTTTGAGCGTCAGAAAATTTGTTTACGGTTTTAAACTCACCTTGAGTAACTAAACAACTGCTATGTTATTGGCGGGTCAACCCAGGCGAGTCCTTGGGTGTTATTCGGCTTGGAATAACTGAGGCATCATTTTGATTTCTGCACGTCTTGCAACTCGACCCTTGGGAGTTGCCCAATCGAAAAAAATCT
Source organism: Tigriopus californicus (assembly GCF_007210705.1). Classification (NCBI taxonomy): domain Eukaryota; kingdom Metazoa; phylum Arthropoda; class Copepoda; order Harpacticoida; family Harpacticidae; genus Tigriopus; species Tigriopus californicus. The sequence continues at coordinate 12,179,140 of NC_081441.1, read as the reverse complement.
TAATAATACCGTTTGTAGCTATGGGTCTACAGACTTTAAAAATATAACCCTCTAAGCTATGACTGAAAACCTCTGCACACTATATTTGACAGCGCTCTTAAGTCTGCAAATTTCAAATACCAATGATTCGAACAAAGTACAAAGCCACTCCATTTTTTGGTGTTCGACGAATGGTTGCATAACTTTTTGCACGGCATTTTGGTCAAAAAACTGGTTTTGCCAGGCTGTAGGCCATCCTTCGAAGGTCAGGAAACAATCTTGTCCTGGTTCATTTTATGCAAACTGACTGACCAATGACGTGTTAAAGACGAATACCTGAGAATGCAAATTTCACCAAAAATAAGTGGAAGACCCTAATATTGGGTAGGTACCAAGTTTGGCCTTATATAAGGTCACAACCGCAGGAAAAATCGATTTGGCAAAATACTTTTCAACGAAACCCATGAGGAATCACACCAAAATTTCCTATGTATTGTGAGGCATCACCCTTATGTACTAATCACGATACCACTAATGGATTTTATAACAACCCATGCCTTTATATTGGCTTCATTCCAATAAAACATCCCCAACTCTTAGACAGCCCATTTCGCAGCCCTTTGGCCTTTCTCAAATCTTTCAAAGGGTGGGATGGCTTGGTCCTAGTCTTCAAAACCCAACTATTTCAATGAATTGCCAATCTGAGATATCAAAGGCTCATAAGAACCGTCTTGATAGAGGCCGAAACTACCAATGATTTTTACAACAGTGAGGAATCACTACCGTTAGAGAAACACGCTCCACGTCCCCAATTCTTGTTCCATAAGTATGAAGTTCGAAGGCACGGCAATTGCCAGGAATATGATTGAGCCTTTTAAGTCATCAAGTTAGAAGATCATAATTCAAAAGTTTTCCCAATTGCCTGAATTATGGCTTTAAAATGGAATTTACATCAATCAATGAGATACACGATAGTTCCATTACATGAACACGGATTTAAACTCAATATGTCATTCAAATTGTTTGAATGGACCCTTTACTCGATAAAGGCTTTGAATTGAACTAAAACATTATAGACATTCACCTGCATTGAGACTTTCAAATAGAACTTATTTACATCAATGATTTCCCTGACAGTTCTATGATAATAGCATGGGTTTACACTTCACATGCCATAGTAATTGATTGAATGGATTATTAACTCGATAAAGGCGGCAAATTTGAATATAAAGAGAAGACACAATTTTCTGTATTATGGCTTTTTGAATAAAATTTATATCAATCAATGATGTACACGATAAATCAGTAACATGAGCAAGGATTTTAACTCACTACACCATACAACTTGATTGAATGCAGTGTTAACTCAACAATGACGACAAATTTGAATAAAATGTGACGACGGAAAGGCCTGTATTATGGTTTTTGAATATATTTTATGTAAACCAATGATGTACAGGATAGTTCTAAAGTATAATTATGCATTTCAACCCAAGTTGCCGTAAGGTTTGATTGAATGCACTCTTTACTCGATAAAGGCTTTGAACTTGAATAAAAAATTAGAGACATTCGCCTGCACTGAGATTTTAAAATGAACTTATATACATCAATGATTTCCTCGACAGTTCTATGATAAGAAAATGGTTATAAAATCAAAGTGCCTAATGAATGATTGAATGCACTCTTACCTTAATATAGGCGGCAATTTTGAATTTAAATGAAAAGACAGCCGCCATCATTTAGGCCTTTAAATGTAAGTGATATAAGTCAATTGGGTAGACGATAGTTTTTTGATAATAACATGGATTTGTACTTGACATGTCATAAAAATTGATTGAATGGATTGTTGGAATGGAATGGAATGCATTCACCCAATTAGGTTTGATTTTTCACGGCTCTTTGTTAAGACGTAATTACTTTAAAACCTGATAAGTTTATTGCTCATTTATGTTTATGTCTAGTTTTAGCAGTTTCTTTCTGATTTGTTGTGTAGTTTTTCTAGTTCCAAATCGTTATGTGTAGTTCTTTAGTTTGATTGTATTGGTCCTTTAGAGTTAGAATTTATTGTTCATTAGTGTATTGATTTCATTTTGTGTTAGACCAGTTTGTTGAGTTTATGTCTGTGTTTTTGTATTTATTTTTTTCCCAGTTTACATATGTTTTCAATTCCTTGCTTTTCTCTGTCCCTTACTTCTTGCTTACTATCTCCATCTTAGATTTGTATGTTTAGTTTGATGTGAAGTAGTTCATTCCTATTTTGCTCTGTTGTCCTGTATCTCAGGACAAAATTGTACAGCCTTTTAGTTCTTTTGTATCTCTTGGTCTCTTGATTTTGTTGCTCATAGATAGTTCCTCCTGCTTTCATGATGGAAGCTATTTTAGGAAAAGTCAGTAAAGAGGCTAGACAATGTTTGGACTTGGTCTTAGCTGGGAAGGATCCTTCCATAGTCAATAAGCCGTTTATTATAGAGGCTTTAGTTGCTCTGGTCAATGAAACCAGGGTGCTGCTTGAAGAACAGGCTCACCCAGTAATTGAGAAGTCGACTAATTTGACCAACGTAGAGGTTGAAGTAGTATCTCCTCTTGAAAAAGCGCAGGAAAAGACAGTTGTAGAGAAAATAGTCTGTCCCGTTTATCGAAAGCATCCTTGTCCTGAAGAAGGAAAAGGCTGTCAGTTTGACCACCCTAAATGGTGTCAAAAACTTCTCAAGTTCGGCCTTGAGGAGTACAATAGTAAGAAGGGATGTTCAAAGGTAGATTGTCCTTTTTTTCACCCGTACATGTGCCGTCAGTCCATGAGACTTATGACGTGCTTTAATGTACGCTGTACCTCCGTCCACGTAGAAGGGACGCAAAGAAAGGCGAGAAATAGGATAGCTCAGTTTCGTAGTTTTAGAGCTGACCCTATTCCTAAACCTAATCCCATCCCACACCCCTTCCTTAACCCATTTAACTTCCTCCCTCCCTCTCCTCCTACCAACACCCTCTCTCCCAATTCCCTCCTCTTCCTTCAAATACCCAATCCACCCCTATTCCTATAAACACTCTCCTCCCTAATATTCCTTGCCCCACCCCTATTCCCAAAATACGTTCCTATTCAAATGTAGCTGCCCAACCCATTCCTCAAACCCAACCATCCCCATTAGCTCATGCATTGCCTCCAGTAGAACGTAGCTTTGTTGATAAGAGGGATTTTTTACGGTTGGAGAGGATGGTCCAAGATCTTGTGAACTTGGTCCGTCAAAAGAGAGGCCCGTAAAGGGGCTATATTTGAACGTGCATTGTCTGATTTCTAAAAAAGACAGCACAAAAGTTAAGATCTTAGAAGAACTAGCCGTTGAGAGAGAGATTGCATTCATCTCTATAACAGAAACCTGGCTTCGGCCAGGGGTCTTAGATGAAGAACTAACCATAGTTGGTTTCAACTTAGTTCGTTGTGATAGGATACGCCCTGATAATCCCATATTCCCACATGGGGGCGTATGCCTATATGTTAGGAATGATTTGCACATTAGTCATGTACAAATGTCGAATGGAGAAGTAGAGGTCTTAGTTTGTCATCTTCGAGGTCTTGATTTGTCTATTGTTACAATGTATAGACCCCCTTCTTGTTCAGCAAGCTCTTTTTCGTCAGCTCTCCAATTCACTGGAAATGAGTTGGACCTGGCAGTTTGCTCGAAGGTTTTCTTTGTAGGGGACTTTAATTTTCCGGCTAGCGTTGTAGAGTGGGAGGTTAGTCCTGATGGGTATATTCCCATTTCGAAATCGACATCTCAGTCGTTCGAAAAGCTGGAAGAATTCGCGATCTTGCGCAATTTCTCCCAGCACGTTGGTGTAGCCACTAGAGAGAATAGCGTTCTCGACTTGGTCTTTTCCAATGACCCTGATCTGATCCAGTATGTCCATGTGACACCTACTAATCTGTCAGATCATCATGTTCTTGAGATAGGGTCGACCATTACTCAAAAGCCGGCGTGCTCTAGAGTAAAACCGGCCAAAAAGGTCGGTTTGGCTAAGTTCAAGTTCAAAGATGAACATTGGCCGTTGATTATAGAAAGATTAGAAGAACTTGACCTGATTTCAATTCTGAAACAGGAATCGTCCATAGATGCAGCCATTGATAAGTTAGTTTCAGTTTTTAAGGAAGTTTGCTCCAGTTTAGCAATCTCTGAATGTGTTCCGAAAGGTGGTACACGGACAAAAATTCCAAAATATAGGAAGACTTTGTTCAAAAAGAGTTGCAAACTAGCAAAAAGGCTGAAGAGCACTTCGAATCCAGTAATTGTGGCTAGTCTCCAAAAAAAGTTGGACGTAGTTCAGGGTAAGATTAAGGCCTCCATCGAATATGACCAGTTACAAACTGAGAGTAAGGTGGTTCAGGAGGTCAGGTCGAATCCGAAGGCATTTTTCTCTTATGCGAACTCTAAGAGAAAAATGAAACACTCTGTTGGGCCTTTTGAGGTTGATGGGGCAGCCATTAGCAATGTAGAGACTATGGCTAACATGCTTGGAGATCAGTTCTCTAGTGTGTTTTCAACCCCACTGAGTTCGGAAGCAACAGCTCATTGCTCTGAAGATGAGTCTGTTGAGATTGACATGGTTAGTCAAGCTGAGCGTTTAGATGATCTTGTAGTCACAGATCAAGATGCTTTAGAGGCCATAAGGGACTTGAGGCTTTCCAGCTCTCCTGGTCCTGATGGTGTGACATCTCAGTTTCTGATGAGATGCTCACTGGTTCTCGCTCCTGTTTTCTCGTACTTGATGCGCTGCATCTTGGATCAGGGCAAGTTTCCATCTTCACTAAAGTTAGCTCATGTTGTTCCAATTTTTAAAGGGGGAGATAAGTCGCTCCCCAGTAATTACAGGCCGATTTCTCTCACTTCGAATATTGCGAAGGTGTTTGAGAAGATCATGAAGTTCAAACTTGTTGAATTTCTTGATATTCATGAAGTCCTTCCTCCTAGCCAGCATGGGTTCCGAGCACATTTTAGCACGGTTACCCAACTGATTGAACATATTGAGCGGGTTATTGAGGGACTAGAGAGTCATGAATCAGTTGATGTAGTTTATCTCGACTTTGCCAAGGCCTTTGACAAGGTAGATCATGGGCTTTTAGTTAACAGGCTCCATGAAATTGGGATCCAAGGCAGGGTTCTCAATTGGTTAAAAAGTTTCATTTCTGGTAGGAAGCAATTGGTTAAGGTTGAGGGATCCCTTAGTGACATACATGATGTCAAGTCAGGTGTTCCCCAGGGTTCGATCTTAGGGCCCCTCTTGTTTATAATATTCGTTGCCCCGCTTCAAAAGCTTAGTATCACTGCCAGTCTCTCTTCTTATGCTGACGATACAAAGTTAGTTTCTGGTAGGAATGGCCAAGATTCCAGTAGCCTTGCAAAGGACTTAAATCGAATCTACTCTTGGGTAACTGAGAGTAATATGGCCCTGAACGGAATGAAATTCCGCTCAATGACATTTGGGTCAACTCCTTTAAATACTCCACTCGTAGATAATGGAGGTAAAGATATTGAGCAGGTCTCATCTATGAAAGATCTAGGTGTAGTCCTCCAAAATAATGGAAAGTTCGATGAGCATATCCAGCTGAAGGTGGGTAAGGCTTTTCAAATGTGTGGTTGGATATATCGCACGTTTAAGTCCAGAGATAGCATCACGATGCTAACTCTGTACAAGTCGATTGTCCAGCCACATCTTGAATATGCCTCACCCATTTGGGCTCCAATGAGTTCAGCAGGTTTGCAAAAGGTCGAACAAGTCCAAAGATGTTTCACTAGGAACATCACAGGATTGAGAGAGCTCTCGTATTGGGAGAGGCTAAAAAAGTTGGGACTGTACAGTGTTCAGAAAAGGTACGAAAGGTATCTGGTACTGTACGTCTTCAAAAGTATCCATGAGCTTTTTCCCAACCCATGATTTAGGGTCAATGCTAGTGACCGTAGAGGCTTAATGTGCGTTTTGAGAGCACCTTCAAGTCTTCGAGAATCCAGGCTAGTTCGAACAATGAAGTCCACTTCCCTGCTTTCTCGGGCTTCTTCATTGTTTAATTTGCTTCCCTCTGATATTCGTAGAGAATACGTAGGCCTTGTTGATGGTAGCATCTTTCAAGTCAGACTTGGACAAATTTTTAGATAGCATTCCAGATCAACCCTACATTCAAGGACTAGCTCGATCTGCCAACTCAAATTCGTTGGTAGACCAAATATCATATAAAAATTGAAAGGTAATAAATAGACGAATTATAACGCATTCTTAACTCGTTATAGGCGACAAATTTGAATAAAATGTGAAGACGGTATTGCCTGTATTATGGCTTTTAAATATATTTTGTGGCAATCAATGGTGTACGTGATAGTTCTAAAGCATGATTATGGATTTAAACTCAATTTGCCATGAGATATGGTTGAATGCACTCTTTATTCGATATAGGCATATCAAAGAGATTCCTCATTGTTGTAAAATTCCCTTGACAGTTTTGGCCTCGATCAAAACGGCTCTCATGAGTCTTTCATAGCGCAAAGCCGCCATTTATAGACACAATTAGGCTTTGAGGGCTAAGACCAAGCCGTCTAAGCCTTTGAAAGACTTGAAAAGGGTCACACCGTTAAGACAAAGGCTATCAAAGGTTTGAGGAATCACTAAGTTTTGGCTCAATTTTGATCAAACCTTGAAAGGCTGTCTTTTGAGTGTTGGAAAATATTTTAACAGTCTTGAAATCAGGAGTGCCAGGTTAACGAATCTTATTTTGTGAAGACGTTGATCTGGGCGTTCCAAGGCTGCAATTCGAATAGGTAGACTTGAGGCATCAATTTGGTTTCGGCATGGCTTGCATTTCGTCCCTTGAGACTGGTCGTATCCAAAAGCATTGCATTTAGGGATCGTAGCCTTTGATCTTAAGCTTCTAGTTTTTGTACTATAAATCCCAAGTCGCAATATCTTATGCGTATGATTTCCCAAATAGACCCATCAAGATTGGAAGATTAATTTAAAAATCTTTGAATTGCGACAGTTTTTCAAAGCCAGCTCTTATTAGTATTCTTACTTAAACAACAGTTTGTTCAGTAAATCAGAATGAAATGTAAGTTTCAAATTGGTTGTAATGTTGTGGACTTGGCATTTTTTTATCGAAACATATTAATTTTTTTCCTTGTGTTGTGTGGATTAAGTCTTGCGCTACTTCTTCAAAGAACAATCCAAAGACCCCATTTTGAGCCATCCATCATTGAAATCTACACAAAAAAAGAAATCACCAAATGTATTGAACTTGTGCAATAATCTCAGTGCCTTTCACATAATGCAACAACAATTCAATGCAGATGCTAGATTATTTTAGTATATCTCTTGGTATTAAAAGGACCATCAATTTTCTTGATCAATAATAACCCCCTGAAACATTTATGAAGTCTAGGGAATTCATGGGTCGGTGATATCCCTTAATTTGAACCTCACAAAACAAAGAGAAAAACCGGCTCGCATCAAAGAACTACACACAGGTTCTTTTTGGTGCTGCGACCCGCGATCTTTTAGATTCCCGTGAATAAATTTTGATTAGTGACCAGAGCTTATCTTAGGTAGCATTTTTTCAAAGTGTTTTGAAAGCTGAACCCGGTTCTCGACAAAGAAAACTAGAGTCTCACATTAAAGTTTACATTACACCCCTTGATAAAGCCATTAAACGGCTCGTGTCAAAGAACCACATAGAGGTTTCTTTTTGATGCCGCGACCCGGGAATATTCTATTCCCGCGAATAATTTCTGAAAAGTGACCCAGTGTTGTGTTGGGCTCTGCTATAGCCATATGTGGACGGAGAGAAAAAACCGGCTCGCATCAAAGAACTACATAGAGGTTCTTTTTGGTGCCGCCACCCGGGAATATTGTACTCCCGCAAATATTTTTTGGAAAGTGACCCGGTCATATTTTGGGCCCTGCTATAGCCATATGTGGACGGAGAGGAACCGGCTTGCGACAAAGAAACAATTGAGGAACCGGCTCGCGACAAAGAAACAGTTGAGGAACCGGCTCGCGACAAAGAAGCAATTGAGGAACCGGCTCACGACAAAGAAGCAATTGAGGAACCGGCTCGCGACAAAGAAACAGAGTATCTTTTTGAAAAGCGAACTTTGTTCCCAGTATTGAATCATTCAGCCTTGACCCGCTTGTATAAGGAGGTTTTGACTCCAATTGGGTTAAGAGCCAACAAACAAAACGCGCCAAAGAAGCATAGTACTTCTTTTTGGTGCCAAGATTTTTTCCAAGTCAACTGACGCCTTGAATGGCGGACCTGCGTCTTTTACTTCTCCGACAAGAATCTTGTTTTTAATGGTTTTAAGTCGATAATTAAGTACTTACTGTGATACCAGTGAGCGGGGCTACGCCCACGAACAGTGGCCCCCCATGAATCTGTGATATGTCCCGTTCAATGCACCTCTCCTTCCAATCCTTCCTCTGCCCATATTCCCCGGCTCACGTTTTTTTCAAGACGTGAGCTTCTAGCCCTCAAACCCTCTTCCTCTTTCCAATCATCCCTTCCTTCCTTTTCCCCCCTCAATGGCCATAGTGATCTCTCTTTTCTAGGTCGGATTGAACAACTCGGTATTGCGAGGAACCAGCATCGGCGGCAACCGCGGATCAGCAAGCGGAGAGGAGGGAATCAACCGGTGTCGGCCTGCTTTCTCAACTGTCATGGACGGGCGAACATGCTGCGAGTGGCTGGTGCGGGACGGTGTCTCAACAAGATCGGAGGACACGCCTTCACCTTCTTATCTGAGACGTGGGTCACCGAGGAGAAACACGAGAGTTGCTTTCCTGGCAAACAGAGCTTCGTAGTTCATGCCAGGAAGCCCGCTGGGCGTGGTCAGCCCAGCGGTGGGTTGGAGCTCTATATTACCAAACGCTTTGAGCCCACACTTCTCTCATCCTCTCCTCATCACATAGCCGTGGATGCCCAAGGCTTTACCATCATTGGCGTTTACTATCAGCCAACCACGGACTATGATGATCTCGTCTCGGACCTCACATCCATCCTTCAGAAGGTGAAGAATCCGGAGAAAGTCATCATTGGTGGTGACTTCAACATCCGTCCTGACTCGAGTGAATTCTCCGAGCTCGCCCAGATCCTGAGCCAATGGAGAATCACTCTGCGCTCCGACCCGGGAGTCCCAACACACACCTACTCCCGGGGCGCCTCTGTACTTGACCACATTTTCATATCAGAAAATATTCCATCTCCGGCCAGTTTCGTCCATCCACTGGCCGTGTCTGATCACCTCCCGATTTCAGTCACCTTCAAGATGCCCAGAAATTTCCATCATCTGGGCGTGACTCGAAATGGGAGGTGCGTGGTCAATGTGCAGAAGTGCGCGGCTCAACTTGAGGCCCTGCAGCTATCCATCAACACCGGAGCTGTGAGCAATCCAGCTGCAGTGGCCCAAGGCATTTCGCAAGCATTTAAAGAGTCCTCCTCCGTGCAGAGGAGGAGAGGAGGACTCAAGACCCCGTGGTTCAGCTCCTACCATCGAGAGCTGAGGGGTCAAATGCTCCAAAAACTGCGTAGTGCCAAAACGAGCCAAACACCGGAGACTTGGGAGCAATATGCGATGTCAAGAATTGCATATCACAAGTCTCTGAGGAGCGCCGAGTCAGCCCACCAAAGGTTGGAAGTGGAGAACCTGCTCTCTTCATCGGCCCCGTCCCGGATGGCGGGCTTGTACAAATGTGCCAAAAAGCCCGCCACCAACTCGGAAATTCCCGTGAGCAAATTCCTCCTCCACTGTCAAGAACTGTTTGCATCAACATCGGAAACAGTAGTGGAGGAGGTCCAGGGCTGCCCAGAAGAACACCATCCCCTTTTGCAGCCCTTCACGGAACCCGAGATGGACGTGGCCTTCAAGAAGATGAAGAGCAAAGCCCCCTCAACATCTGGGGTCTCTCCTTTCCAACTTTCACTTCTCCGGATCCAAACCCAGCCACTCCTTCAAGATCTTTTCAGCCTCGCCCTCCATTCTTCCTTCTTCCCACCAGCGTGGATGGAGTCAGCCATCATCTTCATCCATAAGAAAGGGCCCAGGGACATTCCAAACAACCATCGGACCATCGCCCTGGAGAACCCCTTCTTGAAGATGATGTCCACCCTACTAGCTGCCCGCTTCTCCGGATTGGCCGAGGATAGGGATCTCCTTCCCCAGTTCCAATTCGGTTTCCGGAGAAGCCGCTCAACCACCACGGCAGCCACTCTCCTCTATGAAATTGTGCATTCCAACATCAGCAACAAGAGGAGAGTGTATGGATGCTTTGTGGATTTCTCCAAAGCATTCGACAGGGTGGACCGAACGCGGTTATTCCTCAAACTCCAACTGTGGGGAGTTCCGCGTTCAATCTGTGTCCTGCTGTCCAACATCTATGCGGGACTCAGATGCTCCATTCGTTCTGGTGAGGACCTATCCCCCTGCTACTTCACTTCCATTGGCCTTCCGCAGGGGGATCCACTATCGCCAATTCTTTTCAATCTTTATGTATCCGACCTGCCTGAAGCCCTCACTCACCAAGGCCCCACCATCAACCATTTTCCTATTCAATATATTCAATATGCAGACGACCTGGTTCTCTTGGCTAATTCAGCCGTGGAATTGCAAAATGCCATCAATGCACTCCACGGTTATTGCCAAGAGAACGGCCTTCAAGTCAACACCATCAAGACGAAGGCCATGGTTTTCCATAAAGGTCGTCTGCCTCCCACCTCCTTCCATATTAACAATAGTCCGATTGAAATCGTCAATAGTTTTAACTACGTCGGTTTCACCTTCTCCACCCAACTCTCATTCACCAATCACCTCAAATCCACAATAACTAAGGCCAGGGCCAGGATCGGATACATATGCAATAGACTTCCCATGAAGAATCTTCCCCTCCCAATAGTCCTTCAACTCTTCCGGATCTACGTCACCCCAATTTTTCTCTACGGCCTACACCTTTGGCTTCCCAACTCCGCCCAATCCGCCCTCAAATCCGCCGATGCCACCTACACCAAGTTCCTCAAGCGATACCTCTGCGTGCCCCAATATGCCAACAATGCATGGACACATTTTCTATGTGAAACCGAGCCCCTCACCATCGGGCTGGCAAGGTTAGTGTCCAACAGTGTTGGGAACCTGACCTTTCCGGAGGTGATGTCCGGACACAAGTTGTCCTTCCCGGTCAAGGACTTGCCAACACCTTATTGTCCTTGGCCCGACATCCCTTCGGAATATTGGCGGTCACGCACCTTTGTTCGGCTCCCGTCCAAATGCCATCAGCAACGGGAGTTCACAAAGGATCTGTTCAATCTGGCCCATCCACTCTACTGCAATAACCAAGATTTTCATCACTTACCTCTACCTACCTGTCTTTGTACTATCTGCAACTCACCTCTTACCTATTTTCATGCGCATTGAACCAATTCTAGTCATACTCATTGTGATATCACTTTCTAGTCAACTATTTTATTGCCTTTACCTTTTTGACATTCTTCTTGTTTTACCATTTTGTATAATGTATATACATCAGATTTTATTTTATAGTTACTTTTACGCCATGACATGACCAAGAGTCACAATAAAGATTATTATTATTATTATTTTTGTCCACGATCTGCTCGTATACCCATTGATGAAAAGAAAACTGATTTTCGGTGCTGCAACCTGAGTTTTTCATTCCCCTGAATAATTACTGATTTGCGAACTGGTAGTACTTGTTGGGTCCTGTTTTACTCAATTGATTTTAAAAGCCAATTGACGGCTTGTGCCAAGAATCATAGCAATTCTTTTTGGTGCCTATATTCTAATCCACAACCCGGTCATTTTTGGGCTTTATGTTCCCAATTCATTTTAAAAAATCAGTAAATCGGGTCGTGCTAAGGAAGCGCATAGTACTTCTTGTTGGTGCAGCGATTATTTCAGAGTCCCAAAGCTTGAATTCTGTGCCCTGAGTCCACTACAATACTGTCGAAATGCTGAATCTGTTGCGTGATGGTATTGTGACGAGAGAGGAAGCCGTGTTGCTACGAGGGTATAATGTCATTGGTATCCAGATACTGAACCAGTTTAGCCTTCATGATTTTTTCGAGCACCTTGGCAATATTGGACGTAAGTGATATAGGTCGAAAATTGGCTGGGTTGGATTTGCCACCCCCTTTAAATATCGGTATGACGTGCGCCACTTTCAAAGACAGCAAATTCTCCGTTGTCCATCATGGATCTCATTAGACAGGCAAAAAACTGGCTCCCGGACCTTACAACATTTCATTAAGAATTGCAAATCCACTTCATCAGGACCTGACGAGCTAGCCACTTTCAAGTCTTTAATCGCAGCATCGTGATGCTACCTCTGGACTCAAGCGTGCAATATATCCAACCACACTTTTGAAAAGCTTTACCCACCTTCAACTGGATATGCTCATCGAACTTTCCATCATTTTGGAGGACTTCACCTAAATCTCTTATAGATGAGACCTGCCCAATATCTTTACCTCCGTTATCTACGAGTCGAGTATTCAAAGGAGTTGACCCGAAGGTCATTGAGCGGCATTTCATTTCGTTCAGGGCCATATTACTCTCAGTAACCCTTCTAGGTTCATTGCAAGGCTAGTGAAATCTGAGCCATTCCTACCAGAAATTAACTTTGTAGAGTCAGCATAAGAGGTCCTCTATAAAGAAAGCACGGTGTTCAGTTTCCAGGGAAATTCCCAAACATATCTTGGCATTTTTAGCTATTGTGATACTATGCAAGAAACAGAACATAAACTTTCATTTTTGTGACATTGAAGAGCGATATTAATTGTTTGGGAAATTGAATTAACATATTTTGGTTGCAAAAAAGGATGAAATTTGGACCATTAAATACCATGTAACTACGTGACAGTGTAATAGATGATATTGTGATTTATATTCAAGAGCCAACTAAGCGTGCTCCCAATTTATATTGAGAGGGTTCTTGAAAATTTTATCTTCTATAATGTTTTTAGGCATACATTTTTTTATGGGGGCTAGAATACCATAACGCAATAAAATCAAAATCGTTCCCCACGACTTTTCGAGGTAGATAAATGCCAAGATGTGTTTGGGAATTTCCGTCAAAACATTAAAGGGTATTTTTACCTCTGTCAAAACCTTCGAGCAAAATGATCGATCCAACTCACTAGTTCTGGTGGCTTCACCATCAAACTCCTGCAGCTTTTCGAGGGACTGAGATGTCGATTTAGAAATATTGCTCTCATTTTAATGGCAAAACTCATACTTGTTCGTCAAATGGATTATGAAAATTACACATATTGACAACTCGACTCTTGACTGATCAGTAGAGCTGTAAAAAAGTCGAATAAATTTGGCAAAGTAGCGACTAAAAAAAGGCTGGGAAAAATGGTAAAATAGTTGGGAAAATAGTTGATTAAGTTTGCGGAAAACAAGCACTTCGTGGTGTATTTCTAGAGTTTGAGGTACAAGAAGCTAGATTGCAAAGCTAGATTGCCATTTTCAAACCTCTGGACTTTAAACAGACTACAACGGGCCCAAAAAGGTAACTGATTTGAAAATTGCTTTCCTAAAACTTCCGAAATCGAAGGGTCATCCCCTCAATCTGGTCACCCTGAGGAAATTGGTGGCAAATTACTTTAAGTTATTAATGCTTTTGAGAATACTTTCTATCAATATTAAATTCAAGTGACTGAAAAGTTGGAAACACGTGTAAAAAAGCTATTCGGCCTTTTTTAGAGCTATCTTCATCATTATTGGGTGTAAACGTAGTTTGATTCGTTGTGATCTCCAGATCCATCTTTTTGCCTCAAGTACCATTCAGTGCATTTGTACAAATATTTGTACTGGATGTCTCGCTGAACCTGAAACAACAAATACACACAAACATACGTAAGTTGGAACAATCAGGGTTGCTATTGTTTCAAGTAATTTTTATTTTTATTTTTTTAAATATTTTTTTTGGGTTTGATATACCGATACAGGAGAATGAGTTCCCTGTAAGTCACAATTGATAAAAGATTTTGTCACATAATGCGTTCGAATTTACCGCTCTAGGGCACCCTTGAACGAAAGGCTGGTCTGGGATGGTTGATAAAAAACGATCTAAATGTCGCTTAAAACTTAACAATGGATCATCTAGTAAATAGAATCGTCGAAGTGAGCATGGTAACAGATTATAACGGGTTGGTGCTCGGTTTAGTACAAAACAGGATTTTAAGGTCTTCACCAACTTTTTATCTGATGGGTTGAAATTAAATTTGATTTCACACGTGATGCCTCTTCTGTCACTAACGTTATACATCATGCCCGGGTTAGGACAAAGTACATGGAGACATTTAAAAACATAAAGGATTAGGTAGCGTTCGTACCTACGCTGAATACTATATAATTCAAGGGATTGAAGTCTTTCCCAATAGCTTAAGTGGGACATGCCTGCAATATATTTTGTAAAACTTCTTTGTACTTTTTCTATCTTATTCAGCCCCCATACATTCATTGGCGCCCAGATTGGGGAAGCATATTCTAAATCCGGTTGAACAATAGACTTGTATAGAGTTTTCATAGTATAAGCGTCTTTGGATTTGAAAGTTCGGTATATCCAGCCACAAGTTTGGTATGCTTTGGTCACTTTCGATTGGATGTGTTCTTCAAATTTACCATTATTTTCAACTATTATTCCTGGTCTTTAACGGAGCTTACTGATAAAATGGGTTTCAAGCGATTGTCGGTGTAAATTGGCTTATCTACTTCATTTTGGTTGTACGTCATGGAATTAAACGGGGATAAGTTTCAAATCATGTTTTGAGAGTGGACCCATTTGTATACAACGTCCAAGTCAGTTAGCAGGTCTGTCTGGTTTTGTGAATTTCTTCCGAACACCAGCTTAGTATCGTCAGCATAAGAAGATATTGAAGACTGGAGGGGCAATCCGTGTAGTGGTGCAATGAATAAAACGAACAAGATCGGACCCAGAATAGTTCCTTGAGGTACCCAGATACCACGTTTCGAGGGCAGCCTAAGCAGCCGTCAACTCGAACGGCTTGTGTGCGGTTGGTGAGGAAATCTCTGATCCAAGAGTAAATATTTCCTCCAACCCCTAGTTTACTTAAATAACTTAGCAGTAGAATATGATCCACTTTGTCAAATGGTTTAGGAAAGTCCAAGTATATAACATCTACGCAATCGCTATGTTGTAGTCCCTCTATAACGTCGTCAAAGTGCTGAATCAATTGTGTCACAGTGCTAAAATGGGCACGAAAACCATGCTGCTGGTCAGGAATGCTACCTTTTATGTCAAGGTATTCAAGAAGCTTTGTCTTAACAAGCTTTTCCATAACTTTGGAAACATTCGACGTTAATGAGATTGGTCGATAATTCACAGGTTGATCCCTATTTCCTCCCTTTTAAATGGGGACTATATGGGCATGTTTTAGTTGTGTGGGTACCCTCCCCTCTGACAAAGAACGATTCATTAAATATGTAAAAATTGGAGCGATGACTAGTGATGTGCGTTTAAGGAACTGTGCCGTTACACCGTCAGGTCCTGGAGAGCTTGAAGATTTCAGGTGATTAATAGCTTCGACGACTTCCTTTTTGTCAATCAATACGTCTTTTAGAAGTGAACTGTAGTCGCCCAAACAGGGGTCGTTTAGCACGTGTTGAGTAGGAGTTGAAAAGTCCAATGGTCGAACTCAATATTGTACTAATTTCAATCGAGAATAAATTCGTAGCACTCGTAGCAATTCTTAACTTCTTCTCAAGAGTGACATCTTTGATAATTGTTTCATATCTTTGCAGACCAATGTTAATTACTTTGAAAACTTAATGACCAACAAATGCATATACATTGGATTGAAATGTAAATAATTGCAATTACTTTCTTTCTGAAATTTACAGTTCAATTACTTTTCAATGGCATTTTCTGCTCCTCTCATACAAAATTATAAGTCATTGTGAATTTGTAACAAGCCCCCTATTAATTTGTTCTTTTTTACTAATGTACTGATGAGTATATTTCCATTTCGAAATCGACATCTCAGTCGTTCGAAAAGCTGGAAGAATTCGCGATCTTTCTCCCAACTAACTAACTCTGTACAAGTCGATTGTCCAGCCACATCTTGAATATGCTTCACCCATTTGGGCTCCAATGAGTTCATCAGGTTTGCATGAGGTCGAACAAGCCCAAAGATGTTTCACTAGGAGCATCACAGGAATGAGAGAGCTTTCGTATTGGGAGAGACTAAAAAAGTTGGGACTGTACAGTGTTCAGAGAAGGTACGAAAGGTATCTGATACTGTACATCTTCAAAAGCATCCACGAGCTTTGTCCCAATCCAGGATTTAGGGTGAATTCTAGTGACCGTAGAGGCTTAATGTGCGCTTTGAGAGCACCTTCAAGTCTTCAAGAATCCAGGCTAGTTCGAACAATGAAGTCCACATCTCTTCTTTCTCGGGCTCCTTCATTGTTTATTTGGCTTCCCTCTGATATTCGTAGGGAATACGTAGGCCTTGTTGATCCGGTAGCATCTTTCAAGTCAGACTTGGTCAAATTTTTAGATAGCATTCCAGATCAACCCTACATTCAAGGACTAGCTCGGTCTGCCAACTCAAATTTGTTGGTGGACCAATTATCATATAAAGATTGAAAGGTAATAAATAGACGAATTATGACCTTTCATTTTAATAGTGCTGGGGATTACATTCCTTGTAGCGGTTAAAAAAGCCCGTTAAAAAACCACCCTCGACGGTGTGTGTGGATTAGTTGGATTTACTTTAATTGTTACGATGACGATACTGGTGATTCCGCCATCTTTACATTTTCTTCTAAACCGTTTTGAAAATAGGCGTTTATGTCCCCCTGTTTTCAATTTCTGTTTTGCGTAAAAAGTCAGTTGTCGATCTAAAAGGTATAAAATGACACTTAACACATTCTTAATGGCACATCAGACCGAAAGTACCGATAATCAAAATCATTAGATATTTTAGTTGCACAGTTTATGGGCATAAATAGCACTTATAGAAGGTAAGTACAGTATAGTGACTGTTGGAAGTTGAATATTCCAGTCTTTGTCAAAACTAGGTGACAAATGCCCTAATAGTACCTTGACGATAACTAATCAACATATTACATACTTTAACGACCTCACATTTTCATGTGAGTCATTTTCTTTCCTTCAAAAAATGTTACATTAATTAAACACGATATATCAAATCATTTAAAATACATTAGAAAAACATAATTTGGAAAAGAAATTCAAAATTCCTTTTAAAATTATTACATTATTGTATGCTCGGAAAAAATGCAGCATTCTATTTAGCGGGTAGGTCCTCCAATTTGAAGCTTAGCCTATATAAGCTTAGTGCAAATTCGATCATTACCATTTCCTTAAAATGGCATTGGTTTTCATAAAAGTGCTATAAACTGCACATCTAGGTGTATGAAGCACATTCATAAGCAATTCTTTCTAAGATATGCATTTTTAGTATCGTTTATGTTACCCAATACTTTATTTTGAGATATTATAGCATCAGCCAATGTGACAAAATTAACTCATCTGAGTATCTGAGCTCGAAAATGTACTTCATACGTCAATTAATGTGTGGTACGTGGTCGTCAGCGAACTTGGTGGCCATTTTTGACGAAAACTGGAGCGTTCAACTTACAATAGCTAAGGAGCCGCTCTATATATGTCCATGAAATTTCTACTGAAGGTGCAACTAACTGTTGTATTCTCGTTCTAGTCACCCATAGTTCTCCTTTATGCTCACTCGACCCCTTCTCTCACTGCTCTCCATAGTTACCCGTTTCCTGTATATATACCCGCCTCTCTATGCAATAAACATCTAGTCAACAACCACCACTCGGCCATGCAACACTAACCAAGGATAACTCCTTGTACTAACCTATCTAATGATTATGATATTCAGCACTTTTAGTCTGGTGTGCCATTAAGTGTGATTTAAGAGTCATTTTATACCTTTTCAATCAACAACTGACTCTTTTTACAAACAGAAATTGAACTTCTTGATTTAGTGATAACAAAAACTGTCTTTAAAAGTCTTGAGAGCATGGTTGAAAGTTACTTAACAACATTCTAAACACTGTGTAAGGTTAAGTTAATTAGGTTAGGTTCGGATTGTATCAACATCGGATCTACTTCGTCAATCTCTATAGGCGTTGGATTTTCACTATCTATCTCACACTTCACTCACACTTTTGACCAAGTTTAAAGTCCATACTTAAAGGACCCAATACGGAAGGGAAAAAAGAGGGGGTCACTTAGAATCAAGTTCCATGTCGCTCACCAAGTACTGATGTGATCAATCTGTCTGAGGTGCAAACTTTTAAGAGTACAGCCAAGTCTAATCATTGGTTTCTTCGGTGAGAAAGTGCTAAAAGCTTGATCCACAAAAATCAAACGGGGATCAGTACTGATTTGAAAGTTCCGTCACTTTAGATTGATCACATCAGTAGTACCATCGATTTTCATCTGCAATCAAGTCTAACATCTTCAGGCATTCCTTCAATTTGCAGATCCTAGAGCCGATTTTTTCCTTCATCTTTGGAATCATTAAATTTAGATTCTTACCTCAATGTCACAATTTGAAGGCACTTGAGATACTAACCATGCACATGCGATCCCTTCGCATGCCTAGAACCGTGCTGTAAACATCCAGAGCCGGGATATCCTTGTCAATGTCGTTCATTAACTTGAACAATCCTATAAAAATACCAGTTGGCCCCACTCCAGCTGAGCAATGGACCAATATGGTCGATTTTCTGTTTGGAGGGATCAGCTGACGAACTTCTTCGGCGCAATCCACCAACAGCTCTGCACTCTCAGGAGTGCCAAAATGTGGCCAATCTTCAAATTGAATGTGAGTGAAGGTGTGTTTATTACGATCTGGTCCGATGATCGAGCACTCCCTTTGGATGACATGAGGTGCGATCGCTTTCTTGGCTCGATTGGATACTTTAAAGGGTTGTAAGTTGGTCTGTTCACCTCCTCTGATCGACCAATACTTGGCACACTTCTCCACTATCTCCCCTTAAAGCATTGAACGATGATAACTGTAATGATCTTGATCATTTACATCAGTAGAGCTGTAAAAAAAGTCGAATAAATTTGACAAAATAGCGACTGAAAAAGCTGGGAAAATAATTGATTGAATACACGGAAAACAAGCACTTCGTGGTGTATTTCTAGAGTTTGAGGTACAAGAAGCTAGATTGCAAGGCTAGATTACCATTTTCAAACCTCTGGACATTAAACAGACTACGAGCCATGACGTACAACGTACAACGTACAACGGCCCAAAAAGGTAACTGATTTGAAAATTGCTTTCCTAAAACTTCCGAAATCAAAGAGTTTTCCCCTCAATCTGGTCATACTGATGAAATTGGTGAGAAATTACTTTCAGTTTTGTGAAGTTTCCATCAATATCAAATTCGAATGGTCTTGGAGAGTTGGCTTCAATCTATCACCTGAGGAGAGCGAGACATGGCTAGGTACCTGTGCCAGATGTTTTGTTCCACCCGTAACTGCAGTTCTACGCCATGCAGTTTTGAGCTTTGTCAAGACATCTCATCCCTAGCTCACCCTGGTTTCAAAAGTTAAAATGTGATGGAGCAGGGACTCTATAGAGAGGAAACGACACGGATTTCCTCTCACCGCCAACTTAGGCCATTGCGTTGAATCAAGACATTAACTCCAGTACAAATAAAACAAGATTATCCGTACTACATAGTACATTAAGGTATTTTTAATTAAATAATGCTCTCCTTGATATACAACTCCGTCTATATAGTAAAAATATTTCTGAATTAATCTTGAAAGTCAGAAGAATAAATGAACATCAAATTAATCAAAAACAATCGAATTGTTTTTCGATTGATATTGGTGAAATATTGCGTAAAATTGGCTCAAAAACACACATAGATAGAAAATCATCAAAAGTCATTTTATTAATTGATGGGTAATGTAGACTGACAAATTATTAAAAAAATGTATGGAATAAGCAATTAAAGTGCATGTACATAAATGTCAACATATTAGAATATCTTGGATGGACAATTGATAGTTTTGTCTAAACCCACACATTTGACAAAAAAACATCAGGTGGCATTGGTGAGAAAGGAATGAGTTATCTTTTTGTAGAGTTTAAATTTTTACTTATTATGATTTTTGCATAAAAGGCAGGCATTATTTAAGGGGCACAGAGAAATATCAAAGTACAGTAGACTAGATCTCAATTTGCACTTTGTACTCCAATAAAATGTTTTTCTTACAAAAGCATCCAAAATACCAAAATAGTCAAATAAAATAGGTGCCATATCTCTTAAAATTATTATTTCATGATTATGAAGCATCAAAATGAGTTTAAAGAACAATATGCATCTCAGAGCTACAGTATGTCCACTTTTGCATTGAGGGCCATTCCTAGAGTGAGAACCATAGTTTCATAACAAATGCGTCAAATTACTTGAAATTTGGTCAAGATGTGTCTGAAAGAATTTCTACAAATAATATTTTTGGCAAAAGAGAATTTATTGATTGTGTTTTGAGCAAATTCTTGTTTTATCAAGAAAACCTAATTAGCACTTTTCAGTTGTTGTACTTTAAGACATGTTTAAAGTCATTTTAAGTTTATCTGAATGCCTGGTTTTAAGCACATACCATCAATGGTTACGAAAATGATATTAGTCACATATTTTGTTCAATAATTATGCCAATAACTGACATTCAAAAATTTCAGCGGCAAAAGTTTAGGCTTTACTTGGCGGGAAAGGTTTGGTGATCACAAAAAGGTGGCGTTTCCTTGCTTTAGTGTCCTTGGATGGAGAACGTTTGCCATTGATTGTGGGTTGTTTACTCCTGTTGCGTTGACGTTGAAGGATGCAGGAAGTTCGAATCAAAATGGAAAACAATGCGAAAAATAGACAAAATATGTGTGAAAACGGCAAAAAAGCTAGAAAAGGCGAATAGACCCTAAAAAGTCGGAAATGTTGTAAAGAAAAACCTGTTCGACTTTTTTTACAGCTATACACTCATTAGCCTTAGAAACTACAGTACTTCCTAAACACTTCCGATGGCAACTTTTTGCATCAAGTACTTTTAAAGATGCATTGATTAAAACCTGGAACTCCGAACGGGACAAGAGCAAAATGTATAATAGTATTGTAAAAAAATATCCTGATCCAATGAGAAATAATCTCGCAATAAAGATTTTTTTTATTGATTAAATCATACGGGCATCAAATGAAATCTGTTGTGATAGCAATTACTCAGCTTTCAAATGCAATTCAGTATGGTTCTGAGATTACGAGTGGCTGGAAAGCAAGTTTACTGTCACTGGTAAAGAGAATAGCTATTTATTCAATGAGACATGATTTTGAAAGGCAAGGTGATTCCTTTTTTTCTTACCGGGGGGAGATGAAATGGTGGATTATAGGTCGTTACTAGTGGTAACGTTACTACGGATCAGGCATTCACCCTTCTCCTTTTTTAGTGCACTGAGCTGCTGACGTTACGTTCACTTTCCTCTACAGTGAAATCGGGCCAATGCCAGACCTGGTCATTGTTTGATCTGTGTTCAAGGTGTCTTGACCATATACGGATTTTCTTCAAGCCTCACTATTAAATACTTCAAGTAAAGAGTGCCTCTGCTCTTGAATAAATAACTAAGGTTATGAAAATAAACCAAAATCAGTTCCGAAAGTTGCAAAAAGGTGAAAATAAGTCTCATATATGTTTGGTTTTTTTTTTTAAGTATCATGGTGTTTTGGGGGCAAAAAATGCCTGATTATTGTTTGTCACAATCCTCTTGCGCTTTGGGCTAAGAAATATAGTCTTGTCTTTACTTCAACGAAAATTGAGTTTCAATGTAGGCACATGCATATCCAAGACTTTAAAGTGAAAATAGCATGTTTTGAACCATCCAGAAATAATGGTGCAGGACAAAATAGTTCAAAGTAGTAACACCTTTGATGTTTGTGCCATTGCTTTATTTTGCTTGCACATTTTAAATTCAGCATGCCAATTTACACTTTTGTTTTGTTATGGACTCTTTTTCTGTACTCACTTTCGTGTGCTGCTTTATTGTTTTGGTGTGGCACTTTTTGTATATCGTGTGCTCCTTTTAACTTTTGTGTTGTTCTGCTTGCGCCAATTTATACTTTTAATGCTTATGCTTTTGATTTCTATTTAATCCGTCTTGCAATGGTGAGACTGCACGAGCATCTTTACTGAATGTCGGAATGGAGGAGCAAAACACTATCCTATGCTCATCAAATTGGTAGAAAATGGAAGCTGTGCAATGCATCACGTACGGATAGTTTTCAAAACAAAATTGGAAGGGGGTGGGGCATATATTGTCCACGTGTTGAACTATTTGTAAATTACTAATCAATTAGGGGTTCCAAAAGAAAATGTTCGTAATGTTCAGAGGTGTCCAAATAATTCAGTTTAATTGGCACAACACACAATTTGCAGTTTAATCACGAGGGCAAAATTGTGAATAAATATAACAAATGAAGATAATTTTAGTTCTATTCACTCTTTGTATCTGAACCATCAGCAATAAAAGAGAGAGCAATTAAACGCAGTAAGTGAAGATGCGAAAGGAACTCGAAACCGAGAGCACAAATTTTCTCACTCTTTTGAGTCAAAGATAAAGATTAAAAGGTAAAAAATTGGCTAAATACAACATTTCATTTTAATAGTACTGGGAATAGTATTGCCTGTAGCGGTTGGAAAAACCAAGCCAAACTAAAGTGTGCCAGGCAGCCAAAGATTAAAAGATTCAAGTGTTGTCAGGTTACCAAAGAAAGATCACGAGCTTTGAACACGACCATCTTGTGCAATGGTGACATTTCAAATGATTTTGCTTCATTTGATTGTAAATTACACTAGAAAAAAGCCAAGAATTGTCAGCAATTTATTTCTAAAAGTGGAAGTTAGATAATTTTGAAAGGTTCAATGAGTGGCTTGCAAAAAGCTAGAAAATCGGGCAATCAAATCTTTTGAATTAAGAGGCAACAAAATCAAGAAATGAGTGAAAAAATGCAACCAGTTTTCAATTTTCTTCAACATTTTCGTTGTTTAAATGAACCAAAAAGACACCCACAGTGCATTTGCATTATTTGGATAGCCCTTATCATTTCTCATAATGTCAAGCTGACTTCAAAAGAACTGCAATCGGAAAAATTGACTGAAGCTACACACAGCAAACCGTGCCAAGACTATATTTTCCGAGATAAACAATTCTAGCCCTCTCGGTTGCTTCCGAAGTAGAGTTGTTGTTTTTTATCCGGTTTGAGGATTGAAGTGGGACTAGTGCTGGGGCGGGTCCATCAGAGGACTGGAGTCAGATAATGGCTCAACAATGACGAGGCAAATCAAAAGCGTCCCTACTAAGATGCCAATTCCAAAGCATAGCGGAAGTCTGCATGAGCAACATGCAGACTTCTGATTGCATCAAAAAATGAATTCTATACGAAGAAACGGCCTTACCAGATATAAATAACTATTCTTACCCGTTTGACTCTTTTTCGCCTTGAGGTTGGTCAACATGATGACAAAGTGAACGGAGTTTTCGCAAATCATTTGTAAAAAATGTGGCACGGTCTCAATGGTGGGTCCTTGCGCCGCAATCACAGTAAGATTATCATCGATCCCATGGATAAAACTGGCATTCACGTATTGTGTGCCAAAAAGGTTCTCTTGCAATCGAACTATGGAGTGATCGTAGGGCAAAATATTTGAATACCTATAAAGTAGCCAAGATTATCATTCAACCGCGATGAATTTTCCCAATCCAAATATGCCACCTTATCTTACCTATTTAGAGAGATCCCTTGGTCAAATCGGTTCTGGGCTCGTCCATAAGACTTTGAGAACCCGTTATGAAGATGAAAATCGTCATTGTCTAGTTCAACAAATTCGTTCTTGTACGGATTCAAACCATTCCGGACCCGAGATCGGAAGTCCGAAACCGGGATTGGATTGGATTTTGCCGCCGGTTTCTTGGACCTGTTTGTCGCCGAAAGTTGCAGGTTTTGTTGCCTAGGCTTAGTTCTTCGTCGGTTCTTGTACAAGAGACCAAAAACCACGATGACGAGTGCCAGGGCTATCACCGATAAGGCTCCGAACACTTCGAGTCCGATGTACCAAGTTTGGTCCGGCTCTTCTTGGAAGACCTGTGGAGTTGAATCGCTTATGGCAGCGCACTCTTGGTCGCTCCAGATCCCACAACCTTGTTGTTCTCTCCATGGACCCTCACAATCTGGTCCAGAACGATCCTTTAAAGTGCAAGTCCGATGTCGAAATTGTTCACCCGAGCAATTCCGCGAACACTCAGAAAAACCTGACCATTCGCTCCATTCACCTAAAGGAAAAGCCAATTGAATGCAAGCCAAACGAGAGAATGATTCATTATCAGCTTGAATAAAGCAAGGCGCTGGTGTTGTCAATTGGTCTAAGAGGCACCGTAACCAAGGCAAAAATCCATTCCCTAGGTGTCGTGGGTTCAAACCCCGGTGTCGGAGATAAACCATTCACATTCCATGAAGTCAATCTCTCTATTCAGTGTCAGATTCCAAGAGACCAACTCCTTTTTGGATTGATGTCTTACCAGGTATCACAACGTAACTCACCATTAGGGCATTGCTTGGGTTGCCACAAAGTTCTGTTTTGAGACGGACTCCGATGGGATTGGGCCCCACCCAAAATACAAGTTGTAGGGACTTCATTGCTCCAATGAACAATTTTGGGTACCTCTGGCACAACGTAAGCGAATTGAGTGCACCCATTGGTTGTCAAACACTTCATTTTACACGTGGGATAGTTGGAAACGGTAAAAGATCTCAATGGTTCCTGAATCGTGGTGTGATCTTTAATGCACGAGGGGCATTGGCTAAATCCAGAGTGACGCTCTTCAGATAAATACACCAAGTCAATGCTCTTTTTAAGGTAGCAACAAAACAGAGTAGTTGATTTCTTCACTGTGGGTGTGGCCCAGGCCAAGCATTTGTAAAGGAAACATGCTTTCTGGCATTTGGAAACATCTTCGTCATCACAAGCCACAACTCCACCGGATTTCATATACCCTCCATAAAAGCCCAACTTTGGCAATTGGCAATCTAGTCACAGAGAAACACAGTAACAGTGCAAGTAAGTGCAAAATATAAATGATTAAAATAAAGGAACGTCAAACCTTCGGATGGGATTGTTGGTCTCGCTATTTGGGCAAATTGGCGTTCCAACACGTATAATCGAATATAGACAGGTTTGGAGTTCGTAGAATTTTCTTGAATTTTCCATAGCCCTTGATCAGCTTCGTCCAGATTTGGATAGCGGATCTTGCACCTTGTGAGGCCCGGATCAATTTCTACTAAAACGTTGAAGTCACGACACATTGTGGCTACGGAGGAACGAAAACTATTGATTTTAGTGCATTTCTTTCTAAGTTTTTGGAAACACAGTTTGGATCTCAATAGTACTCACGACCTCTCGGAGTTTGTCCAGTGCAAGCAAGGTTCGTTTGGCCAACTTTCGAGAGACTACACGATCTGTTGACATTTTGCAAAACAAACTCAAGAGACGTTTCCTCAATACCGTAAATGACATGAATGGTCCCGGGTTTAAGTTCCATTGGTTGAGATGTTGCCGCCGATATGAGAAAGATCAACAAGTAAGCGACGTTTTCAATGAAATTGTGCTTCATTTTTTCAAAGTAATTTCACTCTTTGCCTCCACCGGGCTCTGAGCTACTGTCTATCATGACAGGAAGCTCTAACTAAACCTTGGCCATGTTAAGCCATCTTATTAATGCAGAAATGCCTAAAGCTACCTCTGATATTCTCAAAAAGAGGCTTCATTCATCCCAAGGTTTACTGAAACGAGTACCACATTCAATACTCGCCCTTAGTTTTAGTTCAAACTGATAGGTACAGTTTTTTAGGGGGGTATACTTAAGGAGCAAACCATTAAGATGACAACGATCAAAGGTTTATTACTCATTGGGTTTTGCAGTCCTGTCATCAAATTCAGCAAATATCATAATGTAGTATATTGTGTAAAGTTCTGGTTTACTATTCATCAAATCTTGGATCCCTCAAGATCCCTCCTGGTCGTCATGAGCCCAACGCATCTTTTAGATCATATGCTCAGGTGGCGGCCAGAGCTCCTTCTCCCTCTCCTCCCCTTTTACCCTCTCCTCAAAGGTTTTCTCATCCCCCGCCTAAGATGAGTTTTGTCCAAAAGCAGGATTTTTAAGGTTAGAAGGCCTAGTTAAAGATTTGATAGCACTAGTCCATCGAAGGACAATAAGCCCGTAAAAGGGCTTAATCTGAATGTGCATTGTCTGATCTCCAAAAATGACAGCACAAATATCAAGGTTCTTGAGGAACTAGCTTTAGATAGGCAGGTCTTGTTCATTTCCATGACAGAAACTTGGCTTCGACAAGGAAGAGGTAGCCATGGTTGGTTTCAATTTAGTTCGATGTGATAGCGTACGCCCTGACAATCCAATTTGTATTTTCGCCAATGACCCTGATCTGATCCAATACGTCCATGTGACGCCAAGTAATCTGTCAGATCATCATGTACGTCTTCAAAAGTATCCACGAGCTTTGTCCCAATCCAGGATTTAGGGTCAATTCTAGGGACCGTAGAGGCTTAATGTGCGTTTTGAGAGCACCTTCAAGTCTTCGAGAATCCAGGCTAGTTCGAACAATGAAGTCCACATCTCTTCTTTCTCGGGCTCCTTCATTGTTTAATTTGCTTCCCTCTGATATTCGTAGGGAATACGTAGGCCTTGTTGATCCGGTTGCATCTCTCAAGTCAGACTCGGTCAAATTTTTAGATAGCATACCAGATCAACCCTACATTCAAGGACTGGCTCGGTCTGCCAACTCAAATTCATTGGTAGACCAAATATCATATAAAGATTGAAGTTAATAAATAGACGAATTATAACCTTTTATTTTAATAGTACTGGGGATAACATTCCCTGTAGCGGTTAGAGAAGCCCGTGAACGCCCCCCCCCCAAAAAAAAAAGAAGAAAAAAAATATTTTCTTCCCTCTTGAAAAACGGCAAAGCTGTAAAACTACCTGTGCGAGAAAAAGGTAAAGGATGATTTGTATTTTCTCCTGGAGAATGATTTAATTAGATAGGGGGGGGAAACGCTTATTCTTTATCTTTTTTCTCTATCAAATTTATCCAAGCTCCTTCATTGTTCAATTTGCTGCCTTCAAATATTTGTATGTAGGCGTTGATCCGGTAGCAGGAATTAAGTCAGACTTGGACAAGTTTTTGATTAAAATTCCCGATCAAACTTAAGCCTTATACCTATTAAAGGGATAGTCAGATCAACCAACTCTAATTTGTTGGTCAATCAAATAATATATGTAAAGAAAAGTTTAGTAAAATGAATAAGTTTCTTGTCTTGAACTGGTGGGATTCCAATCCCAGTTGAGGTAAGGAAGTCCGCAAAAAAAAGTAATTACGTTTTATGAAAGAGCCGTGAAAAACAAAACATAATTCAGTGAATGAATGGCAATTCCCCATTCATTCACCCACACACAAACAGAACGAACACCACACGTGCACAGCAACCAAGGAGCAACAGAGGCAGTCACACCTTGGTTCGAAATTCCTGTGAGATAAGAACAGCAGCAAACTAAAATACGACTGTCCCCAGCGAGCTCCAAATCAGGAATGAAAAGTTTTTCTCCAATGGCGGGTTATAAACCTATGCTCTGGGGAACCATGTCGTGCCTCTATTGGGTACATTTGACCACTCAGCTACCATGGTGCCATTGCACTTACATGTATTTTCTTTTTCTTTTTTAGCACCACCATGAATGTCATAGTTTTGAAGAAAAAAAATAGCCTCATTGGCACACGTTTCTTTAAATAAAAAAATTATCAATTTCTAACCCATCAGCCAAATATCTCCATTTTAAATTCAAGTCGATAAATCTACTGGTCTGTGGCTCGTGCTATCCCAAGGGCAAAGCCAAACTCTGATAATCTGATTTAACACGTTTTTCGTACTTGACGTTCATATGTTTTTCAGCCAAGTAATAAATACTTTTTGAATGGAAAGTGTGCCAAGAAGTTGTTTTAAACGGTTATATTAATGATAAAGGCCACGCCCATACTAAAATAGTAAAAAATACATGTAACGGCTCAGGCTCGTCCAAGCCGCCTTAAGGTGTCCGAACAGCCCTGTGACACCATTTCTTCTCCCCACGGTAAGAAAAATAGGAATCACGTAATCTTTCCAGATTATTTCGTATTAAATCTCAACGATCTAAACCTGCTAACTCAATTATTGAAAAAAAGGGATTCAATGTTGCTCCAAACCAGAGTGGACCGATGTTGGCAGGAAATCCGTTTGGGGTCCATGAAACTTTTGGAAATCAGTGGTTAGGCAGAATCGCTTTTCCATCATTTGTATTGTGACGATCTTCCTCATGCTAGCCATTATGGTGGCAGACCATGGCCCTCTATAATATGGATATTTAAGGTTTCCTTAGCTCCCTAAAAGTCTTTTTGTTGATTGATTATTTTCAGTAGACTCCAAACTTGTTTGCATTTCGAGCAGAAATTTAAGAGGGATGAGTGAATCGTGTTTCTTCTCAATACCTCGGTTCAGCTCTTTCGCACATCCGAACCGTCGGATTTTTGCAATTTTTGCTCGACCATCAGACCCACATTTTTGTCTAAAAATCTAAAAATCAGCAAAAATGACTTGAAATGTTGGGCACAGTGTCCTCACTTTGAATCTCGACCCCGACATTTCTCCAAATGGAGCTTTAGACGTTTAACCACACCCACGAACAGAGAGCCAATCCGTTGCGGACTTAGACATTAATTATCGTCAAAAAAAGGAATACATCGTTCAGCTAACCGAGCAAGGCTCAACCCGCTCTCTGACCATAGTATCTCAAGTAAGAGATTAATTAAAAATAAATAAAAACAAGACATTCCGCACGGTATGGAATACCAGGCATTAACTTTGAGACAAACGTGGACTTTTTGAGGTCATTTCGTCATCGAGAATAAGTCACGAGATCATGACATTTTGGCCCACCCCGCCTTCAAGTGCCATTTGATCCAATTATCTGACATTGAACGTTCCTTCAACAATGACGTCGCATTTCACTCCTTATCAACTTCCCAAATGTCTTTTCAGAGCTTGCACTAAGAGACAAAACAGATCATTTCTATGAGCAATATGAAAAGCTTTCCCAAATTCTATTGGTGTTTCATCTTCCTTCTTCACGTACAACAATCTTTCGGTGAGTTATTTATTGTCTAATACGGCAATGGCTGCGAGGACATTTCAGGTACTTTGATTAGGGACATTGTTAAATCACTTTTTGACTGCACTCAATCTATCTTCACTTGTATATACTACAACTCTAGATATGATAATGCCATCGTCAAAAAGCGTATTGAGGCTTTCTTTTCGTAAGCTTACATCTCATCCTTCGTTGTAATGACGTTTTTTCAGGCCCCTTAGAGCACTCTAAAGATCAGCAGGGTCTTCGATTTAGCGAATCTCGATCTAACGATATTTTTATTGCTTAGCAAATACTTATTTCACAACAAGCCTCGATTTATTGATATTTGGATAATACTGACAATTCGACTTCACGATGTATTTTCCCAGCCCGATTTCGGCAAAATTGGGAGACAAATGGCTGAAATGATATAATCACAGTGATCGAATGTCGACGAAATCGTTAAATCGCAATCGTCAAGAATGCAAAAAAAATCCCGCAAAAGGTTTCACGCCAAGGCGACCAAAATTTGTGAATTTAAATTATGTTAACTCGTTGGAATTATAAAAGAAGACTTCAGAGCATTCGGAACTCCACGAGGCGTTGGAAAAGGCAAATAAAGTTTTTAACACGGTGTCAAACGCCAATTAAATGTCGAGTTGGTTTTCTAATTAAAGCATTCCTTAAGCGAAAATTTAATTCATACTTTCCCTTTTTCCCGCGCAGGTAGTTTTCCAGCTTTGCCGTTTTCGAGCAGAAAGGTAAGTTGTTGTTTTTTCAAGGAGAGAGGGGGGGAGGAGTCACGGGCGTTTCTAACCACTACAAGGAATGTAATCCCCCAGTACTATTAAAATGAAAGTTTATAATTCGTCTATTTATTAACTTCAATCTTTAAATGATATTTGGTCTACCAATGAATTTGAGTTGGTAGACTCAGTTATTCCTTGAATTCAGGGTTGAACTGGAATGAGATCTAAAAATTTGTCCAAGTCTGACTTGAAAGATGCTAACGGATCAATAAGGCCTACGTATTCCCTACGAATATTAGAGGGCAGCAAATGAAACAATGAAGGAGCCCGAGAAAGAAGAGATATGGACTTCATTGTTCGAACTAGCCTGGTTTCCCGAGGGCTTGAAGGTGCTCTCAAAACGCACATTAAGCCTCTAGGGTCACTAGAATTCACCCTACCACATGGGTTGGGACAAAGCTCATGACTTCTTTTGAAAACGTACAGTACCTTTCGTACCCAAGAGTTAAAGAGTAGATTCTTTCTCGGTCTTTTGCCAGGCTACTGGAATCTTGGCCATTCCTACCAAGAACTAACTTTGTACCGTCAGCATAAGAAGAGAGACTGGCAGAAATACTAAGCTTTTGAAGCGGTGCAACGAATACCATAAAAAGGAGGGACCCTAAAATGGAGCCCTGGGGAACACCTGACTTGACATCACGTCTGTCACTAAGGCATCCCTCGACGTTAACAATTTGCTTCCTATCCTGAATAAAGCTTCATATCCAATTGAGAACCTTACCTTGGTACCCAATGTCATGAACTCTATTCAACAAAAGGCCATGATCTACTTTATCAAAGGCCTTTGCAAAATCAAGATAGACAACATCAAGTGACAATTTGTAACCTTGCTAAAATGTGCTCGGAACCCATGCTGGCTAGGTGGAAGGACTTCATTGACCTTAAGAAATTCAACATGTTTGGACTTCATGATCTTCTCAAATACTTTCGTAATATTCGAAGTGAGAGAAATCAGCCTAAAGCTATCGGGGAGCGACTTAACTCCCCCTTTAAAAATTGGAACACTGTGAGCTAATTTTAGTGACGATGGAAA
This sequence comes from Tigriopus californicus, assembly GCF_007210705.1. NCBI lineage: Eukaryota > Metazoa > Arthropoda > Copepoda > Harpacticoida > Harpacticidae > Tigriopus > Tigriopus californicus. The sequence continues at coordinate 12,148,008 of NC_081441.1, read as the reverse complement.
CTTGCCTTGATACAAGATGCAACGCATCAAGTACGAGAAAACAGGAGCAAGAACCAGTGAGCATCTCATCAGAAACTGAGATGTCGCACCATCAGGAGAACTGGAAAACCTTAAGTTCTTGATGGCCTCTAATTCATCTTGATCTGTGACAACAAGATCATTTAAGTGCTCAAATTTACTAACCTTGTCAATCTCAACAGACTCATTTTCAGAGCAATGAGCTGTTCCTTCTAAGCTCAGTGAGGTTGAAAACACACTAGATAACTGATCACCTAGCAAGTTAGCCATAGCCTCTACATTGCTAATGGCTTCCCCATCAACCTCAAAAGGCCCAATAGGGTGTTTCATCTTTAGACCATTTAATCATTAAGACCAAAAAGATTGATAAATTAACTCAAAAAACAAAATTGTTGCACATTTTTTTTATTTTATAATAGTTATTTGAAAGTAAGAGTACCTAGTTCACTTGAAAGAAGAAGTAACGAAAAACTTGCAAAATAATTGGCTTGATGAAGGAACAGAAAACTGAAGAGAATGCTTTTAAGATTTGGGGTGTCTGCAAACGCCAGATGTGCAAACAAGGTTCTTAAAAGTTGTGAATTAGCTCACCTGGACTTGGGTTCTTATTTTCAAAAATTTGACCCTCTAAAGTTCAGTTTAAGCAATATTGCCATTCAACCAATATTCCATCCATTTATGTGTCTAAGCTCGTTCAGACGTAATCCTACCTGGGATCTCTTTTCTTTTCCTTGATGCCCTCCCATACTCTTACCTCCATCAAAAGAGGTTAGGTAAAAATACGTCAAAAATGTGTCAAAACATAGCTTTGTAATTTGCACAAAGTCGATTATAATATAAATAGATATTATAGCTGTTTCTATAGAATTTGCATGGACATTAATGCGGCTGCTCAATGAAAGAAGTTTGAGAACCTCTGCATCGAACAATGAAGTTAATTGACCTCATCAATCCTTCATTTATACTCCATAGTCTACCAATTCTATTTCTATGATTCAGATTATATTCGCCATCATCATGCAGTTCTGTTCATGAGATATCTAGTGTCTCCTTCTTAATTGAAGTCTTTCCGACTACAAGAAAATTTAGTGCAAGAAGGTCAAAATGGATTATTCATGCTTCTAGCTTAATTTTCTCAGTTGTTCAAATCATTTTAAAATTCATTGCCTTGACACCTTTTCCAATGTCTTGATTTCTGCTGTATTTGCCGAATTTTGTTCAAAATATTTAGTTTTAAATAAATATTCTTTTCACATTCAAGTTAATCTTAAATGGCCTTTGGGGGCTCAAAATGCTTATTTGGACATTGAGGTAGGAAAAGAAGATCACGTCACCATCAAATTTTGAGTGGTCGCTCCTTCTTAGGGGATGAAATTAGGGTTTAAGTTCTTTTATACAGTAAAGGAATGGTTTATGTACGATTGCACTCTTATAAATTGTCACAGTTTTACTCATAAACATGATTAAGAAATACTTTTTAGCCCCCAAAAAGCCATTTTTGGATTTATTCTTCTTATTCTAATATTTTCAATTTGTACAATAGACTTTTTTCAATCTTAGAAAAGTTTTTGCCTCATATAGCGATTTTTTATCTCGGTTTCTTATCACCTTTTATGTTTTGAAAAGTGTCCCAACGCCCTCCTAAAATTTGTACTTACATCATCATGCAGTTCCTACCTTAATGTCCCAATTGCATTAGCGGAAATTCTCCAACCCCAAAACTGTGGCAACAATCCTAAAATGATTGTCTTTTAAATTTCAGACAATAGTAAGCGTACATAAGGAAACTTCGAATAGAAAAAATGGGTAGCAGATTTTTTTTTTTTGGGGGGGGGGGGGACGGCAATTTGGTTCATCTATTTAGGAATGATTGAAGCCCTGGAAAAATCATCTCCAATTTATATTGCGACAGATCTGTCGTTGTATTATTAGTATATTTACAGATTTACATGATCACGCAGTTATTACTTACAAAACTGGGTTCTCAATTGAAGTTTTGGGTTAGGCTTGCGTTAAAAATTAGCTTTCCTAAAGCCTCATCCCCCTTCGATGGTTTGGTGACTTTGATTACAAGATTTTGAAACTCAAAAAAGGTAGAGACTGTTGAGGATGAAACCTTATTAACAAGAAACATGATTGCTTTGCTCAAGGTCACTTAAAACGCATGCGTGATTTGGAAATCAAACTTTTGTCATTGTAACACAGGCTTGCGTGTCCTTCGATGATGGCGTCGACTATACGGGACATGACATATTCATAAACGGAACCCAGCTTATTACTCGGGATGTGGCCTCTCCCTCTCTGTGTCAATTGGAATGCCAAGAGGTCAAACAATGCCTGTTTTGGTCATACTCGAAGCATAGTTTTCCTGACTATAACGCCAGGCGCTTCTGTTACCTCAAGACCTCTATGGATGGCATCCAGTACAACGATCACATCATATCCGGCCCCAAAATCAGTCAATGCCCTAAATGTTACACAATTCGACCACCAGACCGCTTAAACAATACAGTTCAAGGCTCACGATCGCAAACAAACCGTAGCATAACATTGGAGAGCTGTAAGGAGTTGTGCAAGGTGAAACAGTGTGACCATTTTTGGTATTACGCCGGACCTTCACAACTGATCATAAACAAGACATGCGACCTTCAGTTCAAGCCCTTGAAAAGGAAGAAAGGGGTCTCTCAACGAGACTATGTCCTATTTTTAGGCTCTTGTTTCGTCCGTGAGTATATAAACCAGACTATATCTATTTGAATTTTCTACTCAAATTCAATGTATTCCAGCCCATTCCATGACTCTATTCATTGCGGTTGGGGTCGTTACCGTTTTGACCGGATTGGCGATGGGATACCTCCTAGTTTGGAAGTGCAAAAGAAGAAAATCAAAAGAAGAAGATTTCATTGTTCCCATGGAACTGGCCTCAACAAGAAGCTTGAGTGTGGAGGAGGCGGTGCAACCAAAGTTGAAACCAGTTCAGAAAACCAACGGACCTAAGCACTTCTGTTTAAGTTTGGACAAGTTTAATGACTTGTATACATCACAAACCATTCCATTGCGGAACGAATTTAAAAAGTTGTGTCAAGTTGACAGCGAGAGACACAGGTTTCACACAAATATTGGAGCCCTTCATAATCTGGTAGAGAAGGGAGAGATGAATTGGTGAGGCGCTAAACAAGCTTGCTCAAATTTGGGCCTTGACAAACGATTCTTGCTTGACAATATTTCTGATGTCATTCAAGAGGTTTGTGGATTGCTCTCAAGGATGATATAACTAGTTTTAGTATCCTTGATAAATGGGTCCGAACACTTTGCGAAAAGAATAACGATCACAAAAGAGTATTGAATTAATATGTATAGCTTTGGTTTGATAAGTCGGCAGTTTCCTCAGATATTCTTAGTTGAACGAATCTATTAAATGTATTTAGGGAAGACAGAATTGTGAGCGCTTTTTTAGAGTTGTTCCAAACTTTAAGCAAACTAATGTCCTCCATAATTTCTTCCAGTTCATATGAAAGTCTACCATTTGACCACAACCGTGTAATATTGAAGCAAAAAATCAATCATGCGGATTATATCAACGCCAGTTGGGTTTTGGGCTTATTCCAGTAAGACATTTATATGACAATTGGCAAAGAAGAAGCTTGTCAACAGGAAATTCTGTTATCGTTTCTGATTGATTACGCAGGAGCCAGCCAAAATTCAAATTCATCCTTTCTCAGTGGCCAATGAATCACACTCTTCAACACTTCCTAACCATGATAGATGATAATGGTGTGGACATTGTCGTAACTTTAGGAGACATGGAAAATGCAAATCTCAAATGTAAGCACATGATAAAGGAAAGGGTGAGCAAAATATAACAAAACAACAAATTTCTTCACTTTTGGCAAAACCTAATGTTTTGATCCTTTCACAAAAAGACACATATTTACTCCACTTAATTATAATTTTGACAAGTGTTTTTATCTACTAAAAATTGCATATAATTTATTTCGCTTATTCGCTTTAAAGTATTAGGGGTCCTCAAACTCCCTTTCAGGCCGCCAAAAGGCATGGAAAATCGGTTCGACAGACGAACATGTAAATTGTCAAAAATGAGAACTGAATCACAAACTGAACATTAAAGATTTTCTAGCAAATATCGAAGACAGACACCAATACATTGCTTTTCGAACAGGCACGAAAATTCTCACTTTATCACTCTGACTTTGCTTATTTACTTATCTCAACACCCTAAAATTGTCTCCTTAAAATATCAGACCTTTTTTTTCCTCAAAAAAACTTTTATCTTTACTTGCGTAAATGAAGACATACGTAGAGAGCAAACTTGGATTTTTTCAAATACTCATCTACACCACGAGAGTATACTTTGAACTAAAACTTGGAGCCCAATGATAATGTTCTCACTTTTATTACAAAAAGTACGTTTCCAGTCTCATAGATATCTGCATTTATGGCCATTAAATTCCCCATATTTTGCCTGCATAAACACAAGATAAATCTAGATGCTCAGGAAAACCACCCACGTTCAAGGAGATCAAATCATTTTCATTGTACAATAGGAAGCCATTAGATGTTTTTTCAGAGTTCAATTGAAAGAGCTAACGAGATCCAAATTTCTTAGGTTCTAGATTGAACAGATATTGGCCCGATCCAAGGCAATCCTTCACGGCCGCAACTCACACGATCTCCACCAAGTCAGAGTCCCTCATCCAGGATCATGGCACCCTTGTAAGGAGGATGTGCCAGCTCAACAGAAACGGATATACCTACTCATTCACGCAATTCCAATGCACAGTAACAGATCCTAGAGAGGTGGATCCCAACGATCTGGTTTGGCTGGCCCGAACTGTCTTTCACATGATTTGTTTTAAGACTCCGATGATATTGATCCAGTCCACAGACGGCCAAGGGCTCAGCGGAGTTTTAATAGCTTTGCTGAAGATCCTGGAAGACATTGATTTGGGCAATGCCAAAGTCGTAAATATTTACGAGACTGTCTTGGCTTTGGGACAATACAGGCAGAACTTGGTGAGCGTTCCCAATCATCAAATCAAAGTCATTCAATAACTCGGTAGCTAAGATGTGTTTCAAGTTTTACCTAAGATACCTAAAACCACAGCTTGACTGCTTTCTAGCTCGTAAACCCATAACGATGATTCGACGATGATTCGATCACACTTTGTTGTTTTTTTGAAGCCTTCGTCGTCATCAAACTTTTCCATTTGGCCTCGATACACACTAGAAAACAATCAAACTTAGCGTTGCCATCCTGTGAGCTAAAAAATGCTAAAATATGCATGTATGTCAGAGTCATTTGTCAAAACTTGAATATTCATTTGAACCACCGCACTTAACTTCCCATCACAGTTATGGGAACCTTCTCTCTGTTGACTAGTAGTATTATAGCAGGGGCTCTACAGAGAAGACTCGGCTTTCCTTTGCCCGTCTAGTTAAGCCGTTGGGTTGAATAAAGACGGTAACTGTAGCATCACTATAAACAAGATTACCCATGCTGCATAGTGCATATCAGTGTTTTTAGCAAATAATTTTCTCTTTGACATACAACTCTGTTCATAAACTAAATATTTCTGAATTAATTTTGAAAGTCAGAAGAAATAATGAAATTCCCACAAACATCAAATTAATCAAAAACAATCAAGTATATTTAAATGCCTGGATTGAAGCACATTCTATCATTGGTTACAAAAATGGTGTTAGTCACATATTTTGCTCAATAGTTATGCCAAAAATTTACATTCAAAAATTTCAGCGCCAAAAGTTTAGGCCTTACTTGGGGAAAAGGTTTAGTGATTACAAAACAGTGGCTCTTCCTTGCTTTAGTGTCCTTGATTCGGGGAACATCAGTTACACGGTGGAAAGAAATTGAGGGCCACTGTTTGTGAAGTCTAAAAATCAATTCCTTACCACTCACAAAATTGTTTGATCATATTGAGTGTCAAGGTGTCAGTAAAATGGACTGTTGAAAAACCTAGCACCATATCAATAATAGTCCAATTTTAGTCCAAAAGAGATTGGTAACCCTCTGATGTTTGGTCATAGCTGAAGACTGACCCTTGTAATCCAGATTTCCGCCCACGGTCCGGTCTTAAGGAAATCGCCATTCTTGCATGAATTTCTGCGCTCACCAATGGTTCAAGGATGAACACCAAAGGCTTAACCTCCCTCGGCTTTCTTGCCGGTCTTCAACAGTCCCTTGGTTTTGGCTCTGATATCAAGACTGTGCTGGCTTACATTTTCGAACATTTTTTTGGTGGCAAAAGGTGGGCGGGTCTTTAAGCCTGTGGGTGTGACGTTCAAACATTGAAAGCTTATTTATTGTTTGGGTTTTTAGTTGTAGTTCTTTTAAGCCATTAGAACTGCCTTTTGGAACTCGTGAAACCCGTTTTGCGAATTAAATATTGGTAATTTGGTCAAGGATGCACCGACTTGTGGCAAAATTTGAAAGCTCCTTTCAATAGTGATATAAAGCGATATAGAGTACAAGGGGCATAGTATTTATGTGTGAGGGGAAACTTTTTTAGTTGTGGCCAACAACGGCCTGTTCCTGAGCGCTAAGAATTGCAACGCTTTATTACTAGTTTTCTATCTAAAGCCAATAGATAACATGGTAATCTGCTATCATCATTTACTAATCCTTACCTCCCTCCAACATTTGTTGACCAATATTTTCTTGATTTCATAATCCCACATTCTTTCAGATCAAAGATGAGCAACACTATCGTCTCCTGTATTCATGTGTCCACAAAATGATTTCTATTTCGCCTGGATCTTCGAGGTATACTTAGAAATGTCAATTGAATTATTTATTAATTGAGTTATTTGCATTTTTCATAACAAGAAACGATATATCATTGACCTGTCTCAATCAACTTTAAAATAAAATCAACTACAATTACCCAAAAATATGGTTCAATGGCAAACCCTGAACCAGATCAATTGTTGCCGCAAAATTCAAATTCAATCAAAATTGGGACACGTACTTACATTGGGTTTTATCTTACCCTTCGATGTAAAATAACCGTTCCAGCATACAGGTAAGACTAAAACATAGTTGGAAATATTGATAAGAAGTTGATGAAAAATAAGAAAAGAGGGTTCAGAAAGTCATAAAATTTTACATTTTTTGACGTTTTCAGCCATTTTCTGTTGTTTTAATGACCAAGCTTACATTATCCTTTTTGTCTTTCGCTTCTTGCACTTCTTGCTGTTTTGTGAGAAATAATACCCCCTTTTTTATTTCGTAGAATATATTTCTTCTACTGAACTTACACGTACCCTTTTTAATGTGTCCCTGGGTTGGGAAAAAACTCATGACTGCTTTTGAAAACGTACTGTATCAGACCTTTCATACCTGCCCTGAACACTGTACAGTCCCAACCTTTTTAGTCTCTCCCAATATGAGAGCTCTCTCAATCCTGTGATGTTCCTAATGACAAATCTTTGGACTTTTTCGACCTTTTGAAAACCTGCTGAACACATTGGAGCCCAAATGGGTGAAGCATATTCAAGATGTGGCCGGACAATTGACTTGTACAGAGTTAGCATCATGATGCTATCTCTGGACTTCAACGTGTGATATATCTAACCACACATTTGAAAAGCTTTACCCACCTTCAACTGTATGTGCTCATCGAACTGTCCATTATTTTTGAGGACTGCACCTAAATCTTTCATAGATGACACCTGCTCAATATCATTACCTCCAATATCTACGAGTGGAGTATTCAAAGGAGTTGACCCGAAGGTCATTGAGCGGAATTTCATTCCGTTCACGGCCATATTACTCTCACTCACCCAACACTTAAAGAGTAAATTTTATCTAGGTTCTTTGCTAGGCTAGTGGAATCTTGGTCATCCCTATCAGAAACTAACGTTGTATCGTCAGCATAAGAAGAGAGACTGGCAGTTATACTAAGCTTTTGAAGCGAGGCAACGAATACTTAAAAAAGGAGGGGCCTTAAGATGGAGGCCTGGGGAGCACCCGACTTGACATCATGCATTGCACTAAGGGATCCCTCGGCCTTTACAATTTGCTTCTTATCATGAATGAAGCTTCTTATCCAATTGAGAACCTTGCTTTGGTTCCTAATGTCATGAATTCTATTCAACAAAAGGCGTGATCTACGTTATCAAAGGCCTTGGCAAAATCAAGATAGACAACATCAACTGACTCATGTCTTTCCAGTCCCTCAATGACTTACTCTAAATGCTCAATCAGTTAGGTAACTGTTCGTGCACAATTGAGCCCATAACGTGGCATGGGAAATTTAACTAAAACCACAGTCGCATTTTCATTCTCGAAGAGAGAAGTCAGTTTTTTGAACCTCTCCGAAGATGTCACAATTTGGAGCTCGAGGAGACAAGTCACATTTTTGTTCTCGAGGAGAACAGAGTCACCATTGAACATTGAAAGGCATAACAACTCCCAACTCTCCAAAGTTTTGGTTGCCGTAGTCAACAATTCTGTCCCAAAATGTTAACGCGATGTGACATTTTGGTGGCGGATTCAGAATCAATCACAATTAGGATCCAATTTGGATCATACTCTGGTTCTTATACTCTGATCTTATGTTCTGTAAACTTGATGACTGGCAGACTATTAAAAACTCAAATTGCCCCTACGATGGATTTCTTAGCTTCTTTAATTGAATAATCATTTATCAAACGGAAATAAGTTGTTAAGATTAAAAAAACAACAATAAAGATTTCACCAATCTTTACTCCGCTCAAGAAATGGGCAAAAGCAAAATTAGTCACCCTTGATAATTGATAAATCGTCGAAGCTGCCGAGCCCATAAATTAAAAGTCATTCTTTTTTCTTGTGAAAGTGCAGCGCTCTCCTTTTTGTGCCGTCCAGGGCTCAACTAGTTTTCAAGGGCATGGAGTACGTCAGTAGTGGAGTGGAAAGCTCGGTCAAAGATCGAACGTCTTCTAGCGAGGTTTTGTAGAGCTATGCGTTACCTACTGATCAGATGAGTTCCCGCTGAGAGAGTGCTCAATAAATTCCATCTTCATGTTCAAGCACTCAATTAGGAGGTAACGCAAAACTAAAACGCCTTCTAGCGAGGTTTCAGAGAGCTTTCCACTCCACTACTGCCGTACTCCATGTCAAGGGTAAGGAACTAAGGTGTGGAGGGTGTGGAGGGTGTGTCAGTAGTGGAGTGGAAAGCTCTGTGGAAGATCGGAAGTCTTCTAGTGATGTTTTGTAGAACTATGCCCTACCTCCTATCTGATGCATTCCCGCTGGCAGAGTCCTCTATGAATTCCATCTTCATGTTCAAGCAACTCGATTAGGAGGTAACGCAAAACTGTAACGTCTTCCAGCGAGGTTTCAGAGAGCTTTCCACTCCACTACTGCCGTACTCCATGGTTTAGGTGAATGTCTTTTTATCGCCAGCAAAAAAGGTGTCATAGGCTGTTTGGATAGTATCCATTACTTTCTTGTAAAACTTGCTGAATGAACGGAACTGAATAAGAGACGATTTTGAAGGTTCCGATCTTCAGATTCAGATGAAAGGCGCCATGGGCTCTTGGGACTAGTTTAGGCCGAAACTCAGTATTAGTATTTCTAATCACTATCATGGTTTAAATCACGAATGTTTTAGTTCAGAATCAATGCATAAGCACCGAGGCACACATTTCATTAAAAAATATCAATGACTTACTTGGTAAATTGATGCATTGAGTAGAGTTTTACCCGCTAACATGGTACAAGCCAGCGACAATCAGTTCTGTTGATTTAATGGCCTGATTTTTTTAATGAAATGTGTGCCGAGATGAGGTGCATAAAATCCAGATAGGTAGTTTAAGAAAGACACCTGATAGATAGATATATTCTTGTTAGAGGTATGTAGATATATATGCATATAGTTATGGATAACTCATTTTATGGAGAATTCATTACGTCGTACCCCGTCAGTCCTTGCTTCTCAGCGTTGTAAGTTCAACTTCCCGGTGTCTGGCCCTCAGTGCTCTCGTCAATTATGCGACCGCATTAAGGTGCTCATGCTTTGATCAAAAAACCAAAATATTCAAGATTCAGGTCATAGCTGTGCTTCAAAATAAATACACTTGACTACCCAAACTAGTCCCAGTCCTCGCACACTCCAAACTGGTGCAGCCGAGCGGTCTATGAGGCAGCGCAAACAAGGCAAGAATCCTCTCCCTAGGTGTCGTGGGTTTAAAGCCTGGCGCCGGAAGTAAGCCTTTAAGGGAGGAGACATGATGTAGTGGTTAGCGCAGGATCCTAATACGAGAGAGGTCCCTGGTTCGAATCTCCTCCCCGACCTGTCTCAAGGAAACTTTTAGACGCTAACCCTGCCCACAGATGGAGAACCAAACTGATACGGAAAATGACCCTGCCTATCGGAAAAAGTATAAGGACGATATGATGGCTTCGCTGGCTGGGCGAGGCTCATCCCTCCAACCCTAGCACCCAAATACAAAAAAATACAACCTTAACTTGTTTTAAGGTGGAGGCAAAACTAAAACTGTCTTTTCTTTAGGGCATGTTAATCATTCCTCAAATTCCTCAATAAAAGGAACGAATTACAGTTACAGTTACTTTGGTCAAAAAAAAGTAATTCGTTACACATCCATTACTCGAAAATAATATATATAATGTCGTTACTCGTTACAATTACTTTTACTAAAAAAATGAATATTTTTTTATTATTAATAATATTTGTTTAATTAATTTATTTAATATTAATAAAGGTTGAGCACGTAAAAATCTGGACACTGAAGAGCATGCTATATAGCTTGTAATTGACAAGAAAAATACCTCGATATACTTTTAAAATATCGCTTTGTTTATGGGGGGAAAATGTCTTAACTTATAAAAAAGAATTCTTTCAGGAGTTGAGACACTGGAGGCTTTAAAAGAACATCGTCAGAATTTCAGTCTGCACGAATTCCTTAAAAATAAGGGTGCCAGTTTGAGAACCTTGTACGAAAGTTGATTTGACAAAATCGACATTATCAAACGTACATTTACGCTTCAATAACAACCCTGAGCGTACAAAGAAAACCTGGAAGTGAAAAAAATGCATATTGATAAGATCCCAAATATGATGCAAAAGTTATTCAATATTTTCAAAGAATGCTTCAATCAATTTTGAAGCACAGATGTGGCCATGAAGGTCAGAAAATCTCAATCTGATGTTCAAGAGGTCAAAGAAAGGTCAGAGTTAAGGTCCTACAAGGCTTAGGCTGGACTAGATCGCACAGGTCAACACAATTTCATGTAGAGACATTGTTTTGGCTCTACTTGGCAAGTTGTCACTAAGCTAAGGCCAGAATGACATGGTATTAACAATATGAAATAAGTACTGATTGTACTGAAGGAATGGAACCAAGAAATGTGTTCAATTGATGAAAATCCGTCATTTTCGAAGGAGGTCTGAAGAAAATCAAACTTGGCCATCAAAACCAAAGACTAATGGAATATTAAGTAGCAGTAGGTATTCAGGAAGATCGATTCTTCTCTCATGTAAAAGCTGATGGCTAGTATCAGAAGGAAAGTAAATTTTTTGGCCTTTTAAGATGAATACAACTTTTCTTGATTGTTTCATAAATAAGAATTATCCTTTTGTGTGACTATCTACTTTTGAAGGTTCTGAAAAAACTCCAACGGTTGAGAAAGTAACCATTTTTGATATCCGGATTTTTATTTATTCAACTTTCAATTTATGGTTTACACCATCAAGACCATTCTCCTCAAAAGAAATTGAACAGCATTTGAAGATTTCGTGTCAACATTTTTCAATAACGAGCCTTGTCGTTTCATCTTGACATAGTTGTTCAAGATGTATTGCATCATAATGCTCAGAGAAGTCAAAATTCGGACCCTGGATGGAATAATGATTGTTGAAGGTTTGAAACAATGTCGCAAAAGTCATGATCGAAAAACAGCATTAGACATTGTCAAATCGGTAAAGCTTCGCTGTAAGAAGTCCATCCCTTAAGTCGTGGAAATGAGGCTTTGGAAATTTGATGCATCATATTCAAGCCAAGAGATATTTTTTTCTTGACAATTGCACTGAATCAGATCTTCAGCCGAACGAACGGATCTTTAGATTAAAAAACAAGAGCACCCTCAGAGTAGTTGAGAGGAAGTACGATTTCCAACCCTGACTTTCTTTGATCAAAATATGCTAGATGGAATTAGCAAAAATTGGCAATTTCTGTTGAGCCTGAAGGTTCCGCAGCTGTCACGAGATAAACGAAATTTAAAGACCATTCTGGAAGCTCAAAAAGGAACGAGTAACGTGTAATTCTTGTAGATTTTGGGTCGTTACAATTACACAATTTTGAAATGTAATACAATTACAGTTCCTTTTTCGAAAAAGGAACGAATTACTGTAGTTTCGTTGCTTGTCATTTCATTACTTGTAATTTCGTTACTAATGCCCTGCTTTCCTTCTAATGAGGTCTCGGATTTCGCAATACCTACACGATCAAAAAAGGTCAACCTCCTCTCCAACCCTTTGCGTTTTATACAAAGCATCTTTGAATCTATTTTTTTGCCAAAGTCCTTCCTACCTTTCAATTTCTAACGGTTTTTTTCAATCGCATGTTTTGGTTTCAATGCATACTTGAGTGCATATTTTTAGCTAGAATGCATATTTAAGTGTCCATTTTCTTCAGGTTTTATGCATATTATATGACTTAAAATGAATATTTTAAATGCATATTTTGGCCGTCTTTTATGACCATCAATCTACTTTTTACTAATTGAGTAGACTGTCCTAGAACAATCAACGAGTGTCTGTGCTCTAAAGCCCAGGTTCAAGGGTCATCAATATCATAATCGATAAATTTTAAAATGCCCCTGTTTTAAATTTCTTGCGTCATTTCAAGGAAAAGAGCTTCCTTTGTTAAATGAGAAGTATTTTTGTCCCGTATTCAAGATGCATTGCAAAGAGAAGCACATTAATTCCATTATCATCGGATTTGAAAACTGGCAAGATAGTGATCAATTCCAGACGTGCTGAGACAAGAAACACATGTTTTAAGTAAACACACAACTCCGAAAATTCCAGTTTCTCTTCACACTTCAAAGTGTGAACACGTATCTAAAATGGCTGAAACCCAATCTCATGCCCTCACGGGACCTTGCATTGTTTTCGTCTCTACTGTGATCCTTCTGATGAATAATTATGTGATTAAGGTGAATCAAAGCAACGTAAGCTCATGATCCATTGCTCTGTTAGTTTAATTTCGCCTTGATCCAATCCAGAGTTGGAAAATTCCCACTCCAGATCTTTGCTTTTGGCGGGGATTGATGCAGATCACGCCTCTTCTCGTGTTGCTTGCGTGCAATCGGGCTCCCAAAATTCGTCGACAAGATCTACTTCATCTGGTTGGATATACATTGGCCTCGGGGATCAAGATCACTTCCTACTTTGCGGCCGTGTCCTTGGTGCCTTTGACAGAACTCACGGTTCTGTGCTCAACCATTCCGGTCTTTTCACTCATACTCTCTCGCATCATGTTGGGCAAGGCTATAACGCCATTGCGAGTAAGTGGATTAATATGCTGACATTTTCATACTGAAGCAGTTGCTAATTGACCGATATTGATACCTTTTCCGATTTCCTTGGAAAAAGTTCTGAAATGTCACCTTTAGGGCTTCCAGTTTTTGAGGGAAAACAGTTTTTGGGTTTGGTTTGGTTTTTCATGGGCTTTTCTAACCGCTACAGGGAATATAATCCCCAGTACTATTAAAATGAAAGGTTATAATTCGTCTATTTATTACCTTTCAATCTTTATATGATATTTGGTTTACCAACCAATTTGAGTTGACAGACCGAGCTAGTCCTTGAATATAGGGTTGATCTGGAATGCTATCTAAAAATTTGTCCAAGTCTGACTTGAAAGATGCTACCGGATCAACAAGGCCTACGTATTCCCTACGAATATTAGAGGGAAGCAAATTAAACAATGAAGGAGCCCGAGAAAGAAGAGATGTGGACTTCATTGTTCGAACTAGCCTGGATTCTCGAAGACTTGAAGGTGCTCTCAAAACGCACATTAAGCCTCTACGGTCACTAGAATTGACCCTAAACCCTGGGTTGGGACAAAGCTCATGGATACTTTTGAAAACGTACAATATCAGATACCTTTCGTACCTTCTCTGAGTACTGTACAATCCCAACCGTTCTAACCTTTCCCAATACGAGAGCTCTCTCATTCCTGTGATGTTCCTAGTGAAACATCTTTGGACTTGCTCGACCTTTTGCAAACCTGCTGAACTCATTGGAGCCCAAATGGGTGAGGCGTATTCAAGATGTGGCTGGACAATCGACTTGTACAGAGTTAGCATCGTGATGCTATCTCTGGACTTAAACGTGCGATATATCCAACCACACATTTGAAAAGCCTTACCCACCTTCAGCTGGATATGCTCATCGAACTTTCCATTATTTTGGAGGACTACACCTAAATCTTTCATAGATGAGACCTGCTCAATATCTTTGTGGAAATTTGCTTATCGTTAACTAGCAATAAAGCAAAAATCTTGGTTTGGCAATGTCGATGGTCAAAATAAACATTTCTCATTTCTTTTTGAAGGTTTTTTCGTCTTGAGCCGCGGTAAGGAAGTCAGCGAAAAAAATGTCCCACTATCCGCGAGTTTTTTACCGTACAAAAAACCCTGATGAAAAAATTAGAGAACAAGACTTTCCAAACATCTTGGGTTTGGTGGCTTTGATCCGAATACGGTAAAATTATTTGAAAAGAAAAAAGAATTGGAAACTTCCGGACTTTTTTATGAACAGCCTAGTCACCTCGAATAGAAGGGATTTTTCAGAATTTTTTAACCACTAATGGAAATGTGAATCCCAGTAGTTGAAGACGAAATATTTATAACCAGGGCTTGAACCGTTTTCGAAAAAAAGCAACGCGTTACCGTTGCCAATACTTTTTAGAAAAGGGAATGCGTTATCGTTAATGTTATCGTTGCCCCTTACTTAGGCAGAAAAAGAGGACCTAAAACTGCGGAAAAACGCTGATGCGATTTTTAACGTTTTGTAAATATGACGTGAACCGAATGACTCTTGCGACTATTTATTTGATCCCATCAGTGGCAAGCAAGTCATTGCATTTGAGAGGGAATGAAAAAAAATCGCTCGTTAAGTAGATAAGAAAGTAACCGTAACGGGAAGGATGACAAGCCCGATCCGTTACCGTTACCTTTTTCAGAAAAGTAAAATCAGAAACGAGAGAGCATTACTTCACTGTTTAAATTAACCTGGATACACGAGGGCTCACTATCACAGCGAACTTTAAGCTTCTGCAGTCACTGCATTTAACCCTAGATTGTTACTTTATAGTTCAAGATGATTTTTTTACATGAATTACTATGTTGAAATAAAGCAAGCGTTAGCAAGAGGTCCTAAATTGGTAGGTTTGGACTCCTGTCATAAAGCATAGATTGGACATTTCTGTTTTCGCAACTTCCAAAGGACGAGTATAATTCTTATCTGTTTCAGTGTTATGTTTTGAAATTGTCCTCTATTCCTTACGTGTTGTGCTCGGATTTGGCCCATTTCCCTCAAAATTGCTGATTAGACGATCCTCTAACAAGCCCAAGACTTCTAGGTCTTCCTTTGCCTGACCGTGATATTGGGTGTGGTTTTCGTAGTTCAACCAACGGCCATATTCACTGAGCAATCCATCAATGCGTCTCCATTGTCCAATGAGGTAATTTTTAACCACAGATAATTTCCATAAAAAATATCTGGGGTAAGTATTTGATGGCCCTATTTTGGGATCTTGGATAACTTCAAGCAATCCAATTCCTTGTGTGTTTACGAAAATGCTCGGCTTTTAACATAATGATGGTTTTTCTTCAAAATTTCTCGTAGACTTTGGAGGTGATCGAGGGGGAACCTGTACCCAATCCCACTTTACAAGTGGATTCCCAAACACGTGACATTGACTACTATCTTGGGTTGCTTCTAACATTAGCATTCGCCATAAGCTGTACGAATTCCAAGCCATTGAGACATATCTGTATATTTTTTGAAAATTATACCGTCCTTTTGTTTTAGGTAGTTTAACGCACGTGACACCGGCCTTGGCCACCGAAGTTCCTAATCAAGCATTCCTGTTTTGCGCCGGACTAGGAACGAGTTTGGTGTCATTTGTGATCCCACTTTTAGGAATTGAGATGTATCTGATTCAACGAGATTTGTCCACAGTAGGTGCGTATTCATTTTTGGCCGTGGCATCATACCCCACGTGAGGCTTCCTGCAATTGAAATTATTATATTAAAAAGATAAAGAATATGTTTTAGTTGAAGTCTTGGTCTTTTATTTACTTTCAGAGCCAGTGGTTTGGTTGCTGATTTTTGGATTGGGTTTGTGCTCGGTGGTGTTTCAAGTTCTCATGGTTATGGCTATTCGAAGAACACTTCCAACCATTGTTTCCATGGTGAGTGTAAAAGTGTAGCCCGATGAGTTCGATGAGTATATATATATAATTTTCTGTTTTACCCAATTGCTAGGTTCGTCGGTCGGATATCATTCTTGTGATTATCATAGAAGCCACCTGGTTTGGGTCGTTTCCAAGTATTTTCGGGTGGATCGGAATAGGTAGTTATTTTGTTACCTTGTCACTCAGATCACTACGTTCATATTGACATTCGAAGGTCATTAATTTTCATTCACTTTTTCAGCACTTGTTTTAATCAGCATCACCGGAATCACTTTTGCAGACAAGATTGAGACGAGTTTAAGCTACAAATATCATCGCAGGTGTTCTTCAATCAAACAGGAAAATGAGGACATTTGAATCCAGACTTGGAATTTCCCAAAAATTATTTACGCTTGCCCAAATTGGTTGGTCGAATCTGATAATGTTAGAGCAATTGTTTTTCAATTCCTGACTATCGTTTAAGCATGAGTTACTCATTTTGAAACAAAAGAAATATTATCAAGAAATGCAAGCTATGTATTTGAAATCCTCATCATGATTTTCCTCTTCTTCAGATTTGTCTGGTTAATTTAAAAAAAAAATCATGGATCATGTTATGCCAACTTAATCTGCCGCCACTGTGAATAAAAATAACAAGGGAAATATAGGTGGGGTGTAAGCCCTTGAATTTTCTTTTCTTTTCATTTGCTATGGTCAAAGCCATTCCTCTATCTTTGACTCACTCAATAACCCCAAGAAGACTGTTAGAGCCAAGAAGGAGAACTTGAAAGATGAAACATTGACTATCAGTCACTATTTCTGGTCAGGGTGCAATGACTGTCTGTCCACTGTATGTGTGACAAAAATAGTCATAAAAATCACGCGTACCCTCGGAAAGCCCTGATATACAGCTTTCCGATGGTATCGACCGCAAAATCCGGCAACATTGGTACATCATGGTTGATTTCAACTCTGGATAAAAACATTCAATGGCATTGAATATGCCTTCTTTATTTTCTTGTAGAGTTAAGGGCTAGGATCAGGAAAATTGTAAAAATAAACTTATGGCCCATACTATTTTAGAAAAGTTTCCTTTTAAAATATGTCTGGGCATGAACCAAAAATTACTTTTACTTTTTACCATTACAGAGTACTTCGAATTTGCAGACTCTGGGTCAAATTCCTGACTCAAGTTAAACTATTGGAAGGAAGCAAAAGAGTATTGAAAGAATAAATGTACACAAACTAGAACATCGTCATGAAAGACCCTTACTCTGATACCATTAAAATTTCTATTTTGAAAATACAAACAGATTTTATTCATTGTTGATCATGAAATACGACTGTTGGGCAAAATCGGGCATATCCAAGGGTTTTAGAATAGTGTTTTATTAATATATTACTGCATTACTTAATCAATGTAAGCTCAGATATTTCAATAACTGAGCCAAACTGACGTCTGTTGCCAAGACATGCTTTTAAAATTGCAATTTTTCCAACACGACACACATATTACATATTTTTGCTCAAAGCGACTAACCTTAAAAAAGAAAAAAAAAGGATGAAATATAAATGCCATTGAATATTTTTGTTCGGGACAGAAATTAATCGTTACCTACCTATTCATAAACCACGTTCAGATGAACTTCTGTTTGTTGAAAATATACGTATATCATCAGTTGTTTCTTCTTTCTTTTGGCGGACTTCCTTACCGCTGCTGGGATTAGAATCCCACCAGTTCAAAACGAGAAACTTATGCATTTTACTGAACTTTTATGTATATATCTGAACAATGAAGGAGCCCGAGAAAGAAGAGAAGTGGACTTCATTGT
Source organism: Tigriopus californicus (assembly GCF_007210705.1). Classification (NCBI taxonomy): domain Eukaryota; kingdom Metazoa; phylum Arthropoda; class Copepoda; order Harpacticoida; family Harpacticidae; genus Tigriopus; species Tigriopus californicus. The sequence continues at coordinate 12,129,711 of NC_081441.1, read as the reverse complement.
TTTAAGTAGCCTGATTTTCGAGGGCATGAAGGTGCTCTCAAAACGCACATTAAGCCTCTACGGACACTAGAATTGACCCTAAATCCTGGGTTGGGACAAAGCTCATGTATACTTTTGAAGATGTACAGTATCAGGTACCTTTCGTACCTTCTCTGAATACTGTACAGTCCCAACTTTTTTAGCCTCTCCCAATATGAGAGCTCACTCATTCCTGTGATGTTCCTAGTGAAACATATTTGGACTTGTTCGACCTTTTGCAAACCTGTTGAACTCATTGTTGCCCAAATGGGTGAAGTTTTTTCAAGATGTGGTTGAACAATCGACTTGTACAGAGTTAGCATCGTGATGCTGTCTGTGGACTTCAATGTGCGATATATCCAACCACACATTTGAAAAGCTTTACCAACTTTCTACTGGAACACAACACCTAAATCTGTTATTTAGCTTGAGTAATCTCGTTTTCTTGATCTTAAAGGGATTGTGTTGGTTCAACTCAATGGCCTCACTTATTGGGCAATGGAGAGCCGTGTGAGAGGGTAACTTCATTGTCTTCATCGCTTGAACGCTCACTTTTCGCGCCTCAGTTTCGCTCCCATCGGGTTATTGCAAATCTTATTAAATCTTACGGTTTTAAGGAGTACATGCTCCGTGAATTCCCTAATTTTCTAGGGAATATTCCTGTTGATATTCAGCATTCAAATTCATATTTCAGATTACTTACACTTCATTTTTTTGTTGAATTAATTGCACGAATATTTGCGTTATATGTTATTTTTGTCACACCTTCCTTTAAAATCTATCACTTTGGCCGTTTGTGTGGTCTTTTCTATATTGTCTTTTCATTTGTTCAAATGAATGATGAAAAATCTGAAAGTATTACATGAAAATGGCACACCAATGTTTTTACCAACGCACGTAACATTTACAAAATATGACCTGATCGACCATTTCACGTGAGTTGCTTGGAGCAATTGAAATGGGCTATAGCATTTACATATAGATCATATATCATAAAATCTTTATTGTAATTCTTAGACATGTTAATACGTAAAATGTATGAGCCATGAATATTTCTTTTTGTGGTGACCTGCGTGTGGTACTACTTCTTTATTGTGTGCCTATTTCTATTTTACTCCAATAATCCACAGTCTTACAGCTGTATGAAGTGTAATCAATGATTAACCCCATTCCATGTTTTTGAAAAGTACCGGATTGAAAAATGCCATAAAATGCCGGTAATTTTTCCTTTCTTTGTCGAATCATTGTGAATCCTTTTGGTTCATTAACAAGCTTGATCATTTCATTTCTTTAAAATACGCAACAGCATCACTATGGTCCATTTTTTTTCAAATATATACTTTGTAAAAAATAAACGAAAAATGGAAAGAATTATTAGTTTAGGTCACAAATAAGCTTTTTTTTAACTGAGGCACTGGAGGGTGGTAGTGCCAAAACTGTTATTAACCACGAACTTAATACCTCAAGTTTTTTTTGTTGTCCATGTCAGTCCCCGTCTAACTTTGGCCTCATATTTCTTTCCACTGAAAGGTGTTGCGCACAAGTATCCCCACCCTGTATTGCAATCCCTAACGAATACCCCATTGTTCCTCAAATAGAGAGAGGTATAAAGGAAGAAGTGTCAGCGCGTAGTAGGCCTGTATTTGTTGCCATGCCCTGAGGAGTTTAGGCTGGCTAGAAGCTCATTGCTACGTTCCTTAGCAATTTGGCATGACCAAAAGCCAACAACCAACGACCTACCAGTCCTTGGAATGGCTCAATACAGCAGCCAACAGGCTTTGTACTGAGTCTTGGATTGTGTTTCAATGACGCTTGGATTAGAAAAACACCCTAGGATTGTGCAGCGTGAATAGTCAAAATGGTAAGTTTTAGTCTAGCTTAGGAAGAAAAATGCATGTTGATATTTGATTCAGCTAGCTGCGTCAACGTTTGGTAGCGATCGGGAATTTGTAAGCAAAAAATAGCAACAAAAATAGCTACTGGGATTGAGTTTTAATCCAATCTTATCGGCCGAGTCTAGCTTATGGTCTGATCTAAAGCATTCATTTTCATTCAGAGAATTGAAAAGGTCCAACCTTCTTCCACACGGAAAGATGATGCAATGAAAAACCAATCATACTGGGATAGGTTGAAATCAATGCCATTGTTCAGGTTAAAACGTGGGTACGAAAGATACTTGAACTTTTATGTTTTCAAGTAAATTCATGGGTTCTGTTTCAGTGCATGCAGGCATTGAATTTCACAAGAGTGACCGTCGAGGGATTACGTTTTAAATCAAAACCAGGCAACATCTTACTTATTATAACTCAGAAATCATAAGTTTCGCAATCTGAAAATAGTTAGGGTTGGAAGGTGTTGTATAATAATTGATTTCATAAAAAACTGAGCTTCAAGAATATTTCAGCAAAATGCATAAACGTTTTTAAATGTGACTTCCTTCGCTTTTCCTGGTAGCTCGTAAATATTGAAGGATGTCTCTCTTTTGCGGCATGCAACATCATACATTGGAATTGGCCTAATTGGCCCAAGGACTTTCTTGATTGGTATACTTTTGGATGGCCAGAATCACTTCCCAACACTTCATATCACACTTTATTGATCTCAATCCCTTGTTCAGTGGAATTTTCAGGGACCTTTTATCTCCTTGTTGCATTCCCCATACAAAGATTGCCAAATTGTCTTTTCGATTGTCTTTCATCTATTAACGTCTCAATGAAAAGCAACTGTACGGATCCGCTAAGCTGACTAAGAGGTCTCATACGCAGCTTTAAGATCGTAAACTGAAGAACAGTAATTTGAGTTAGTAGTCCTAAAAGTTAGATCGCAGAACTTATTTCGCACCTTTGTATTTCACATTGTTTCATATTTGCCTGGATTCTTCCATAAACCCCGGCCTAAAAATTTGTGGCATTCGCGCCATATAATGACATTGAGGACGGACTTCTAGAGATATGGACTGCAAACGGAAGCAAAAAAATCCTATCTCCTAAACCACTCATCTTATTCCAAATAAGCACTTGATACGACCACAAGATCTTATTGAATAGATGAACTCAGCCAAGTTTGAGCCCAAACCTATGCTTAGGGAACTCAGGAGACATGTTCAAAGTTATGTAGAAAACACTACATAAAATTTGAATTTTCGGCCAGCTCTTGGTCAGCTACATAAGCTTTTGACAACATAACTTTGAAACGATCGACTTTGCATGTAAATGATATAAAATTGATCTACCGTCAATTGAAGAGATCTACGTTTCTTATTCTCATTACTTTAATTCAAAAAGTAGCTCAGAGTGGCTATGACCAAGTGCAGGCCGATTTGCCGGGAAGCTCGTTCGCAGTCCATATTTCTAGAAATCCGTACATTGAGTTACCAAAAACGTGCTTTTATTTTGATTCTTTCCAGAAGCATGAAGTCCCATTCTTGTGTGGCCTTGTCAGACCCCTAATTCCTTGCATCATTATGAACGCTTGGACCCTGGTTTTTCTGACTTGTTTGATATACGTCTTGAGTAAGCTTCTAACTTTCCATCCGGATGTAAGCATCTACATCGATGAATTCCAAGACCATGCCCAAAACCAATTCAACCAAGGCAAGGTGGATGAAACTTACCGCAACCAAATCCAATCGGCCATTGCGTGTGTAAAAATTGGTTTCCCTCTCGTCATTATCACAGGATTGATCTTGATTATCATGAAATTTGTATTTACCGTCCTGTTGTTGGCTGCAGCTTTCCTCAACCGACATTTATGGTTCCTTCCGTGGATGGTTTTTTATGGGATTTCCTTGTGCCTAAAAGCTGTTGCATTCGTGTCGTTGGTTGTAATCATAGCCGTTTCTGTAAATTCAGTGGCTTTTGTAATATTTGGGCTTTTGGGGGGTTCGTTTTTGGGCATTGCCCTCTTTTACTGGTATGTGGTTTGGTCTTGTTATCGTAATATGAAAGCGATGGATTCGAGAAATTCTCATATCAAGCGTTTATAGCAAGGTGATCAAACAATGCTTTCCTTCCTGCAGATTTCGATTTAACGTCCAATTTGATATCACGAAAGTAAAGTAAGTAAATATCAAAATTGAATTGAAATGAGGCAATATCATAAATTAAACTCTTTTTGTGGACCAATTTTGGTTTATTACAGAAAAACTCATGTTTTCAGTACGGTTTCTGTGGCATTTTCTTGGAAAATACAATTGTTGCAAATAGGTATGAGCCTGAGAGGTGATTTGTTAAATAAGAATGAATGGCTAGTGTAACTAAGGGAGCAGAATTATTAGTCGCACCCTTAAAAACACTGGATGACCCAAAGCACAGTATTATTTAATTGCACAATAAATGAGGCAAACCTGAAACCAAAGAGAGCTATATTCGATCTAATGAAAACGGGGGAAGAAGAGGACGCCCACAAAAGGAATAAAACCGGATCAATAATCAAAGTAACTTGAGCATAGATCATTGAAAACGGGGTGCCATTTTCCGACTTCCGACCCGCAAATGACAACTCGCCCACCCAACCTACTTGCAACTTTCATGGAAGTCCTTGAGCAGCTGTTTGTTGATCACCGAGGTTGGTAAAGGAACGCAAATCGATCGCCAATCGACATGACTGCCGTGATCCTGATTCTGGCCCGTGCCACCCGTAGTGGGGCTTGATTGACCGCTGCAATCCGTACGTGGACATCCATAATCATTGTTCAATCATTCTTCATAATTGTCACACACTGACCTCACCAGGAATTGGGAGGTGTGTCTCACAGTCATCCACAAACCACTAAATTTTAGTCGTGAAAAATCTCCTTCAAAATGGCTGGCAGATGGGCATGGTCGCGTTTAGCAGTTCAGAATTACAGTCATCAGCGCGCTGGGCTCAGGTCAGCTCATCGATCTGTGCTGCTCAAGTTCAGTTGGGGCGGGGGTGCGCGGCGTACGTTTCAGACATCTTCACAGGCCCAAAGTGGCGGGCCGGGCCCTAAACTAACGCCACTAGACGTGAGCGCGATCCTGCGACAAAATGAATTTACGCTGGCCGGCACTGAGTCAGATCCCAACGTGAAGGGAGGCCAAGTCAACGTGCACGCTACGCTGTCGGGCGCGATTAAAGCCTATGACATGAATACGCTCAACTCCAACTCGCCCACCGAAGATGCGCACACGGAGGCGCTGCAAGTGTTTGGCAAGAAAGCCGGCGCGCTCTTTGGCATATTTGATGGCCATGGTGGAGCCGCATGCGGCCAGGTTAGTTATGGAAGGAGTCAAAGCATGGGCAAGAGCAATAATGGACGAGAGTGTAGTGACCTAAAATTCCACTGATTTAGATAATTTTTTATGTATTTTCAGACTATTTCTTAACGTTCGAGGGGATGTAGAGCCACTAATGTACGAGATTTTTGAAAAGTAGAGTGATACATTCATTAACGGGTTTTTTAAAAAAAGGTGAAATGCCTTGGCATTAATGATATATAAAGCCCATCTTCGCTGGTACCAGGTATGTTGTAAACTGAAAAAAGGCTCTTGTTTGTTAGTAAGCACCGTTTCCTTCGAGAAAAAAAATCCAGTCATTTCAAAATAGATCAAGTAATTCAGGCAAATGGAAAGTAAAAAAATCTTGAATGGAATACCGCAAATAGTGCAAGCTATAAACAAGAGAAAATGATCATTGAATTAAAGACAACTATTGAAAAAAAACAAGTAGCACGTAATGCCCCCATGAACATTTTATTTTCAGTTATTCATTATATTCATTATTCGAAGATAATTTGATGTCCCCCTATAAAATAAGGTATTTCCTTTTCTCCCCCAGTGATAATGATTCTTACTTAAATTCAGAGTCATTATTATTTAGGTCCAAACCGTGTCCAAGTCTCCCTTAAAAGATGCAACGGAAATTCAAATATTTCATTGTGTTATAAACTCTTACAATTTGCACCTATCAAAGTCACTGTTTTTGTCATTGGCAGGTGGTAGCCAAACGGCTCTTCAATTACGTGGCAGCCATTCTCCTCTCGCCCGATGAGCTCTTGCAGCATCTGGAAGCCCGCAAATCCGGTGACACCGAGCACGAACACTACCACGTGGTCAACCCTTTCCATGAGGTGTTCGAGCTGGTCGCCGACCTACAGCGCTTCTACGAGTCCAGCTACATTCGATACCTCGAGGAGCTCGCTCAAGAGGCCGAGATTAACTCCGAGGATTACCTCAACCGCTCCATGGAGGATCGCCTCAAGCAGGCCTTTCGTTCCTTGGACGACGCCATGTCCGAAGAAGCTATTCAATGTCGCAACAAGGTCAGCAAAGAAGGTCACGAGATTCGTATGAAGACCCTAAGCGTGGCCTTGAGTGGGGCCGTGGCCACTTTGGCCCATATCCAGGACGCCGACCTCCACGTGGCCAGCTGTGGAGACGTCACGGCCGTTCTGGGGTCCTTGAGTGAGAACGAGACTTGGGTGGCCAAGAAGCTCACCGTGGAACACAATGCGGACAACCCCGATGAGGTGGCTCGGATCGCTTCCGAGCATCCCGGAGAGCCCATCCGCGATATCATGCGGGGCGATCGCTTGCTCGGCATCCTAGCTCCCGTCAGAGCCATGGGGGACTTCAAATTTAAATGGCCATCGGAAACCATCGAAGCCTGTCTGGCTGGAATGGGCCTGGAGCACCAAGGTCCGCCTCAGCACTACAAATCTCCGCCCTATCTCACGTGCGAGCCGGATGTGATCCACCATCGGCTCACGCCCAAAGACAAGTTTCTGGTCATTGGATCCGACGGATTGTGGGACATGATGACCCCGATGCAAGTGATTCGATTGGTAGGCGAACACATGTCCGGGAAAGTGACTCTGTCCCCGCTTCAGTTCACTCAACCCACTTTGAGTTTGGGCGAGATCAAGGAGGTGTTGGTCCACCGACAAGCGGCCATGAAGCTCAAGCCCATGGACTCGAATGCGGCCACCCACTTGATCCGGAACGCCTTGGGCGGCTCGGCCTATGGGGTGGACCATGATCGTTTGGTTCAAATGCTCACCCTACCCAAGGACATGGTGAGAATGTTCAGAGACGATATCACCGTGACAGTCATCTTCTTCGACACGGAATATCTCAGACACTGTTAGCTTGGTTGGCTTTCGGGGCAGGGATGCTCTTCCAGATTGAGAGCGAATACGGGGATGGAGTCCTGGTCTCGGGTCCTTCTTCATTCGGAGTTGTTAATTATTAATTGAGTGTGTCTTCAAATCCTTCCTACTCTCAAGAAGCATTGACTTTACGCAGAAAAAGATCCATACAGACTGAACAGATATTCAATGCAAACCAAGATTAAAATCAAAATTTCAATGAAGCACTCGGCTGATCATGTCAAAATCGTGTGAAAAGGTAGCAAGCGAGTTCCTTGAAGTCAAATCTAAGTAATCGTATCGAGGAAAATTAGGGGATCAATCGAGATGTTATTTATTTAACGGCCTCGTGCGCCTTCTCTTTTCTCCTGTGTTTTATTTTGTACAACTTTCAAGTCCTTAGTTTCTCTCTTGAGGGGAATATAGTCCTCTTTTTTTTCATTCTTGATTTTCTATTTTCTAGAAAGAGACTCCTACTTCTGTGGCAAATGATCGCTTTCAATCCTCTTTTAAAAAGCTTTTAACCTTATCAAAGCTTATAACTAATCCTAAAATGACTCTTTTGCTATCAATTTACTAATTCATGGGATTTATTTCAGGTCGTGGTGACCTTCATGAGAAAAAGGCAGATGAAAAGTAATTTCAAGACTGAAAAATTATAATCCAAATAGCCTTGGCGTCAATATTGTGTAAAATGAATTTTAAGTGGAGAAGGCTTTTTGATAGAGCTAAGCCTTGAACATCTATTTTTGGATGAGAGCTGGCTATTCTTTTTCTCATGAATATCTTATATTTGTCTTCATCAATGTTGCAACTAGAATTACAATCCCAAATCTCAAACAAATAATTAGCGTCGTCAAAAAATTGTTTTGTATAAAATAGATTTAAACCGATCGAATATTTTCAAAATTAAAAGACATTAATTACATTATTACTCAAAAATGTGAGATGATAGCAAAGAACACCTTCACAACCAAATGTTACGTGAAGGAGAATCAATGAGATAATTACAAGCAACGTAGAATAAATGTTTTATTTCCTTTACACTACTAAAGGGTTTAAAACATAAAAGAAAAAATGAAATGTGAGTTTCTAATAATGTGCTTGTCTATCAACATTAGAGCCTTAGATGATTGCTTAGACACCTTATCTTTTAATGATTTAAATCCCCATTACAGATCAAACTTAAATCAGTATTCTTGTTCTTTATTTGACAATGACAAAAAAAACTCTTATTTAAAGATTTTGTAGATGAAAATCATGTAATTTGGTACATCTTTTGAACAAAGCATCGCAAGATTAAGATGCAAGACTATAAATCCTATAATTAGTGTGCTTAAACTTTGAATTAGTGCAGAGCAAAAAGTCCCAATTTTATCTCAAAACGTCCCTTTTTTCTTTTTGTCTCGTCTGTCGAAGGGTAATGTCTCAAGGTATACGAGTCTTATAAATGAAACCTATATGAAACATAACGACTTAAGAACCGCATTACCTGCTACATTTAGATTGATTAAAATAATGTTAAGGATCCCGAAAAAACCTTTTTTACATGAAACAAAATTATAAAATATACAAAAGTAATTGAGACGGTTGAAAAGATTATTTTGTGGCTAGCCATCTACATTTCAAATACGTTGGATTTACTGTTAATTTGCTTTGAAAGGGTGACAAGTGGCATCAATCGAAAGACTTTAATCGAACATAATTATTTCCACGGCCTTTGAAATTGTGTGCCCTTAGAGCAGAATTATGCACTCTTTACTTCACAATTCAAATTTTATCGAACGGTGGTGACTCTTCTACCGTTCATCCGCCAAACATGCTCTCCTCGTCTATTATGTAACTATCTTGCCCATCTATGCCTCAAATGGGGCTTGTCTATGAAATGATCACCCACGAGGTAGGGTTTCACAGCGACAGTCTATCCTACAAGTGTAGCTCATTTTCAGTGTTCTTTTATCTACTGTATCCTAGCCAAGCTAGCCTATTCAGTACTCGGTACCCTCAGAAATAAGAGTGGTCTAACTCTTCAAAACCATGCCTGGGCGAAGTGTTCCCACAAGAGGTCTTAGAACCAGCCGAATGGTATGAAAGTTTCAGACGAAAGCTTTTATTTCGAATCCAAAGATCGCACAAGAAGAATCCCATCATCTACTTATTCTTTTCGTCCTTCTCAGCGTACACATAGGTCAGCCCGCACTTGCCGCAGTAATAACGGTCAAAATGGGAAGCCATGAAGATGCCCGCGCCGCATTCCTCGGCCTGACACTCGCGTCTCAATCGGTGAATCTTGCCGTTGTCGTCCACGCGGTAGTACTTCAGCACGGCCAATTTGACCTTCTTATGCTTGTGCTTGATCTTCTTGGGAGTGGTGTAATTCTTCTTCTTGCGCTTCTTACCGCCTCCACGCAGACGCAACACCAAATGCAACGTCGACTCTACAAACAGAACACGCCCAAAATCAGATCAATGACTGGGATCAAAATCTCGGCATATCCGCTATCCGGACTCAGCTAAACTCTAGATATACCGTCCTCAATCCTGATCCGCTATGGCCGCTATCCAACTCCAAAGTGAGGCTCACTTACCTTTCTGGATGTTGTAGTCGGACAGAGTTCGTCCATCTTCCAGTTGCTTGCCGGCGAAGATCAGACGCTGTTGATCCGGGGGAATGCCTTCCTTGTCCTGGATCTTGGCCTTGACATTTTCAATCGAGTCCGAGGGCTCCACCTCGAGGGTGATAGTCTTGCCCGTGAGGGTCTTCACGAAAATCTGCATGTTGAGAGCGCTACCCACACCTCTACACGCGTTCAAGTCTGCCTACCAAAAGACAGAGGAAACGGAAAACACGTGTTAGCTGACCCAGTGACGCCCCACCAGCGGAAAGAAAAAGGTCAAATGCAGGTTTAAGACCAGCGAATGGGGTGGAAGGATGGAATTGAGAGGCATTTATCTTCATCTAGAAACGATCGTGGTGGATAGTGTACCGATTTCTGGCCTCTAAAGTCCCAATATTGGCTATCAAATGTTGCCATAACGGCAAAAAGATGGCGTAGTAAACTCAAAGAGTGGTCCATGAATTGGTAATAAAATCCAAAAGTGTTATTTGCCGTGAAAAAATCGGGAGCAATGGAAAACCAGAATGGAAAATTGATAACAAGTAGTGAATGGGTGAACTATCATAGCCTGTAATTCTTGGTGTCTAAGATATTTCCGTGCATGGTTCACTGCCTTGAATATCTATCCCCAAGATGGCAGCATGGCAATGTGAATAAATGTGTAATAGGAGGAAGTCAAGCGGCGTGTCGGGGAATTAAGTTTTGTAGTGCATGTTTTTCAAACTTATGCTGATGAAACTCCGTAGCGTTTGTGCATTGTTATAGCTCGACCAATTACTACTGGCCATCTGACTACCAGAGTTCTAACACTATGAACGTAAATGTTAAGAGGAAACAGAGCCCGGACCTTTAAGGAGTGACATTTGACAGGCATTGGGACAATACGGCAAGCCTGATTTAGGCCAAAGTGTGACGCTAGTTGACCTCGAACGTTATGCCCCAAATCTCAGTTTTCCATTAGTTTTTGGTAGCACCTCTCAAGTGAAAAAAATGCGTTGATGTTTACACATATTTAGAATTGAAAGTGTCAAGCAGTTCCATTGTTACCATATCGGAGTCCTTTGTTTGATTTGGGCCAGCTATTCAAAGTTACTCCTCTGTTTAATAAAAGATCGTCACGAAAAATCGAATTCATGCGGCGTATTCATGCCTTTCAACACATACAATGCAATCTTCAGGAAGCTCATGATAGATTTCATCAAACTCCGTGAGATTCAACCTCTTTGCATTCCTGGAGATCTGAACATCGTCACCTCAAGTGCTCAGCCAAGGTTTTGTGATTATAAGACCGACAGAAGTTGCGTGGTAAGCCCCATTTTCAGGATGACCAGACCAAGGGAAAAACCTAGACCCATCGCCGTTTTGACAAAACGCTGAAATTTTTATTCTTGTCCAATCTAATAGGGTTTTTAAGGCGTATCAGGGTGTCATTTCAAAAATAAGCTCATTTTTCAGGTTTTGAAAGACGGCCTAACAAGTTTTAGGCATGTTTTTGGTGCGTCATCTACTTAGAATATGAGAAGGCTTCTAGTGATCTGAGTCTGTGACTAGCCTGGGGGTCATTACCGGTCATTACGGCATTTGGGGTCTTTATAACCTCCCTTGGTATACCAAACAGTGAAAAAACAACATGATAAAGCCTCAATGATATCTAGGGACTGCCTGGAGTGTTTTGATCGGGCATTTAACCTTTCGAGCTCCCAAATAGCCTCAGTCGGGGTTTTCCCTACTTAACCATAGGGTCACCCTGTGCCTTTTGTTTTGAATACCAGCGCCTTTCATTGAAATCAGGTTGAAACAGGTCGAATGGTTGGGAAATGGTAACTAATCTTGGTGTTTTCGTTCATGAAATGCCTCAGTTTAATCATGTCCCCTGGGTTTTAGCGTCGTTCAGCTGCCCCCTCGGCTGTGGCCAAGCGATTGTCATTTCAGAGTCCCGAGATTGGGTCCTCCGTGAAAACTTCCTCGGGACGAAGTTGCAAAAGGAAGCGTCACAATCTGCAAGATGCCGACCAAGACGACGAGCTCGGGATGGTTCAGGAGCCTTTGAAAGATATGGGCAATGTCACGTTTATGTCCTTATTACCCGATAGTCCATCCATGTCCAGTCACGTAAGAGATTGGGTGGGTGTTGTTTCGGATATGTGCAGATTCTACATACAAGGATGGCTAGAAATGTGGCCAGTAAGCAGACTTCGGTTCATGATGTGTTCATGTAATAAGAGATGAAGAAATTGACGGAGGCCCAAGATTTGGAGTAAGATATGGCTAGAAGTCCGTGGGCATTGCTAAATTGAAACTAATATGAGTGTGATAGAAATGGTCGTGCTTAGTTTAGTGAGATTGTTAGCTGATAGTTGAATATTCTTCTATAATAGACGTTTGACTGATTACATGGTGAAAAGACCCAAATTGTGAATCTGGCTTTTTCATTAGACAAAAAAAGGAACTGTAACCAGTTCTATTTCACACTTTTGAAGCATTAAATCGTAGTGAAAGGCAAATTAAATGCATGGACAGGAAATGAACTTGTGGGAATTTTTGGAACAATAGTAGCTGCTGGCAAAAAGTGTAAATTCAATTATTTAAAAATACATACATAGCGCGGATACCTTACCTATATATAGGTAAATGACTTAATATCAGAAAATTATTTCCAATTTGCTCCAAAACTAGCCAAAATAGACACTCCTAGAGCGACATATTCAAATTAAAGGAATGCTAATCATGACAATACAAATATGAGTCGCAAATTTGTAGACGTCTGTTTTTAGGGCAGGAGTTATATGTAAGAACATCTTCGGAATACTATTTTCCACAAAGTTCCGCCTAAAACGACGGGAAAGAAATACTCGTTATGTCCCAAAATGGTCGAATTAGGTTGCATTATCTTCCGACTCCAAATAGTGTTTGCTCAATTGTTTTACCTTGAAACCACTCCCGAGTTACTGATTGTACCTGTCAAACAGGAACTGCTTATCCGGAGATTGCTCAACAAACCGTTCAAGATCCCCATCCCCAACTACCAACCCTCGAGTTACGGTCGATGTCTCGGGATTCGTCGCCAAGGTGCTCGTCAACCGCTTCACGATCCATTTGAACCCAACGCTTTGGTCCTCTACGATCCCCCAGAGATCTCAGAACACGACAAGCTCAAACTCGACTCGGCCAAGTTCCCCGTTCATGTGGTCGTGGATCCCATCTTATGCCAAGTTCTCCGACCTCATCAACGTGAAGGCGTCAAGTTCATGTACGATTGCGTCACCGGCATCCGCATCCCCGATTCATATGGCTGCATCATGGCCGATGAAATGGGTTTGGGCAAGACTTTGCAGTGTATCACCCTCATGTGGACCCTTCTGAAGCAAGGACCGGACTGTAATCCCTTGATCGAAAAGGCCATTGTGGTGGCTCCGAGTAGTTTAGTCAAGAATTGGTACAATGAGATTAGTAAATGGTTAGGAGGGCGGGTGACTCCATTAGCCATCGATGGGGGATCAAAGTCGGATATCGACAGGAACCTGACGGGTTTCATGAATACATATGGTCGCCGACCGGTCAATCCGATACTGATCATCTCATATGAGACGTTCAGACTTCACGCCAAAGTTCTTCACCAGAGCGAGGTCGGTTTAGTCCTCTGTGACGAAGGCCATCGTTTGAAGAACTCTGAGAACCAGACATATCAGGCACTGATGAATCTCAAGGCCAGGAGACGGGTACTTCTCTCGGGCACGCCTATTCAAAATGACCTATTGGAATACTTTTCTTTGGTTCACTTTGTGAATGAAGGAATCTTGGGCACGGCCAACGAGTTCAGACGCAAGTTTGAGAACCCCATTTTGCGGGGTCGTGATGCAGATGCGGTGGCGGAGGACATCAAGAAGGGCACGGAGAAACTCCAAGAGTTGGCTGCTATCGTAAACCGATGTATTATTCGACGAACTCAAGCTCTGCTGACGAAGTACCTGCCGGTCAAATATGAACAGGTCATCTGTTGCCGACTGACCCCTCTTCAAGAGGATATTTATCAGAGTTTCGTGAACTCAGATACAATCCGAAGAGGATTGAAGAGTAAGTGGATCGTAATAGCACTTCTTGGCAACCTCGCTCAATTGCTTGTACATGTGTTTATATGCATGTATTTTGTTTAGGCACCGAAGGTGTGAAGATGACTTCATCCTCTTTGGCGGCCATAACATCCTTGAAGAAATTGGTCAATCATCCGGATCTGATTTTTGAGCATTGTCGGAATGGCAAGGAGGGCTTTGAGAATGCATTCAAGTTCTACCCTCAAGCGTACAATCCCGTCAAGCAACGTTTGCAGCCAGGATTGTCCGGGAAACTCTCCATCTTGGATGGTTTGTTGGCCTTCGTCAAGGCCAGTACAACGGACAAAGTGGTGTTGGTGTCCAACTATACTCAGACGTTAGATCTATTTGAGCGTCTCTGCGGCCTTCGTAGCTATCGATATGTCAGATTAGATGGCTCCATGACCATCAAGAAGAGGGCCAAAGTTGTGGACCAATTCAATGACCCCACAAGCCCGGAGTTCATTTTCATGTTGTCCAGTAAAGCTGGAGGATGTGGTCTGAACTTGATCGGAGCCAATCGACTAGTCATGTTCGATCCGGATTGGTGAGTCCCTAATAATAATAATGATTATTATTATTATTATTATTATTATTATTATTATTATTATTATTATTATTATTATTATTATTATTATTATTATTATTATTATTATTATTATTATTATTATTATTATTATTATTATTATTATTATTATTATTATTATTATTATTATTATTATTATTATTATTATTATTATTATTATTATTATTATTATTATTATTATTATTATTATTATTATCATTCCCCCTTTGATGATGTAGTCAAAACATGTTCAGTTAGTATGGATATTTAGTATGGATTAAACTGTCATTCCTTCACCTTAACTTCTTTTTCTTCTGATAATTTCTTAGGAACCCGGCCAATGATGAGCAAGCCATGGCTCGAGTTTGGAGGGACGGACAGAAAAAGGAATGTTTTATCTACCGTCTGTTAGCAGTACGTATACGTTGAGCTTGATCTTTGGAACCTAGATAAATAACCACTATTTATCTGTCCCATCAAAGGTTGGCACCATTGAAGAAAAGATCTTCCAAAGACAAGCACACAAAAAGGCCTTGAGCTCGTGCGTGGTGGATCGAGAAGAGGATGTGGAAAGGCATTTCTCGGTGGCTGATCTTCGGGATCTATTCAAATTGGAAAAGAACACGCCCAGCGACACCCATGACAAGTAAGTCTAAGTTGAAGAGACCCTCAGGAGTTAAGAAATACGTTTTTATCCCTTTCTTTACAGGTTCAGATGCAAGAGGTGTGTGAATGGGATTCAAGTGAAGGGCCCACCCGAGGATTCTGATTGCAATTCCGACTTGTCCTTGTGGCATCATTGTACGTCCAAAAAAGGCTTGGTGGATCTGGCTTTGAAGCAATGCTGGGAGGCTGGAATTACATTTGCCTTTCATCACAAGTCACATGATCAAATTAAAGTTGTCTAAAGTATCATTTTGCAAAGTCAATAAATTTTCAGTTTCGCTTTCAAATTCAGTTTCAACTTTACTAGCAAGTGCACTGAAAATCCCAACGAAATGTACAATGACTGAATGCTTTTCATTTAAAAAAATCAAACCCTTTTCTTACGATCGTATATTTTCATAAAAGGGATAAAATGGACGTCAACGATGGTTACCGACATAAAGGAGTTCTTACGGTTTATCAAAAAGGGCACCAACCAAAGAAGTAAACGCATCAAAACTAGAAAGTGGCACAAGGAAGTGGTTATGGCACCTGAAAAATGGAAAGCGGCATACCAAAGGTATATATAGTGGCAAACGCAAGGCAAAACAAAAAAGCCGTTTTAAATGTTCTGGACTACTTCCACTGACTGTTTTGATAGTGAGCCATTTTATTGTTTGGTGTACCATTGTACATATTGTTTGGCTTACCACTTTATGGCTTGCCATGTCCCTTTACAGTTTGGTAAGGTCCTTTTTATTCGTAAGCCACTTTATTTATAGGGCCGTTAACCAAAACAAATGGCATATCTTTCGCTGCATTTGATGTGCCAAATTATAAGTCTTCCGTATCATGATATGGAGAGAAGCTCTTATCACTATAATTGGCAACAATTTTAACGAAACAAGTTGCGCCCTGCGAGATTGTGTGGATTATCATTCTTGACAAGATTGCAAAGGTTCTCGGTTTTCATGGAACTCGATCCAGGGGACAAGTGTTGCTTGGATTAAGACACCTTCTTTTATATCCAGGACTAGAATCCAACACAACGATTAGTCGTCTACTAACAGTTTACGTTGACAGTTCAGAGTGGTTGAAGAAAGTATGATGTAAAAGGAGACACTTTGAGACACGTCTTGTTTTCGCCAGGTACCGTCTTAAGTTTGAGATTATTTTCAAGGAAGTTGATGGGGCTAAATTGGGTTCTTAATAAACTGAGAGCAAGTCCCAGCTGAACTACATGAATCCATTATTTTAACCTTCTCATA
>NC_081441.1:12113050-12113167 GCF_007210705.1 Tigriopus californicus | reverse complement strand
AAAAATTGGGCACTATAGAAGTGCTGAAGTTTAATGATGAAACAAGAAATATGAATAGTCTTGCAAAGATGGAAACCCCTAAAAAGGTGTCAGTAAAGCAGTCCAAACGAAAGAATG
>NC_081441.1:12112116-12113015 GCF_007210705.1 Tigriopus californicus | reverse complement strand
AGAATGAGCCGACTAATCTTTCCATCATTCTTATTTAAAAATGGCAATTTTAACCCCACTAATAAACAAACGCCACCTATTCAAGGGTCTAATAAAGTTGAAATATGAAAGAAAGACCAATTAAAACCAAATTTGATACCCAGGCCTCCTTATACATCCTACTGTATGACAGCTTAACCACCGAAGCAGTACTCATTTGTGTCGTGTTGGGGTCAGCAGCATTTTTCGTCGTCTTAACTGGAACAGGCGCTTTAATGACTTGGTTTGTCATGCCTAAGCCCGATTTCGACAAGTCTTCCAAGCACAATTCCTATTCTGATAAACGAACTTAAATACAATCATCATGCCCAAGTCAAAACCATTGCCAACTTGCGTTACTCCAAAGACTCCTCGAAAGGTTTCCCAGATTCCTATCCCGCTTGGTGCCAAGGCGAGGAAAAAGTTGGAAGCACCTATCAAATCGGAAAAAGCAAATGAATCTCTCCTGAAAGTGAAAGAGCCAGAAACCCAGGATTTTTCAGCCGGTGATCCACCAAAGCAAAAGAATAACTCACCAAAGCCCCTCATGCCAAGAGAAAAAAAACCGGATAAGGAAGAATCAGCTGTTTTCACGGGATCTCAAGATAATTTTGTAAGGGATCCCAGAAAAACTTCGGTCAAGACGAAGACTAAGGTCAGAAATTCAAAAGAGAAACCAGTTAAAATTGATCCCCCGTTGGAACTTGCAGAAGAAACTCCGACAAGGGATCTGAGCTTAAAACCCAAAGAAAGTGGGACAAAAAATAAAACGAAAAGCAAGAAAAAATACGATGAAAATAAGGAGAAGAGCGAGATTAGCAATAAATCAACTTCCACGCCCATAACCAGCAAGAAAGATGTCCAGCGGAAAAGCTGTGAAG
>NC_081441.1:12081969-12112090 GCF_007210705.1 Tigriopus californicus | reverse complement strand
AGCAAGTCCCAGCTGAACTACATGAATCCATTATTTTAACCTTCTCATAGAAGTTGAATGGGTCTTTGAATATGTAACTTTTACTGAGGTGAGAAAGGGGGGAGTCAAAGATGTTTTAGATTATTTTCAAATGGTAAAATATATANACGATGAAAATAAGGAGAAGAGCGAGATTAGCAATAAATCAACTTCCACGCCCATAACCAGCAAGAAAGATGTCCAGCGGAAAAGCTGTGAAGAAGATAAAACGACCAAAAACATTGATATTGAAGGCTTACAACCAAGTGCGATTGAGGCATCAGTTAAAACAAGGAAAAAGGGTCAAGTGCAAAAGAAAGTTGAGCCCTCCAGTCAAATTTCAGTCTTAGAAAATGACAACGACCCTAAAGCTAAGGCTAATCTTCCTAATTCAAAGAGTGTTGAACCTAAAGCAATGAGTAATGTGTCCAAGAACACGAGCGATGACTCTAAACCTAAGGCCATTGTTTCCGGTTCTGAAGCCGTGGAACCAAAAGAAAAGGTCAATACTTCCAAAGTTACAGCTTTAAGGACCAAAACGAAGATCCCTGCTCCCAATTGCGTAGAAAAAAATCCTCTAAGTACCGAGTTTCCAAGATTCAAATCAAGAAAGCTGAAGGCCAAAGTTGATCCATCTCCGGTTGCTGAACAACCCATAGCCTTTGAAACAATCGATATTCCTGAATCGCCTCTGGAGTCCCAGAATGTTCCCCAAAAGTCAAGTACCACTGATTCAAAGACAAAAGTAAAGGCAGAACTACTACCCTCTGCCGATTCCTTGACTAAGCTGTCCAGAACAGACAAACGGCAATCTCATCAAAATTCTACAGGTATGGAAAAGCCATCCGTGGAGAGTAAAACCAAGACCATTCAATCAAATGCTAAAATCTCAGAAGAGGAACACCCTAAACTTATAAAACTGACAAAATGTAAAGATCGAAAAACTAATCCTGTTCTTGTTCTCTCTGAAAACCAGGGTCAATAATTGGGCACTATAGAAGTGCTGAAGTTTAATGATGAAACAAGAAATATGAATAGTCTTGCAAAGATGGAAACCCCTAAAAAGGTGTCAGTAAAGCAGTCCAAACGAAAGAATGTAGAGCTTGTTAAACATGAAACAGACCATGAGCCAATAAAAACCGTTAAATAAGAGTTGCAACTGACAGTTTCTACTTCCAAAGAGCTTCCAGTGACGCAGAAGTCGAAGACACTGAAGACGAAGACAAAAAGTCCTAAGCCCCAGGATGAGCCCGAAAGACCCTCTTTATCCAATAATGATATCAGTGATCCCAAATTGCCAGAGGATATTGGTCAAAAAGGTGACCAATTAGATTCGAAAAAAGACATGATGTCCAAAATTGACGATTACAAGTCTAGATCTAAAGCCAAGAAAATGAAATTCATCCAGGAATTATTGGATTCATTGAATGACGAAGTGTCAGACGAAAGCCTAGGAGACGTTGTACTTGAGGCTGAAGGATCGGACACAGAGGACAAAGCCAAAGAATCCGTTGAAGGACAAACCGAAAATATCAGCGGGGAAGATGTCATGGCAAAAGAAGAAAATGAATTGATTATTGAAGAAAAAGAAACCAAAACGGATGATGCGAGCGGCGTTTCTGATTCAAGTGAAACAGAAGTGGAAAGCAAAAAGTCCAGCTCTGAGGCAACAGATGAAGACAGTGAAACTGATGCTAATGAAGAGGATGAGACGGAGAATGAAACTAGTAGTGACAACACTGACACTGAAGATGAGAATCCAGAATCTAAGAAAGAACGAGATAGCAATGCCAGACCTGATTCTGAGCATCTCGAATCTTCATCGGATAGTGGAACAAATGCTGACAATGAATCCGACGATGAAAATAACGGATCAAACGAAATTGATTATGACGATGAGGAAGCGCTAAATACTGAAAATGATTCAAGCGAAGATGAGAGCACAAACTCAGGAGAAATGATGGAAAACGCACACATCGCCCAGGAAATAAAAATGGAACTTGCTTTCGAAGGCCGTAAAGAATTTGAAAACGAATCTGATGAATCGTCTTCTGAATCCGAAGAAAGTGAACCTGACCTTGAAGAGGGGGAGCAGGAAAATATCGAACATGAAGAATCTGATCCCAAAGGAGTTGAATTTGAAGGTGAAGAATTTCAACAAGGAGAATTTGAATCAGAAGATGTGGTTCCTGACCTGGAAAAGAGTGATTCTGAGGCAGGTGAGATTGAGCTTGAGTTTGAACTTGAGGAAGAAGAATCGGAAATTGCAGAAGACGAAAAAGATGAACCCGAAGAAAGCGACAATGAGCCCGAGGTGGAAGAAGAAATTGAAGAACGGGTCAATAGATTTGAAGAAAGTAGCTATGAACCTGAAGAAGATCATTCTCAATCTCGAATGGATGAAACGGGGGCGGTCAAGGACGACTTTGAAGGTAGGCAAATTGTTGAACAACATCTTGGCGAAAATCATTTCTCTGACGACGATGAAAAGAATGGAGAAGATTCCTGGAGTGATTCTAAGGAAGAGTCGAATACTAGTGTTAACGAGGGTGCAAAAAATACCATCGTGCAATTGTCAGCCAGTTTTCAACAGAATTCATATGATGATTTAATTCAGGAGGCTTCCCAAGATAATCTATTTGAAATTCAAGAAGAATCCATTGACGAATCAAGTGAGGATCAACAAGAAGAAGAAGAATTGGGATCAACAATCACGTCCGATGAATATGAATCCCTGGATTTCGCCATAAGCGATAATTTTGATAACCATGATCATAAATCAAAGCTTGATGAGACATATTTCATCGATGAAACGGAATTAGAAATCATCCCTGAAGCATTGGAACCGCCAAACGAAACTAGAGACCAGACTGGAGCAAGCTTGGATTCAAAAATTGCCCCGTTAATTTCAGATGTAGGAAACGTAGAATCTTCCGATCAACTTCCTGATAAAGCTATTCAGAAGGTCCCTGAAGGGAAGCCAATCAACCAAATGCATTCAATTGACGAGAGAAAAAGCCCAGCATTGGAGCTTCAGGATGATCTTAATCTAGAAGAAGAAAATGATAATGTTCCCATTGAGCCAAAAATCCAAGGGCCCAAGGTCAGGCCGAAACATTCAGAATTCCATAATGATAAAAGTAAAAAAAACACCAATAAGGGATTCAAGAACTTTCCGTGGCCCTCCGAAATTGATGGAAAGATTGAAGTGGTTGTGCCAATCATCCAAAGGAAGCATGATATGAAACCTGAAGCACGATCTCTTGAGAAAAGAAAGAAAATCCAAAAACCAAATGTCACCCAAAATATGCGAGAGGAACATTTTGAAGAGGTAATTAGATCACACAATGACAATATTGCTTTTGTAGCGGATCAAGATCCATCAATAACTAAATCGACAATGACAGAGGATGCTGAAGAACTGGCCTTGTTCGAGGCATTGGAAACAGAAATCCAAGAGGGTGTTGAAAGTGGAAGCATTCTAATTGAAGCAATACCCGAGAAACAAGAAGCAAAGGAAAGCGGCTTTATTGTTGAATCAGATGGCGGAACGCCTTCCTTTGATTATGAAAAGCAAAAATCTCATAAAAACGAGGACACGCCCAGAGAAACACCACAAGAACTTTCTGCTGAAGTTTCAGCAAAGGGACATGCGAAAAAGAAACCAGTCGACCCAGCTAAAGGGAGAGACCGTATCAGAGTGAAGTTGGCAGCGTCTACAAAGCGCACCTCAACATTCCCCACAGCTTCAACAAAAATTACTAAACCAATCCAGACACCTGTCTTGAAAAAGCCACGTCCACTATACCCCCGATCTGCAGGTATTGCGCCACATGTAGTAACAACAATTTCAGTTGAAGGAGCTTTTTCTGCACCCAGCCAAAGTTCCATGATAACGAAACCTTGCTCGACAAAATTTTCAATAATGGGAGCTGTAACTACGGTTAAAGAGTCATCAACGGTAGAGCCGTCTTCTCCACAAGCTGAGGCTTTTGGAGTTGTTGGAACACTTTTGACTGTTAGGCAACCGTCAAATGAGCCACACTCTTCAATTGCTGTATCATTGCCAGCTGTCACACAATGCCGTAATGAACAGGAAAATGGAACACTTGGACCGCATGCAGAGGCGAAGCAATCGACTACTTTTGTATCTGCCCCCCTAGAACCACAAACCATTGTGGTAAAAGACCCACCTTCAGCGCCGTCACCAGCTGCACCAGCCCCGTCGGGGGTAATAATGCCGCAATTTGAAGTATCGTCGTCAGCTTTAGCATCCCTGCCGGTTATAGAACCAAACCCAATTGCACCACCTCCACCAAGCGAAGCTACGGCTACGGCACAGGCATCAATTGTAACGCCCCCACAAGCCAAAGCTTTTGTCGCATCAGCAGGGGTAAAACCGACGCCATTTGTGGCACTCACGTCAGTTGCAACATCACCTAAAAGCATAGCTCCACCATCGGCAATGGCAAAGATGTCAGTTGCAACGCCGCCACAAGTCAAAGCTGTTGTAGCACCGACACAAGTGGTAGCATCGACGCCAGTGGTGACACCAACACCAGCGGTTACACCGACACCAGTGGCAGTACCAACGCCAGTTGCGACACTTACGTCAATTACAACACCATCTCCAAGAGTAGCTCTACCACCAGTGGTATCCCCAATGCCAGTTGCAACTCCAGTGCCAGATGCAGCATCGACGCCAGATATAGCAACGACGTCAGATGTAACACTGACGCCAGATGTAGCACCAATGGCAGATATAGCACTGATGGCAGATGTAGCACCGTTGGCAGATGTAGCACCGATGGCAGATGCAGCACCGATAGCAGATGCAGCACCGATGGCAACTTTAGCAACGACCCCAGATCTGGCACCTGTGCCAATTGTTGAATCGCCGCCGATTGTGATACCAGCACCAGTAGAAGAGTTGGGGCCATCTGTGTTACCAACACCATTTGTAGCACCAATACCACCTGTAGCACCACCGTTGCCAATTTCGAAAAAGCCTTCAGTTGATGTACCTTTAGAAGTAACAACAGCATTGCAACTTTTTGCTCCATCATCATTGCTTACAACACCATCGCTAGTTGTGGCACCATCTCAAACAATAGCACCTCCACCAGTTGTATCACTCCCGTCAGGTGGTGCTCTACCCCTCTTAGATTTGGCTACCAGGCCAGTTCCAACGTCAGCACCTACTTATGCGACACCATTACCCCAGGCTATCGTTCCTGTTCCAACCACTGTAGAACAATTGTTAACGATGCCTTCACCTTCTTTTGTTGTCGTTCCATCATCAATTGAGGAACCAAAGTCTAAAGTGCTATCATCACAAATTGCCTCAACCACGTCCCTACCAGAACCAATCTTCGCTAGAAGTACCATCGTACCTCAAGGATTATTGGGACGTTCATTGGCCGGAAAATCTTTGAATTCTAAGAAAGATGACAAAACCGAAAACAAAAATAAAGAAACAGACGCAACATCAGAGACTACCTTGCAGTTCAAACACGCAATCGTTTCTCAAGAATCTTTAGGATCATCGTCAGAGCAAATGAATGCTTTCAAATCAACAGAAGATGTGTGCAACGACTCTGATAATATCAACACTGATATAGATCAAGGTGTTTTGTCAAATGAGAATGCATTTCAGTCTTCAAAAGACGAGTGCCCCGACCAATTGAATGAAAAATGCGAAATAGTTCAGGACAATCAAAATTTTAATACACTTGACTGGCAAGCTATTGATTTTGAAGTAAAAGAAAAATACATTCCTACTGAAATTAAAAATGAAACTGATTTATATGCCTTGGACACCAAGGAAAACGATTCCTCAAACAAGCAACCCTTGGAAGATGAGGCCATTGCGAGTTCAACAAAATCCGAAACATCCATGGACCAAACTGAGCGATCTACTTCGAACTTATCAAATCCATCCATTGAGGAATCCACAGCAATCAAGGACTGTCATTCAAATGAAATGGCGACCAACACCAACGAGCCCGAAAAACCTAGGAATGAAGATGCCCTTCAAAAAATCTTGAGTCTTATAGAGAAGATGTCTCAGACTGCCGGAACAGATTCTGCAGCAACCACTGAGGTAACACGGATCGCGGAGACTCCTCAAGACAAGTACAAGAGTTGTCCTGATCTATCTAAGGAACAATCCTTTGAAGAAAGTAAGGAAGGGTCACTTTTCAAATCAAGTGAGACCAGTTACAGTTTGGCCGCAATATCACCAGACCATCGAAAAGACGATTCAATCAACTCGGAGGAAAATCGAAGACTCGGTCAAGAAGTGGAATTTGCTCTTCAAAGCATTCTCGAAATGAAAACAGCTATGACCAAGATGATGGAAATGTTGGCAGAGAGACAGGATAAGGAAGTCCCAAGCGACGTTCATGACCTCTCCGATCCTCCTGATGCGACTCTTGAGTCAGATTATGATCCTGACGAGCAATCACGCTTGGTGGAGGAGATCGAGTTTAATCCTAAAATTGACATTGAATCAGACATCTCCAGGATCAGGAACAAGGTTCAAACAGATTCTGATAGTGGTGTTAGTGAGGATCCTCTTCTTCCAGTGACAGAACATAGAAGAGTTTTTGAGCTGGAAGCCATGAGAGCTTTGTTTGACGAGAAATATCCACCAAAGAAGATTACACCCGGAGCGTTCAAGCGAAAGGTAAGTCTGGAAGGCCCTGTCCCACTGACCTTTGCATCTTTACAACCCGAAGAAAAGCGGTCTTCATTTGAAAAAGTCCAAGATAGTTGTTCCGACAAGCAACCCGACGAAGTTGATGAGGAAGTTGATCTTGAAGGGTGTCGAAATGGCCCACACAAACAAGAAATTCCCTCTGTACAGGCAGGGAAAGAGTCTCAACCCAAAGATGAAGTCCCAGTTCTTAAAGAAATTACACAAGCAGATACTGACGAAATCATGACGGAGGATAACAATGTTGTGGACGAGTTTCCAATCAACCGAGAGAAAGATTTGCGCAAGCCTAAAAGTGAAAAAGAAACAAGCGACCAAGAAATCCTCAAGAATGATGATATTAATCCAAATCAAAGACCAAGACTAGATGAACAAGAAGAAGATACAGTTGTTTCAAGCCACTCATCACAAGATTGCGACCTTGAAGAGATACCTTCACCAAGCAAAACCCAAAATAAAGCAGAAAACGAGGACACTTACGATGAAGAACAAGATAAACCATCAAGCAAAGGTCAAATCCATATACAGACTCAATTTCAAGATTACGACATCAATTGCAGCTTGTGTAAACCAAAGGCTGATTCCAAGGATAATGACAAACTAACAGAATTGATGCCATACGAAGGGATGCTTTATGAGGGGCAAGGTCCAAAGATCAAAACTCAAGCTGATTTGCTGGATGATCAAAATTCGGATCTTGAAGGCTATAAAGGTTGTCTGATTGATTCGGAACGCAAATCCTCGGATATTTTGTCTCATCAAGACGATATCAAATTGGCGAATTCGGAGTCTGCAATCACTCGAGAACAATGCCAAAATATCGAGACTCAAGTGGACACTTCAAACGCCGTTGATGTCAAAAGCCCTGCCGAAATAATTTCTTCAGTCAACTCTAAACCAGATATGGAAGAGGATAAGAAAATTGAGAGCCCGCCAGAATGTTTTCAAGGTGCCGAAACTCAAGTTAAGCCCTTTAAACATTTATCAGATAGTTCCAAAAGTTTGAAATTTCTCCAGGATCTTGCTAACGAAACTTGTCCCACTAACTCTGAGCTGGATTTGAAAGCCAAACCGGAGAAAGAGCCTGCATTTAAATATAGCCAAGAGATAGATTTTCAAGATGACCCCATTCGTGATCTACCAGACCATGATAATTTTAATAGCTTCGACATTGCTAAAGATCCGAATTTCTGCTCTAATCAAAATCAAAAGAAAGACTTGGGAGAAGGGACCACTTTTGATCAAGATAAATTGACTCTTCATCATACTCCCCACGACTCATCAGGCCAAAATGTTCCCCAAAACAACTATTTACAAACAACAAGGAGTGATCAAGATCCAACGAATTCAATGGACATTGAAACGAGTATGGAAGAGACCAACTCAATTGATGTAAAACCGGATGAAGAATCTTCAAAACTTTGTCGAGAAATGGAAACCCAAACGGACATTTATGTCAATGAACCAGACTTACAAAACGCTCTGGATTCCAGGGATTGGGAACTGGATCCTAACAGAGCAACCAATCCTAAGCCGCCAAGAGAGGATTCCGAGGAGTTCAAGGATTCTCAAATCATTGACGATTTCTCAGAGGATGGGAGCAGTAGTGTGTTCTCATTCAAGAAAAGGCGAAGCAAGTCTGAGTCCAATCTCAAATCGAAGGTGTTGAACTTTTCCGTTTCGACCGAGAACTTGAATTCAGATGTGTTAACAATCTCATTCGTTGGAGATTGTGTCAATATCAGTTCCTCATCCAAGTTGCTAGCCAAAAGTAACATTGACATTTCCTCTACAAAACAGGGAACAACTCTTAGTTTGAGACCATTCCTTCCGGAGGCATCGTGTCACAAGATTGACAATTCTGAACCGATATTGACGAATATGAACGCCAGCGATCCTCAAGAAACTAATGATTTGGTTGAGCCGGACATGCCAATGTTATTTGACTCTTCAACGACATTGGGTGCGTCCATGTCATCGGTGAGCACCACGTCTACAGGAGAAGTCTCTCAAGAACTTGAGCCTTTAAAAAGACAAGAAGTCGGTGATTCCGGCTACATGTCTTCAGATGCCAAGCCTCTTGTTCCCGAGGACAACTACTTCTTTGAAGAAAGCTCATCAATTGACACGGTTATTGACAGATTGGATAAGCACGAACTCATCAACGAGAAATATGAGCCTGATCTTCCGGTGAACAAACTTTATAACATTGATATCGATGATGCAACATCGGGAGAAGATGGAGATGTTACTCCCACAGACAGCGATCGCCAAGAGAATGAGGAAGAAGATTCTGGAATCGGATCCAAGTTTCCTACCATGATTCAAGCCACTTCCGGCTCACACGAAAACATTGTCGATGAGGTCATGGATGACCATGTCCCAAATGAAGAGGACGATCAAAGCTTGGAAGAGTTCATTGACGCCGAGTTCGAAGCTGAACTCGAGTGTTCAGGATTGAGATCCATAAGCAATGAAACCTTGAATTCGGCCTTTATCGAGGAGGGCACACATGGGAAGCTTGGGACATCCAGGGGCTATCGTGGCATAATTGAGAAGTCTTCGTTGTCCCAATCGAGAATCCAACCGAAGACAAAGAAGCTCCTCCGATTTTCCCAGCAGGTACGCTTCTCCTTCCTCTTCTTCGATCAGCACGGTTGACTTGTGGGACAGGGACTCTTCCTCACTTTAATATCTAGAAATTTAATCTTTGCCATTGAGGATGTGTTTTGAATGTATGAAGTACTTCATTCAATTTTCATGTCTTAGGTGGATGGCATAGTGGAAATCCAGAGGTCAATCACCACGAAGCTTTGCAAGATCTTATTCATTGGGAGTTCATCCACCGGAAAGACGTCTCTTATCCGACGATATGTCAAGAACACCTTTGCACCTTCATACAGGTACCAAGAGATCAAAGCTCCTTTTGAATAATATTTCCAAACCTTCGTGACGATAAATGGTTTTTTCCTGCTTTTAGGGCCACTATTGGAGCGGATTTCTTGGCCAAAGTAGTTCATTGGGATTCTAATCTCTCGCTGAGACTTCAATTGTGGGATATTGCAGGTAAATTGAAAGGCTTTTCATAATTCTTTACCAGTAAAACCCCTTGTGATTTTGTTGGAACTCTTTCAGGACAAGACAGATTTTCTCTTCTCTCTCGTTCTTTTTACAAAGATGCAGAAGGCGCCTTTATCGTGAGCGACCTCTCAAGACCAGAGACATTGGAAGCTGTCATAAGATGGAAGGAAGAGTTGGATACGAAAGTCCAACGCCAAGATGGTCAAGCACTGCCTTGCTTTCTCATTGCCAACAAAGTAGGTTGATCTGCTGCAAAAGTTTGTCTTCTCCACCCACCATTCAAAGCGAGTAACTTTTCAGTGTGATCTACTCAGTGACACCAGTGTTCAAAGTAAGCAACACAGCAAGATTTGCCAACAATATGGGTTCAATGGATGGATGCAGACCTCGGCCAAGGAGGACATTAATGTCAACGAGGCCATCAATATGCTTCTCAGACAGGTGATAATGGTCAAAGTAAAGCTTCAAGGCTCATTTCTCTAGTACTCAACAGAAAAGTCTTTTCCACCAGATTGCTGAAAACGAGGCTAGCATCAACCACGACGAAGGCGAAGGCCCAAATCAGACTTTGGATGAGGATAGCATCATTTTGGAACCAGACAAGAAAAAGAAAAAAGGATGCTTTTGTTAAAATACAAATAATATATGTACAATACACCATACTCACCGCACTCACTCATCTTCCATGTAAATAAACACAACACGACACCAACGTTCCATTTTCTTCATTTCATTTGTTAATTGGCCAATTACAAAGGCGCTTAAATCCTCTTCAAACGTCAGATTAGAGGATTTCTCTCCCAGAATGTTCACTGGCGGAATTTCCGTAGAAAGCCTCTCAAGCTCCACCTTCTTTTCTCCGTTCTATGGCGCTCCTGGGGCGAGCAAATGCCCATCCGTCAGCTGACAACTGGAAGCGCTCCTTGGCGCAATCGCCGGCATAGAGAGGGCAGAGAGCCAAACAGAGAGGAGGGAAAGAGCGGCGTGGACTTGAAATCTGATCCAAAGTGGAAGCGGAGATTGAGGATTATGGATCAAGATGTTCCAGTGTTCCGACATGGACGTGATGAGTGAAGTGAACGAAAGTGAGGCCATGGACTTGAGCAAGATGGAGGAAGACTCCATCAAAATTGAAGAAGTGGATGTGGAGACAGTGGAGGAGACCGGGGACTTGGACCTGCCAGATACCACCTCTAATTCTAATGATCCCCCTTCTGGTGAGCATTGGAATATTAAGTGTATGGTTGAGGTGTGGGGGATAATATTTGAATTCAAGACTAGTGTTCTTTTTCCACCACCTGAGAATGAAGATTTATTGCAATTTTGGGTGCAGAAGCACAGCTCATAAAATTTTGCGCTTGGTTGAATTGATTCGATTTGGTAGGGAATTCGTTGAAAATTGGACTCCGGACGGTTGCTCTTTCCTTCCGCATGTGGCGAGAGCAATTGAAATTTCCTGAACTTTGCCTCTCCCCTTCCCTGCTTTGGGGAATCAAGATGGAAGTGACGAAATTCAACCAAATATTGCCACTTCAGAGTTTCAGGGTCCTTTGGGAGCCATAAAAGTTCACTTCTTCTAGATGGGGTTAAATCCAATGTAAGCATGCCTATCGGCAAACAAAGATTTAACTCCTTTTTAGGAATATAGTGCAGATGAATTCGACCGCGTTATAAGAGAATGGCATGTTTATTAGCAAATATTCTTGGAAAAGTCTGTTGTTGCAAGTTCATGGATTGATTTGTTCCGCGCACGCCCACTTTGTATCTAATACTTGATGACAAAGTCTCATAAGGCAGGATCATAGCCCTAGAAAATGATCTGATCTCTTGATAATTGCTCGGCAAAAATGAGAGGATCTTTTGAGGGTTTGCTTTTGTTTGCGAAACTTTCAAATCAATTATTTTGATGATCTTTATCACATTTCAGAATACCCTACCAGCTAATTGGGTTCTTACTTCAGCATTGAGTAATAGTTTTCTAATCAAAACATTTTTTTTTAGCCGTCCCATTTGGAAAATAGAGTGCTATCATAACTTCCCAAGTATTGGAACATGTACATTTTCGTCATGATAAGATTTTAAATCAATGGCAAGAGAAAAACCCAAAAGGGGAGCAAGTTCAAAACTGAAACAAAATTGAAAGTCGAAAGTCAAATATCATTTTAAGATTGAAAGGTAATAAACAGCCGAATTATAACCTTTCAGACTAATAATGAAGGGGATTACATTCTTTGTAGCGGTTAGAAACGCTCGTGAAAAACCAAATTAAAAAAAAAGAACTTGCTTTCAAATTCTTTTAACTCAGTTGGTGTATAACTGGCTATTGCAAAATTCATCAAATATCATATTTGATGAATTTTAATGGACCAAAAATCCTCTTCTTTCGTTGAATGTTTTATAAAAAGCAGATTGCTTCTGTCCCCAAACCAAGCAAGGCATAAGAAGTAAACCACTTTCCCTCTTATAGGCCCTATAGAATCTCACTCTAAATTCAACCCCTGAAAAATTGGTAATCTATGCAACGTTATCGTAAAAGAAGATGCCTTGCAGAAAAAAACCTTTGCTCTTTAGTGCAATATGATTATAATCATTTCCGTGACAAATGCCCTACGAAGTTGAGGCAATCAATGGGGGGAAATGCAACAAATCTCTTTAGCAAAGTGCATCTCCGCTCCTAAGTCGGCCGATCCCCGTTGATCTCTGTCGACTTCCTTTCCACTTCTGCTGTTGTTGCTGCTGTTGTTTTAATCAATTATCGTTTTGGATCTCTTCGTAATTGAATCACTTACGGTAATCACACCCCATTTACAAGCTCCAAAAGAATCCGCCTTTTCTTTGCTCGGCACAAAGGCGAAGTGAGGCTTGCATTTGATCTCCACGAGGGCCTCCAATAAGATTTCTCTTGGTAGTTTCTCCAACAAGGGGAATTGAAGTTTTTCAAGTTTGGGAGCCTTTCGTTGTCACTTGGTTCAGTGCACTTCTTACTGATTGTTGATTGCGACAATGTGACATTAGTTGTCAACTTTGCTCCAACGACGATCAAAAACCTACCGAGACTTCCATGTTGCCATAACATCTACAGTATATGAGGAAACATACAAAACTGTATGATAATTCATGGGCCGAGCCGCCCACCAACTTAAGGAACCTCACTCAGTGAATTGAATCGCTTGATGAAAATGCCTCCTTTGGGACTCCTCGCCCCTTAAGTGATCAGCCAAATCAACAAAAAGCTACCATTGCAAGCTCGGTGTTACAAAATCCCCCATGTACATAGCGTGTATGTAGTGAATGGGCAAGTAAGTCCGTGATGTCTCTTCATGGTCCAGATGAGTGAGAGGAGCCCCGAGGGTAGAGGGTAGAAAGCAAAGAGCGGATCCATGAGAGGGAATTTGGCGCCAGTCAGCGCCCACCAAACTTGGACCACGCTTGGAAGGAACGCAGAAGGGCGACACAGTCGGATAATACCAAAAGAGGGCCATTAATTAAGGAGGAATTGCTTAAATGGAAGAAGCTTGGACAGCTTGGGATTAAGGTGATGGCTCTTGCTCATTTAGCCAAAGATGGTGCCTTTCCAGAGAAAAAGACCAACCGTGGCCGTCACATATCTCTTAATTAGCGAAATGGACCACTTCATTTCAAGGAGACGCTGTTATTTCCATTGCTAATGATCAGATTTATTCGGTGCCAATTGTTAGAATGATAGTGAACGAAACGAGCGTTAGATCTTTGTGGCTTGGAGAGAGCATTGTAATTCCATCTGGTTCCAAAAACCTTGACCGGTGTTGTCCAGATCGAAGAAACAGATTTTGATATACTCACCCTGAAAAATAAAAGATGGAAACTGAACATGTGGTTTTTGATTAAAAGATCAAGGAGAACGAAAATCAAATTTGATTTTGCCAGATTTCTCCGCTTAATATGCGGTCTCACCTCGGTTACACAAAGAGTGTCAACCTTAGCCTTTCCTGATAAGGTGTCAAAGCCCGGATCTTTCTCCTTGGAATTTGAGCATTCATCATTTCCCTTCAATTGATAGAAGGTGAACACGCCACGGTTCTTCTTCCGTTCCTCATTGGCCTTCCTCAATTCCTCGATCTCATTCTGAATAGCCTCTCGGACTAGTATGGTCGTGGCTCCAGATCCGCATCCTCCACCAATAGCCGAACCTGCTTGGCCTTTTGATTGTTTCATTTCCTTGGCCTTTTGGCGGACCCGACTGGCCAACCTGTGAGCTTGATCCGTGGGAATCCGACAAGCCATTGGGACGCAAGATGTGTTCCTATTGAAGACCAATTCATCCTGGATCTTGGCCTTCATTTTGTCGCAGATCTTTGGCCGACAAGATAGATCTTGGTCCAGTAGGGGCTTCTCCTGCTCGTTATCGCCAGGAAGGTCGACAAAGCCTGAACTGATTTCCGATGCAATTTGAGCATTGGCCTTCTCAACCTTTTTGGTCTCTTCCACCTCTTCTTTGGCACCACACTCATTTGTATTCTTTTCGCAAATTTCCATCAGTTTGGAACGAAGATCCAATCGCTTGAGGTCGGTGTCTTGGCATTCGTTGGACAACTCATCCAGGCCTTTACACTCCTTTTGGGCCCTCTCCAGGACTCGTTTTAGAACATCCTTCTCATCGTCGGTGAACTCACCGTCAGCTTTGTCCGATTGACAAACGTCCTTCAGTGTCGTCTCCTCATATCGAGTGAGGTCGGCTTCTTTGGCCACATCTTCGATCTCGCTATTCTCGATGGTGCCTTTGAAGCATCTGTTCTGCAATGCATTCAGAACCAAAAATGGGAACTTCTTGGCGGCGTCGTTACCTTGGAATTGAGATCGCATTAACTTGGCAAATTGCTCAAAATCCTGGATGCCGCATCTAGGAGGTCGACAGAACTTGACCTTTTCTCGTCGAATATTTTCCTTCACTTGTTCGCAAACTTCTTCGTCGAAGCATAGCTCTTCATCTTGGAACATGATTCCTCCTTCTAAGGCCTCATCATCTCTCAAATTGTTGGCCAAGAGATCTTTTAAGATGACCAATTTATCTTCCAAATTCCTGGCCTCGTTATTTGTGCAAGTCTTAGCTTTGCTGTCTTTGCCACAAGCTTGTCCAAATTTGGCCTTAAACTGATTCAAGGCCTTGTCCGTCTGTAAGTCCTGGTTGGTGCACAAAGCTACCTTA
Organism: Tigriopus californicus; assembly: GCF_007210705.1. NCBI lineage: Eukaryota > Metazoa > Arthropoda > Copepoda > Harpacticoida > Harpacticidae > Tigriopus > Tigriopus californicus. The sequence continues at coordinate 12,097,088 of NC_081441.1, read as the reverse complement.
TCTCCCGTGGGTGCTTCGATGGAACATTCTTCCTGGAGTTTCTGGAAGGCATCGCCCAAGATAGAACGGTCAGATTTCAGCTCGGAAGACGACTCCAGCTCCTCGACCAGATCTTCAGCTTCTTCTTTATTGAATCCGAGCTCTTCGGCCAATCTCAAGCCAACCTCTCGTTTGTCTTGATCATCTTTCCCCTCTCCAAAGCGATGAATAATGGCGGTGATCTTTCGTTTGACATTGACGGCAAAGGTTGGTCTGTCCCCATTTGTGATGTTCTTACCCACTTCCACTTGTTGTTGGACAAACTTTCCAAAGCTGTCGCGATCCAATTCACAGAAACTAGGCCTACAACAAGGCACTGTTCGATCCTCATCCTCAATAACCTCGTCTGTAGCTACCTCAATGGCTTCCTCATCTTTTGGCTCCCTGGGACAACAACGAGGAAAATCTGCCGCAAGGTCTTTGAGACTCAATTCTCCACTTCGAATCTGGTCCCTGACTTTGCTCAAGAGTTCTTTCATTTGTTCTGTCTCGTCAGTGGAACACTCCTCTGCAAAGTTCTTACAATGCTTCCGAACAATGCTGAACTTACTCTTGATCCTCTTTAAGATGTCGATCTGGTTGACCGAACAGGACTCAGCTTCCTCCGGGACTCTTTCTTGGCAATCGGTTTGGACCTCTTCGAATAGAGCGTCAATGGCCTTATTCTTTTCGTCCTCACTAATTTGACCACCCGTAAAGACTTTTTCTACGGCGTCCCCTAGATCGGAATCCAAACCCAATTCCTGGATGGCATCCTCTGCCACTTCCTCGGGTTTTGATCGGCCAATACCCAATAGAGACATGATGGCAGGCCCCAATAAGGTTCGGTGATCTCCTTTGCTCAAGGCAGCACATTTTGAAAAGTCCTCATCCGGCAAAAGACACAATGGAGAGACGCAACCATCCTTGGTTGGATCTTGATCCTCGGTGCATTTAGGCTTGTTCCCATCATCCACGCAAGCCTTTTCCTTAATACCACTGGCCACTTCCCGAGCTGCATCCAAAATATCATCCACTCCCCAAGCGTCCAAGACTTCTTTCAGTTTGTTTTCCTTGTCGGCATCATTTTCATTGCTTAGTTTGGAATCGGGTCTCAAGCGATTCCCCTGTTCCTCGGCTTGTTCCTTTTGCTTCTGTTTCTTGACTGTCTCCACCAAAGAAAAAATGTCGTCGCCAATCTTTTCCAAGTCGTCCGATCCCAAGCCTCCCTTATTCTTTAAGATGTCTTGAATGCTCTTACTTATCTCATCTGGTTTGACCTCTCCCAGTGAACTAGGCCTACCTCCTCCAAAGACACTGTTCAACAGAGAACCCGCATCTCTTTGTGGAAACGCCAATCCTCCCCATACCAAAAGAGGAACCAAAATCACACAAGTCGCTTTCATCGAGAACTGTTCACGTACAAAGTCAATGGTTGACTAAGCGTACTCAAAATCAAATCATAACCATATCCGTTCAAAAGGGCCTAGCGTGACGCACGAGGGCCTATCTCGCTTTTACGTCCATCTATTATGCTTCATCCACAACGAAGTGGCAATAAATAATTGTTCGTACTATTCTCGTAATTAGTATTTGATTTAAGTCGTGAATGGTTTGTAGGAGAGTTGAAATGAAATTGTTGGCGTAGGTGCGACACAAAAGCGATTGCTTGTTGCATGGACATTCATGAGTTGGACCAGTGAGGCATGACGATTCATCTGGTGTGAACCTCCATGACCGTCATCATTAATTCTTCCTTGTCATAAAGTGTAGATCATGTTCAAACTCGAAGGGATTCCAGTGACTAAAAATCATGCTTTGATTATTTTTTTGTAGGCCTGTCGAGTGAGGATAATATTCCTTCAAGCACTTCACATCAGGAGACTTCGGAGGGAGGTATAAATCAAGATGGGTCCACCAGCAAATCCCAACGAACCTCGTCGTGCTCCTCCCTTGGGCTGTCTTCCTCGTCTTCCTCATCCCAGAACAACAAACCCAGACGGAGCAGAACCAATTTCACTTTAGAGCAATTGAACGAATTGGAGAGACTCTTCGACGAAACCCATTATCCGGACGCCTTCATGAGAGAAGAACTGAGTGACCGATTGGGCCTCAGTGAAGCACGAGTTCAGGTGAGAAAACGATGATGATGGTGTGGAATTGTGTGGTAAAATTTGATTAGATCCATTTTTGAATCCATTGTATACAATATCTGAGCTTAATATATACAAATATCAGTTTTAGTTTTCTATTTCTTTGTAAAGTAGTTTGTAACCCACTAGCCAAATCATAAATCACGTGCCTTTATCAAAAACCTTCAGAAAGTTATAGTCTTTGAGCTCCTTAGATTGGCTCAGTGTTGAATAGCTTCAATGTCTAACTGAATTATAAGTGCGGACGATTGGATAGCTCGGTAGTTCTTGGCAATAAACACATCAAATACGTGTACAAAGTAAAGTGCTAATTCCATCTTAGTGCACGAATCTTTTTTGGGGAGATCTATCTATTTGATGTCTTATCGATCCTCTTTTTCCCCAAAAACTTTATTTCAGGGTACATGAAAACGCAAAAAATATTAGTTTTGAACATGGCTTGGATTTGGATAACTTATTGGCACTTTTCGGAGATTCAGATTACTCCAAAGCATGAAATACCTTGTTGGAGTCACTCTTCTTTACATCGAAAATAATCTTTGCCTTTATCATTTGACAAGTAGTAGAGGAGACACGTCTGGATTTACTCAGTGAATCTGAATTGCATTTCTTGCGTTGTCCTAACCGGACTCATCTGGTCAACTGGACAACGTAAGTGATCCATACATCATTCAGTTTACGCCCATTTGCACTGTATTAGTAGACATAACACGCCCTTTTTAAGCGCTCATCCTTCCTCCAGTTCAAGAGGCATCGTTAGTAATCAATCAGCAGGGATGTTCCTCTCTCATCAGATTCACATTTTCTCGATCATCGCCATGATGATGATCATCATCATCATCAAAAAGAAACGTTCGAGAGCGAAAGAGAACAATCCTTTGCCTCCCTTGGGTTCCAAACGACCATTGTGACAACGGGCAAAGTTCCACTGTTCAAAATATTGTGTCATTATTTCTTATTATCTATGCTTTCCTCCAGCGCTTTTTTCATTTAATCGGCCCTTTTGTGTAAACGAAAAGTTGAGAAACATATAATATAACAACCTTTAGCATGCTACACTTTTCGGGTATGGTATTATTTTAGAGCGTGACTCCCTTAAAACCTGGCTCTGTCGTTGTTGGTTGTTCCCTCCGTGTCTTTAAGAGCATCATCCATTTTCGTTTGGCGGGATCGATGTCTTGGCTGGCAGATGCCCACCACTCAAACAACAGAACGACAGAGCGACTAATGGCCTCCACCGCAAAATGGCATCATCATTACCATCGTCTCTCGCGGCATTGGCGGAACCAGTGATCCCTCATCCCAATAGGAGACAAGCTCTTGGGTTGGTCACGATTTGGGGACAAACTTGTTTGACCTCCAACGAGGAACACTCTTTCTTCGTTTTCGGCAAATAAATACACCTCCAAGAAATGAAAACGTTTTTGCTTTGAGTTGAGTTTCCTTGATTTCTTACAATATTATTTCATATCATGTTTTTTAGGGAGATATCTCACGGGTTTTGAACAGATTCCAGTAAGATGGACAAGAATAACCGGCAAAAATTGTTTTTTCAGGTTTGGTTCCAAAATCGAAGAGCTAAATGTCGAAAACACGAGAGCCAGCATTATAAGGGATCCTCATCCGCTCCAACCCCAATTGGCAACATTAATCTTCCGGTGTCAGGGTCAAGTCAGAGCTTAGTTAGCATGGGTACGCCCATATCCGCCGTACCAGGAAGTCGGCTGGCGGGCTTGCTTCGATCCTCAACCGGACCTCTGCCTCCACCTTCTCCAGCATTGGGTCATGGTTCGAAGAATTCTAATGGGTCTTCAACACCTCCATTGTTGTCTCCTTTGAGTGCGGGCCCTAATATCAGTAATAACAACAATAACAACAATAGTCCTCACCATTCAAATCCGGACGCCGTCGATCTTTCACGTGGAACCCCTCTTCCCAAAGCTACGTTCACAGAGAGACTTAAAGAACATGCTTTGAGGAACTTCGATAGTCACTCCCGAGCTCTTCTGAACGCCCAACAGGTCAGTTAAGATTGTAACTTTCGGACCCTGCTGACTTTAATCCTTCTTCTTTAAATCGTTTCCAGTACGCGGCCGTGGCAGTAGCGGCTCTAAAGAGTTCCAACAACCCTTCCCCGTTCCTATCCAGCTTCAGTAATTCCTTACTAGTTAGCTCCTTGCTTCAGAGCTCTAAATCTCAATCCACGGCCAGTGACACGCCATTGTTTCCGCCATTTCCGGCGGCTTTGTTTTCTAGTCCACATACTTCTATGGCTAGTCTACCTTTTTCCTCGGCGCTCCCATCAATGTCCCTGGGCCCACATAACGGATCTCTTCCTTCTCTGGACCCATTTAAATCCAAATCTTCGAGCATCGCAGACTTGCGGCTCAAAGCTAAACGACATCAGGAGGCCTTGGGCATCTCGGAAAGCGATTGAACGTCCATCTAGCGTTTTCTCTCGTAGACTTGAACCAAAATGTTCCCAGTTTGTTGTTCCCCCAATGTGAAAAGATCCATTCCAATAGAATATACCAATAACCATTGTCATTTGTATTTGCCTCGCTTTCATGATTTGTTTTATGGGCTAGGAAAAATCCAAGGAGGAAAAAGGGGTATCCTTTTTTTGCTTGGCGTTTCTGATTGCGCTCTTGGCATCCATAATTGAATTTCACTGTCAATCTCCGGTGCCCATTAATGTCTAGGTCTCTCCTATTCATGGGGAATGTCAAATCATCCTGTTATTTCTTGTCACTAACCAACCCCTTTCCTTATTTGTGATTACCATTTCACAAACCGAGCTACTCTCCCTGAACTCGGCGGCGGCAAGGGAGTCTTGCTCGTGAGCGGAACTCTCTGAATGGAGCTAACATGAAAGCTCAGGACTGCCGCCAGTTCCCAAGTTTTCGAAGGGAGAGAGCGGAGACGTGGAACCGGGTCCATGTTCTATTCCTCGGCTTTCGGAGGCAGGCAAAGGGGAGGGGTAATCTAATAAAGATAATCAAAGTAAATTTGTGAGCACAAGGAACGGGGACGGAAGCAAAGAGAGAGGAAGAGAAGGGAGACATTTAGAACACCGCTCGCCTTTGTAACTCACTTGCTCATGGAGGGACAAATGACATTTTTAAATGATCTATGATGGACGGCAAGAGATGTGGAGAGATATTTCTTCATAAAAAGTCAAGACTCCTGTCCCTGCGGTTGTGAGCACAGCTTGGAGCACAACCACAGATTAAATTGAGGCTGGAAAAGAGATTCTCGAAGGAGGAAATAAGGAGGAACCCACCGCCAGGTCAGATCCCAAGTTGTGAGTCAACGGTCGAGTGGATTGCAGACGCTCAATATGCTTTTAACAATGACAAATGGCGCTCACTTCACTTTTGGGCGTTTTCTCTATTTCCAGAAACCATGGGGAGCATTCTTGAATATATCTTTTTACAGACCATGAGGGGAGTAGGGATCCATTTCCTTACGCAGAAGGTGAAGTGATCAGGAATGGATGCTCATAAATAAGAAGGTTCATATGAATTCACATTAGGACTAACCTATTCAGCGGGAAGTGCCCCATATTTCTTTCCCTCCGACCCGACTGACCACTTTCCTCGTCAGTCCGTTTACTTAAAACAGCAACCCTGCTGGATGATGGGTCTGTCAAACCCGATCGCGTCATATCTCATTTCGGTGTGGGTTTGGGTGTTTTTCCGAATGCCATGTTTGGCGTATCTCTGAACATCACGTTCCTTTCCCATCCCCCCAAGGCATGGTTGGCCTTTTCTTCAGTGATATGAGTCTCCATTGATATGAACAGACAAGGCTGAACCGCCTTACTCCACTCTTGCAACTTTGTGCCACTGTCAGTGATAATTTCTTATTCGATCGTCTGGATGGCCAACCGAGTTTCATGAACGTCGGGCAAGTTTTGTAACCACCAAAGAACGAATCATGACTCTAAATCAAAGCCACACGGTGGCCTTGTTCTAGTAAGAATGAGCGTCTTCGTGACTTCTTAAACCTGTGTGTTTGACCAATTTTTCTAGACAATTCCAAAGCCGTTGAGAGTTGAAGATAACCGAAACATCGAAAGAGTTCTTGGTTATCCTGTCGCAATGAAGCTGACCTTGGCCAGGTTTTGTTACCGGTTTCGAGGCGATAGAAGGGATTAGAGGGTTGTTTTTTTTCTTTCCAAGCAAAATATCTAATGTCATGATCGCTCTAGATTACGATGACCTTCAAGCAATAAGTGCAGAATATAACGGAGGGAGAAAAAAGTGCACAATGCTCACAACGGGACAATGAGCTGAATTTATTTTTTGAATGACATTGAGTCCAACAGAGATCTTTCGCAAGCANCGGAGGGAGAAAAAAGTGCACAATGCTCACAACGGGACAATGAGCTGAATTTATTTTTTGAATGACATTGAGTCCAACAGAGATCTTTCGCAAGCAATGCGTTCACTAACATTCTTAAGTACACTTGTCAAGTACATGGTATGATCTCACTCCATGGGAGTATTTTTTTTTAATCTTCGGAGGGGAGGGGATGTGGCTTTTTCGAATGTTTGTTCAAGAATGGCTAATACATGGGTAGATGGGCTTGTATGGAGCTGGTCTCACCATTTGATTTCATTTACGTCCTTCAAAAGGGACTCAAACATTTTTTGTAACTCAGCCTTAGTAGTTGGGACTTGGGGCTTTTGGAATCCACCTTTCTTTTTACCCCGCCGTCCTTTGGACCGATTGGCAGGCTCTGCTCCCCTGGAAACATGAGGGTACAAGTCGTCCGAATCGCTCGATTGGTCTGCAATATCGCGGCCAATTTCGTTATTGAAGAAATTGTAGTATTGGTCCCTGGTGATTTGTCTGGGAACTTCGGTTGTGAAGGGAGCGTTTTCCCTGAAATTTGGCATTTTACTCTGATGGATGATTTTGGGCTCGACTCCATCGTTCACATCAGGCTGCTCGATGAACGGATCCTGATCGTGGGGTGGGGAGCCGTTCTTCTGGGAATTGTCCTCATACCTAGACAGACACGGGATCAAGACACTTATTAGCTATTACTGGCTACAAGTAAAATGGACGAAAAGGAAATGCATTTGACGTACCAGTGTTTCAAGTTGGCTTGATTAGAAGTCTCACTGATGTACACCAAGGGTCCAGCGCCTTCAGGTTGGGTGCGCAAGAGATTGGACATAGCTGAGAGTAATGGAGGTCTGGCCAAAATAGGATTTTCTCTCCAGGCTGCGGTGTTCAATCTTGGAATGCCTGTTCCTCGGCAAGCTGTCCGTTCGTTATTGAAGCTATCCACGGTCAAAAATGCATAGGGTTGGAGCATTTCAATATCGTCCAAATTGTCACAAACGGTTCTGGCCAATGACGTCTTGCGGATCTCTTGCAATTGAGCACTACTAAAAGCACCGCTCGGATTAACATCCTCGCCGTTTTCATACCAAAACCGGTCTCCTTTGCGGAGATTGAGAAACTGTTGCCCGATAATGCAAGCAAAGGTGGGTCCGACAATACCACTAACGACTGGTAGCTCGGCCAAGCCACCGGTGAAGAGGTCAATATCGTCGACATTGTCGTAGACTCTTTGGAAGTCCGTAACTGTTTCGTCGCGCATGACCTCACTCATATCTGAGAAGGTATTAAACCTCTTGAGACCACATTGTTCCCTCCATTCATTGTAAGGTGCCAGTCCATGGTCCCGACCTCGCTGAATGTTCAGAGACGCCAGATCCATTCCATAATTCACACGCGGATTCTGTAAGTTGGTGAGAGGAAACGATTAATTTTCTTCTAAGAAAAGTGGAATAATACAGTCGTATCTTGAGCAAATTGCTGGGATGTGACAAATAGAACGTCAGTGATGCATTTATAAATACGTAAAGGGCATGCCCTCAACTAATGATCTAAGGTTGGCTTCGAAACGTCAAAGTTTGCTATCCTCGCTCCGGCGGAAAGAGGGTAACCAAGTGGTGCGGAAAGATATATAGGTCAACATCATTCAACTCTACCCTCTAAGTTCAATTCATATGACGAAACCAGTCAGTCGACAATTGAGATGAAAAGCATTATCTCATGCAATGATATAGAATGCTTAGCCAGACTCCTGCAGGACTGGCTTCAAGTTCAACAAACCATGACCATCTCTCTGGATTGGTGCAATGACATGCACGTAAGAATCTCTTACCTGGAATAAATGGTTAGTGAGCTCTTCGCTGATGAACTCATCCCGCCTGGACAACGCTTTGCTGCACAACCCGAGGGTGATTCTATCAACCGATCCGAAATTATGTAAGTTGGCCGGATTGTTCATCTCCTTCCGGAGTTTTACATAGAATGGAACCTCTCGGAACTCCTTGTTGTGTCGGCTCAAGCTGCCTTTGACGAGGCTGTGCCCGAATCTGAAGGCGGCTGTGGCAAAGGCATTGGCAACCGTGGGATTGACGGTATCGTTGTAGCCATCATAAAATCCGGTGGGATTGAGATTGAGCTCGAAAATCTTCAACACACGTGGTCCTAAGATGATCGGTAGCCACTCATTAAAGGTGATGTGCTGATGCATGGCACCCACAATTTTCCGGGTTTCATGGAATGTTCTGAAGATGAAAGTTCGAGCGTATGAAAAGTGTTCATGCATGATTCGAAATTAACACCAGTAGGAAGTGGATAAGATGCGAAACCTCTGTCGGTTTAATTTCCCTCCATGATTTGCTTGATTTCTCGCACTGAAGGGTCTGGCGGGAAGAATTTGCAACTAATTCCTACCGTTGCTGTCCGTCCACTCGATGTCCCGCTTCGTTCGAAACATGTGGCAAAGAAATTTCCCTTTTTTTTAACGCCATGCACTGCTTCAGATCTATATCACGTTTCATTTCAAAAGTGAGACATCTAACCGTAATTTTGCCAACAATGACCACATTCACGCACTTTGCATTGTCATCTAATGATTTCCTTACCTCTCATCGTCCCAATGGGGATTCTCCTTTTGGAGTTCCCGCGCCAACCGGTTATGCTCTCGAAGCCACAAAGTGTGCATACTTGTCAACCCTGGCTGCTCATTGGCGCGCTCATCCCCAGCTTCAAAACAATGGAGATTGGGGGTGCTGATTCTGCACTCTTCGTTGGCAGTTTCTTGGGCCAGAGGCGGGAGAAGTGATTTCCGAATGTGAAGGTCAGTGTATCGAAGTTTTCCGTTCTTGAGAAGCCTCAGGCGATCTTGCTCCTCTTGGGTGCTTCCGTAGACGTTGGAGGCATCAATGAAGCTAGTCACTTGGTTCATCTGATCTCGAGGTCCCAGACTGCAGTCCCGTTTAGGAGCCGCCAGGGATCTCACGAACTCCATGCATGTGACGTTGAATCGCGAGTAGAAGGGGTCCGTGACCGGGATCTCGATTGGTCTGCACTCTTCGTGCATGAGGTCTTCCGGCAGCGGTTGTCCATTGTCAGTGCAGCATTTAATCAAAGAGTTCTGGAAACCACGTCGTTGGGGTGTGAAGGTCATATCGTGGTCAAGAAATTGCCCCCATTGCATCACCTTGAAAAGAACGACAGGAAGTTGAAGATATATATGGCTTTTGTCTTTAACGACACCGCAGCCTCGTTGACTTGATGTGTGGTTTCGTCACATCGGTCAAGAGCGTTCAAAAGTACTTACCATCATGGTAAATGTGCTCGTGTCCGTTTCAACGTGTTTATGGATGGTGTTACTAATCATTCGGGCACTGGGAAGGACGCGATTATTCCTCCGAACCCGAGTTGGCAAACGAAATGTTCCTCGGAGACCCACGGCATCCGAATACACGGGAGGTAAGAACCTTAGTGAAGGAGAGAACGAAGCTCCCCATTCCGGTTTTCGAAGGTTGTTGCACGATCCATCGGGGGAACGATACATCAGATCTAGGCCTCGGCAAAGATCTTGACGAGGTTGAGGACCGTCTCCAAAAGGACATTTTCGGAAAAGATCCGTGGAGCGGAGTTCGACTCGCTCTAAACCGTACACGACTTGTTGGCGAGTCAAGCGAAATCTAATAAGAAATTAGGAGAAACAAATGAGAAACACGTTCTATTATGTCAAGGAACTGGTTGCCGAGCGTTATTTTTTTTGGTATGGAAACAAGAGAACAATGATGGAAGTTATAATCTGCTGACTAAGCATTTCAATTGACTCGTTGGAATGTGGAAATGTTTGCTTGAATTGAGAAAATCATTAATGAAATCCAAATAGGCCTTGTTTTGATGTCATTACGTTTCTTGAGCCTAGAAATAAAGATCACGTGCAGAAAATTGTAGAATGCCTTTCTGCTTGACATGAAACTTTTTACGCCTCGTTTTTTTTCTTGCTCAGTTGCTATCCTGGACGTTTTACCTCAGTTATCAACATATTTGGAATTTTTCCTTGTTCAAACTGCATTTTACCTTGATATCAAATGACCCTGAACTAAGGCCAGCGGTAAATCAACCCAAACTGTCTTAACAGCCCATAACTCATTCAACCCTTTTTAGAATTGGTACATCCATCCCTGATGAAGGAAGTGCGTCAAATACTTTGCGCTTCGACAACTTCTCTAGATCTCCTTCGAATACATATCGAACTTTTGGGTCTTACTGTCTGGCAAGAAGAGAACTGGCTTGAAGTGAGGCATATCCAATGGAGGAAAGCTCTCTGGCTTTGGGCTTTTGTTTGTTAAAGATCCCCACAAAATGAGCGGGATTCGACTTTTTGAGTGTAACGCCTTGCTCAAACAATTGTTTCTCTCGCACATTCTCAAGTCGATCACTTTGGTCGATCCCAAAGCTCACGATATCATTCAAAATCTGTGCTGCTTGCTTTGAGTCCACAGTATTTTCATTTGAAGAGTTCACACTTGAGGTCGCGTAATGCCCCTGATAGATTTCCGACACACATTGTTGGACCGAAAGACTGAAACATAGAAGAACAGCCAAGCTTTGACTCTGGATTGGTCTCATTTTGAACTCGGGAAAACTTGAAACTTTTAATTGGGTGATGAATTTTGAAGTGCTACTCCGTCATGTCCAAGCTTGTTTTTGTTCAAGATGTTTTGGCACAGATTTCCAGGAGTGTTTCTTCGTCCAGGACGCTCGAGTCACTGTCTGAGTTGAGAAAGAACCTGACGAAATTGCAACCATGCCCGAATCCCGATCTGTGTGGCCGATAAGAGCATCCTCATCCATCCATCTATCCATCCACATGAGCGGCTACTCGAGTCGAGTGCATTGAAGTAGTTTCTTTTGGCGTCAAGTCATCCAGGAGCGTCACACGATGATCCTGGCAACTACCACAATGCGTCACCGAGAACAAGACCGCAAGTCGAGGACTACGTACCCGCCACTTTTAAGGTAGTTCGATGTAAGTGGGGTGCTTATTGTTGGACGAATCTGGGGTTGACACAAGTTTCACGCTGAGGCGTTGAAGCAGGGTGTCTTATGTTCATTGTTTATGTGGCTTATGCTCAGGGATACGGCGAGTCGAATTGCAAATTCAGATTGGTTCCAAACAAGGCTGAGAGATGTGTTTCCGTTTGGTTGTGATAAAAGTGAAATGTCAAGATGCTGAAGATTAACTTTTTCAAGAAAAAAAGGGCATTTTAAAATTTGTGTTTTTTCTCATCGAAAATTACCGAATAACATTGTTGCTCTTCCTACATATTTCATTAGGCCTATTTGTTGAAAGAAAAAGATTGACATTTTTTAACCGTTTTTCAATTACATTTTTTTAGATTTCAGGAGCTAGAGTAGCTGAGTGGTCTAAGCAAGACCAGACGCGGTAAATATACAGTCCAACTTCGATTTAATGGTATTGTCCGTCAAAGGAGAACATATCGTTAAATCGAGACTTGTTATAAAGTAAATACAGCATTTGGTGAGGAGCAAAAATATTGTTAAATCGAACATTATCGTTAAATCGAATTTCGACTGTAATAGGTAATTTTACAAAACAAAATTGAAATTGGCCCTTTTTGGACTAACGAAACCGGAAAAAACAAGATAATTTTCAAGGACAGATTCACGTCTGGTTAAAAAAGTGCATAATGCACTAAGAACATCCAGGTATTTTGGACAATATTTTCAGTACCGCTTTAGTTCTGATGTTCATACACATTATAAGAGATTGAAATCGTCAGGCAAACTTGATGATTTGAAAACGAGAAATCAATGCAATCAATTTTCTTTTAATTTTACAACAAATCCCCGTGGGCACAATACATAAGAAGAAGAAAGGAAAATGTATGGTCTTTAATACTCAATATTGTTCAGAAATATTTACCACTTTCTGAAGCAAGCATCAATAAGCCCTCAAATAACAAGCTGATAATGAAACTGTTGGTCTCGGGATGTCAAAAAATGTCCCCTATACACGATAATCATCTAGTTTGCCAACATACTGTTTGCCTCAACCCTGAAGAGTCCTCCTTAGCTGGTGAGAAATTATCCATTAACTTGCAACAGTCCTTGTGATATGCTGTATGCTAGAGCGTTCTTGGCTTAACCATGGATACCCTTAACTAGTTAAGGGTCGCTCTGGCTTAACTCTCGACGGTGGAAATATGCTTGTAAATAAGGCAGGAAATGTGATGCAGGACAATCAAGTAAGCACATATTTCTGGCATTAGAGTGGCGCCCCCGACCTTCCTCAAAACCACTTTTTAAGATGTTAATCTAGAAAACCGACATCCCAAGAAACAGCCGAATACTGGATAATGACTGCATATCGGAATATGCACGAGCCGCCAACCAAATCAGAAATGGAAGTAGATGCTTTGATATTATTTCTATTTTTTGCCTTGTTACTTGATCAATTTGGGTGAATCAAGGAAATCATCAGACAATCCCTGATCAGGGTTGTCAACACATCCGCTAGCTCTCGCCGTTTTCCAATCACGCCTCAACTCATGCCAACGAAGTCAATTTGAGTCAAGTTGCTTATTCGGACATTTAGGCAAGCGCTGGTACCAGCAAACAAACTTGCCTGCCAATGCCAGTGATGCAAAATTGGCGTTTCAAACTGGTTTAATGAAGCTGACCTTTCCTTTTATAGCGATGTGAAAGAAGGGTCAGCTTATCAAAAACGTGTTTGAAGCCCCAAACCTGCATCACTGACACTGGTACCAGTAAACAAACGAACCTGCCAGAGCTTGCCTAAACGTCCCCATGGAGATAACGCGTTGAGCCTCTTCCAATTTTCAGTATCTTGGTCCGTGTCACGGCCAGCCAAGACCCAGCTAAACCAAAGTACCCAATGAATTAAAAGATTGAGGCCTTGAAAGAGAGATGGTTCAGTGTGGGGGAGATCTCTAGGGATTTTCAGGTGTCTAATGGAACCGCCAGACGGGTATTGGGGGAATATCTTGGCCGTGGAAAACGGGCTGCAAGATGGGTCCCAGTTTTAAAAAACATGATGTATTGTTTTTTCCGGTAAGTCATAACACAAGCCTCTATTCCTGGCTTGTAGTCTTTGCGGAGTAGAGAAGTAATTCTCTAGTTTCCTTGGAACTTATTTATGAACAATGAAACAGGAACCCAACTTAGACAAAGTACAAATGAATTCTAGATATAAATAGAACTCTATCATTTTAGACCAAAACATGTTTTGCCTACAAATCCATGAATTAATTGGAACAATGTCCCAATTATTGTACGTGCTTTGTAGAAGAATCAATCATATATGGTCATTCCTTATCAATTATATTTGGTTAATTAGTTCAGCTAAATTTCCTTCAAAACGGTTTACTTCAAAGAGCGGTTGCATCTTTTGAACCTATTCCTTTAGAGGACAAGATGCTAGCTTTATGTGTATTGCCTTCTTGAACACTGATGATTAATTATGTTGATCTTTTTGACAACTGAATAAATTGCAAGGGGAAAATTCAAATTCCGCGGACATTGTAATTTTAAGGGACAAAATTAACAAGTTACGATTGATATCAATTCTGAAATACTACTGCCAAACCAATTGAAGAACTTTCGTGTTTTAGGAATAATTTGCCTTATAATGTAGGACGGAGGAAAAATTCCTTTTTGTCAAGTTCCAAATTTCAAGACAAATATCCGTAAATTGCATGTGCTCTGTAAGTTTGATTGGCTAGTAGTTACGAAATTACAAGTAATATAATGACAAAGACCGAAATTGCAGCAATAATTAAATTGCCATTTCATTACATTTCAAAGTGATGTAACTGTAATGATCTGAAAAGCCAAAAATGACTTGTTTCTTGTTCCTTTTTACGCCTCATATGTGTCCATTTTTTTCTTCATTTTTCTATCTAACCGATTGGAGGAAACTTACAGCTTTTATGGTCAATTTTCCCAAAAATTGCAAAATACTGACCATTGCATAATAATTGTCAGCTTGGCTATTTTGTTAAAATTTATTCTGAAGAGGAAAGGTCAGTGCCAAAATTTGTGCTTAGCCCGAAACAACAGTGAGGGTGTTCTTGGCTTTGAATCCTGCTTTTGGTATGCTTCAAAGCTTGCCTTTCACCTTGGTTAAAGTCTCCTCAATTGGTCCAAAACAACTTATTCAGAGCAGAGTGGTCAAGTAGGTTTGCGACCGGAAATCATTCAATGGCTCGAGTATGTTACACCAAATTTCTAAACTTTTCTCATTTTCTCGACTTGAAGTGATTGTGCTAACTAATTGGGAGCAAGTTTTAGAGCTTGATGATTTCTCATGTTAATTTTCTCCCATGGACATGTATTGTTGCAAACCTTCAACAATCATTAAAAATCCATGGTTGGGAAAATGAATCTAATTAGATTCTGCTTTTATTAAGGCACAACTCTTTTCCGAAATAGTTTTCGGAATTTTCGTCTTCTTGCAGATGGCATTCATTGCATTTTTGTTCATGTGGGATGTTTATGCGAAAATACCTTTTTTTATTTGCCTAATATGTTGAAGTATGTCTTGAAAAATTCGCTTTTTATTAGATC